>NC_041387.1:442805949-442909382 GCF_002162155.2 Triticum dicoccoides | reverse complement strand
ACTTAGGCGAGTACTTGGACTGCAGCTAAGCCTCCGAGTGGGAGGTTCGCTCTCCACTTGGTAGGATTTTATTCAACTTAGGCGAGTACTTGGACTGCAGCTAAGCCTCCGAGTGGGAGGTTTGCTCTCCACTCGGTAGGATTTTCAGAAACTTAGGCGAGTACTTGGACTGCAGCTAAGCCCCCGAGTGGAAGGCTGGCTTACCACTCGGTAGGATTTTTTTCAACTTAGGCGAGTACTTGGACTACAGCTAAGCCCCCGAGTGGGAGGTCTGCTCTCCACTCGGTAGGATTTCGTTGATCTTAGGCGAGTACTTGGACTGCAGCTAAGCCTCCGAGTGGAAGGCTGGCTTACCACTCGGTAGGATTTTATTTATCTTAGGCGAGTACTTGGACTGCAGCTAAGCCTCCGAGTGGAAGGCTGGCTTACCACTCGGTAGGATTTCATTTATCTTAGGCGAAACGGATTTCGCAGCTAAGCCTTCGTGTGGGAGACTGGCTCACCACTCGGTTAGTAAATTTTTTTTACAGACTTGGGCGAATCGGATTTGCAGTCAAGCCACCCACTGGGGGATTGTTTTTGAGTAGACAAAAGAAATAACAATTACAGGGAAGATTATAAATCTCTTGCCTTTGATTGACAAACTACAGAAGTACTTTTATTACAACTCGTCTGAGTGAATACTTAGGTGTAAAAGGGACAAAGAAGTTCCGCGTTCCAAGCTCGGGGCTCGTCGATCTGATGCTCGACATTGTAAAGACGGTATGCTCCATTGTGGAGAACCTTGGTGACGATGAAGGGACCTTCCTAAGAAGGAGCAAGCTTGTGTGGTTTCTGCTGATCCACTCGGAGAACTAAATCTCCTTCCTGGAAGGCTCGACTCTTCACGTTTTTGGCGTGGAAGCGACGCAAGTCCTGTTGGTAAATTGTCGATCTGATCAGAGCCATCTCCCTCTCTTCCTCTAACAGGTCGACTGCATCCTGCCGCGCTTGTTCTGCTTCTGCTTCAGTGTAGAGCTCGACTCGAGGAGCATTATGGAGAAGGTCACTCGGTAAGACTGCTTCAGCCCCGTAGACCAAGAAGAATGGAGTTCTCCCAGTCGACCTGTTGGGCGTGGTCCTTAAGCCCCAAAGCACTGAAGGAAGTTCGTCGACCCATGCACCAGCCGCATGCTTAAGATCACGCATTAAACGGGGTTTCAACCCTTTGAGGATCAAACCGTTGGCTCGTTCAGCTTGTCCATTCGACTGTGGGTGAGCGACTGAAGCGTAGTCGACTCGTGTGCCCTGGGATGTGCAGAAGGCTCTGAACTCTTCAGAGTCGAAGTTTGACCCGTTGTCAGTTATGATGCTGTGCGGGACCCCATATCTGAATATCAATTCTCTGATGAAGCTAACAGCAGTACCGGCATCGAGGTTCTTGATGGGTTTAGCTTTGATCCACTTAGTGAACTTGTCGACTGCTACCAGCACATGGGTAAAACCGCTTCTGCCTGTTCTCAAAGGACCGACCATATCCAAACCCCACACTGCAAAGGGCCAGACGAGTGGTATAGTCTTCAAAGCTGACGCGGGCTTGTGTGACATATTGGAGTAAAATTGACATCCCTCACACTTGTCGACTATCTCCTTCGCCATTTCATTCGCTCTGGGCCAATAAAAACCAGCTCGGTATGCTTTGGCCATGATGGCCACAGGTCCCCGAGTGGATGTCGTTGAGAATCATTCGACCTTCCTCCGATGTTATGCATTTCTGGCTGACTCCAGTCGCACTTTCTCTGTATAACCGATCTCTCATGACGGTGAAGGCTTTGGACCGGCGGACGATCTCTCGAGCTTCTTCTTCATTCTCGGGGAGTTCCTTCCTCAAAATATAGGCGATATAGGGCACTGTCCAATCGGGAGTGATGACCAAAACTTCCATGATCAAGTCGACCACCACTGGGACCTCGACTTCAGTCGGATCTGTGGCGCTTTTAGGCTGCGGGGCTTCTTCAGTGAAAGGATCCTCTTGAACCGATGGTGTGTAGACATGTTCCAAAAACACGCCACTCGGAATGGCTTCCCTCTTGGAACCTATCTTCGCCAAGTCATCGGCTGCTTGATTTTTCAGTCGGGGAACGTGATGGAGTTCTAACCCTTCGAATTTCTTTTCAAGCTTCCTCACTGCATTGCAGTATCCAGTCATGGCTGGGCTTCTAACGTCCCACTCCTTCATCACCTGATTGACCACCAAATCTGAGCCGCCGTAAACCATAAGGCGACGAACGCCGAGTGAAATGGCCATGCGCAACCCATACAACAGTGCTTCATATTCTGCTTCATTGTTGGAGGAATCAAAGTGGATCTGGAGCACATATCTGAGCTTATCTCCTCGGGGAGAAACCAAAACTACCCCAGCACCAGAACCATTTAACATCTTAGAGCCATCAAAGAACATGGTCCAATGCTCCGAGTGAACTTGAGTCGGCTGCTGCTGTTCAATCCACTCGGCAAGGAAATCTGCTATAGCCTGGGACTTAATGGCTTTCTTTGCCTCAAATTTGATATCAAGGGGAAGGAGTTCAATCGCCCATTTAGCCACTCGACCAGTTGCATCTCTGTTGTGCAGAATCTCTGACAATGGTGCGTCGCTGACGACTGTAATGTCATGATCAGAGAAATAATGGGCAACCTTCTTCATGGTCATGTAGATCCCATATACGAGATTTTGATAATGAGGATATCTTTGCTTCGATGGGGTCAAAACTTCAGAGAGATAATACACTGGGCGCTGAACTTTGAAGGTTTTACCTTCTTCTTCCCGCTCGACCGTAAGTACTGTACTGATGACTTGTCCTGTGGCTGCAATGTAAAGCAACAGAGGCTCTTTGCTGATTGGAGAAGAAAGCACCGGCTGGGTGGAGAGCAGAGTTTTTAACTCGGCAAACGCTGCATCAGCTTCTGGAGTCCACTCGAACTTGTCTGCCTTCTTCATTAGTCGGTAAAGGGGCAACGCCTTTTCACCGAGGCGAGAGATGAATCGACTTAACGCGGCCAAGCATCCAGAAAGCTTCTGGACATCATGCACACGCACAGGGCGTTTCATTCGGAGTATGGTGCCAACTTTTTCTGGGTTAGCATCGATTCCTCGTTCGGAAACGAGAAAACTGAGTAACTTCCCGCCAGGTACTCTGAATGTGCACTTTGAAGGATTGAGCTTGATATCATACCTCCTGAGATTGGCAAATGTTTCAGCTAAGTCAGTCAACAGGTCGGAACCCTTTCGTGACTTGACCACGATATCATCCATGTATGCTTCCACATTCCGACTGATTTGAGTGAGTAAACACTTTTGAATCATTCTCATGAACGTGGCTCCGGCATTCTTGAGGCCGAATGGCATGGTGATATAGCAGAAGCACCCGAATGGGGTGATGAAAGCTATTTTGATTTCGTCGGGCCCATAGAGACGGATCTGATGATACCCGGAATAAGCGTCTAGAAAAGACAATCTCTCGCACCCTGCGGTCGAGTCGACAATTTGGTCGATGCGAGGGAGAGGAAAATGATCTCTCGGGCAGGCCCGATTGATATGTTTGAAATCAATGCACATACAAAGGGAATTGTCCTTTTTGGGAACCATAATGACATTGGCGAGCCACTCGGAGTGGTATATCTCTCGGATGAACTCTGCTGCAAGGAGTCGAGCCACCTCTTCGCCAATGGCTTTTTTCTTCTGAACGGCGGACCGTCGAAGATGTTCTTTAACATGTTTTGCTTTTGAATCGACTCTAAGGCGATGCTCAGCCAGTCCCCTGGGAACACCTGGCATGTCAGTTGGCTTCCATGCGAAGATGTCCCAGTTCTCATGGAGGAACTGGATGAGCGCTTCTTCCTATTTAGAGTCGAGTGTAGTGGAAATATGGGTCGGAGCTGCATTGGGGTCAGTCGAGTGGATGTGAACTGGCTTCGTCTCCCCGGACGGCTGAAATGCTGACTCTGTGGCGGGCTTCTTGGCCCGCAGTGACGGTGATCACGCCTTTGGGGCCAGGCATCTTCAACTTGAGGTACACGTAACATGGTCGAGCCATGAAGCGGGCGTAGGCTGGTCTTCCCAAGATAGCGTGGTAGGCGCTCTGGAAATCCACGATTTCAAATGTCAGCTTCTCTTTGCGGAAATGCTTCGAGTCGCCGAACACCACATCCATATCTATTTGGCCGAGTGACTCAGCCTTCTTTCCTGGGATGACTCCGTGAAAACTCATGTTGCTGGAACTGAGCCTGGACATCGGAATGCCCATTCCCTTGAGCGTCTCTGCATAAAGTATGTTCAACCCGCTGCCGCCATCCATCAATACCTTCGTCAGTCGAGTGCCTTCGACGACCGGGTCGACCACCAGCGCTTGCCTCCCAGGGGTGGCAATATGAGTAGGATGGTCCGACTGGTCGAAAGTAATGGGAGTTTGCGACCATCTCAGATAGTTTGGTGTCGCCGGTATGACCATATTGACTTCACGGTTGATCACTTTCAGTCGACTTTTGCTCTCTACATCAGCAAAAATCATCAGAGTGGAGTTGACATGAGGGTACTCTCCATCACTGTCCTGCTTGTCCTCAGCCTTGTCCGACTCCTTCTCTTTGTCCTTCGGCTGTTTCCCTTGGAACTGTTGGATTAAGAGCTGGCACTGGCGAGTGGTATGCTTTGGGTAGATGAAGTTACCCTCTTCGTCTTTCTTCGTGTGGATATGACACGGCAGGTCCATCACATCATTACCCTCCTTATCTTTTACCTTCTTGGGGTTCCAAGATCCTTTGGGCTTCCCTTTAAATTTTCCTTGTGTCACGGCTAGAGCCTCTCCAAGAGCTGCTGGCTCGGCCTTCCGCTTTTGCTTCTGACTGGAGTTTCCTTTATCCGACTGACTCGGCTTGTACTTGCCGCTCCGGAGTCGGTCCTCTTCTTCGCCGTTGGCGTACTTGGTGGCTATTTCCATCATCCGACTCAGGGTCATGTCTCCAGTTCGACCAAACTTCAGGCTCAACTCTCTGTTCTTGACACCATCTTTGAAGGCGCAAACCGCTTGATGGTCCGAAACATTCTCTACAGTGTGATGCAAAGTGATCCACCTCTAGATGTAATCCCTTGGTGTTTCACTCGACTTTTGTACACAAACTTGTAGCTCAGTCAATCCAGCAGGTCGCTTGCAAGTTCCCTCAAACGTCCTGACGAACACTCGAGAAAGATCTTCCCAGGTGTAAATGCTGCTGGGAGCTAACTGATTCAACCATGCCCTGGCTGAACCCTCTAGCATAAGTGGCAAATGTTTCATGGCCACCTCATCATTACCGCCACCAATCTGAACAGCCACTCGGTAGTCTTCAAGCCAAGTTTCAGGCTTAGACTCTCCGGTGAACTTACTCACCCCAGTCGCCAACCTGAAGTTGGGGGGTATCACTGTGGCTCTGATTGCTCTGCTAAAACATTCTGGACCTGAAACGTGGACTCGGCTGCTTGTGGGCACATCTCTGTCATGACCACCTTTATGAGCTCTGTTTCGGTCAACCAAACCTTGCACGATGATGGATCTCGCGTGAAAGCCTGGCTCTCTGGGATCGACTGGAGCTCTCCGCCCAACACTGAGCGGGCGTCTGTCATCTTGCTGCCGATGGGCGTTAGACCCACTTCTCGGAGGAGGAGTGGGCCCTCGACGCCTGTCATCACGATCAAATCGGTCATCATAGTGGTCCCGCCGACCTTCACGTCCCATGCGCCTCGGAGGCGACCTTGGACTGTGAGCCGACTGAACAGTATTCACAGCGACAGATCGACTGTGAATCCTGTTACGTGACTGTGACACAGCTGAATTCTGATCTCCTGCTGCCCAGAGCAAATCTCAGATCTGCATCAAGCCTCTTCCAGCCTCTGACTGAGAGGGCTGAATTGACTCCGCTATGCGGGCTGCAGCTGCCAAATTCTGAATTGGGGTTCGATATACCTGAGTTGGTTGCGGAAAGAGCTGACGTCGATTGGAGTTAGTCGCTCATTGACGCGCACGCTCGTCGAGTGCTCGCTGAAGGTTCTCCAGTCGAGTGCGTTCAGCCAGGTTGGCTAAACGCGCCTCTTCTAGGGCGTGAGCCTCAGGTGTTTCTCCTGCTATGGGAGTATGCAGGGCATCCATGTTCCGGCGGCGAAGTTCTTCTCTCTGCTGGGAAGTGAGCGGCTTGGGTTGGTACTCTTCATGGGCTTGAGCGGGGTCGTCCTCGTCGTCCATCCCATCGCCGCGGGGGAAACCGGGAGGACTACGAGGCCCGTTGACCATCAGGACCTCCGCCGCTGGGTCACTGCTATCGCACTCGGATGCAGTCTCTATAGAGCCAGCCGACATGTCGAACAGGCCGTAGAGAGATTCGTCGGGCTCAATCGCCGCGACTTGGGTGGTGGCCGATTGGCAAGCCACTGCGTGCCTCACCCATCGCTGGAGCCTCGGCCGACCAGAGCGCTTGCGCTGGTGGGAGACAGGGAGGGAGGACGGTGCAGGAGTCGATCGGTATGGAGTCGACGGCTGCCGCAGCAAGACGCCGCGAACACACGCCCGAAAGTGCGTCGTCCCGCGGACGAGGAGCGCGTCGATGTCGAGTGGTGCCTCCTAGAGCCAAGCGGAGTCGTCGGCAATGAAAGTGAGTGCACCGAGATGGATCTCGTGGCCCTCGACCAGTGCTCTGCCGGAAACCATGATGAAGGCGATCGGACAAATTGCAACTTCTCCAAAAAAGTCGCTAAGACACCTGCCCCACGGTGGGCGCCAACTGTCGTGGTTCTAAGTCTGACAGTAGAATGGGGGGTAAGTATGGAAAGGCAAGGTCCTAGCTATGGAGTAGTTGTACACACGGGTGTTTAGCGAGTTCAGGCCCTTCTCGGAGGAAGTAACAGCCCTACGTCTCGGAGCCCGGAGGCGGTCGACTGATCTCTGTGTATATGAGTTACAGGGGTGCGAACCCTTCTACCAGTGGATGGGGGTGGCTTATATAGAGGACGCTAGGACCCCAACCAGCCCACGTAGAGGAGGGTTAAAGTACATTAAGGCCGGGCGTTACCTACATAAAGTGTCATCATGACCATTAAGACTACTTAATTACAGACCATTTGGATACAGCATAGATCCTGAACTTCTGATGGTCGAGTGCGTCTTCATGGTCGAGTGTCTTCTAGCCGGTCGAGTGGAGTCTCCCTTGGTCGAGTGGAGCTTCTCTTGGTCGACTGGAAGGTAGCTTAGTCTGATGATGTCCTTGGGTATGGTATCCTAGATAGGTCCATGACCCTACCCTAGGTACATAACCCCATCAAGAGCCCCAAGAGATGGTACATCGCTACTGGGCCAGATTCCTCCTTGTGATAAACAAGGTCAAGGACTGTCGCGAGGAAGACGCAATCTCACTTTTCTGCAAAAAATTGCATGAACAAAGGGATCCTCAACGCCATAAGTCGTCGTGACATAGTACACTTTGCTGACTTAGCGGCCATAGTACAGAAGTACTGTGCGATGGAAAGCGACTGGAAAATCCAAACAGACTTCTGGGATAATCCGGCTCTCACTAAGCCCTTCGTCTGAACTAAAAGGGTAAACCCTCATAAGTTACCCGATCCAATTCCCAAAAAACCAAAGCCCGCTCCAGGGCGTGGAACCATATTGGAAGAATGGCTCAATGGGCCATGCAAAATTCACAGCACGCCGAATACCATGCCAACGCATATCCTTAGAGCATGTTGGTGTTGGGGAACGTTGCAAAAAATTAAAATTTTTCCTACGGTTTCACCAAGATCCATCTATGAGTTCATCTAAGCAACAAGTCAAGGGAGTGAGTTTGCATCTACATACCACTTGTAGATCACGAGCGGAAGCTTGCAAGGGGATGGTGATGATGGAGTCGTACTCGTCGTGATTCGGATCACCGATGACCAAGCACTGAATGGACAGCACCTCCGTGTTCAACACATGTACGGGACGGGAGACGTCTCCTCCTTCTTGATCCAGCAAGGGGGGAGGAGAGGTTGAGGAAGGCAGCTCCAACGGCAGCACGACGGCGTGGTGTAGTTGGTGCAGCAGTACTCCGACAGGGCTTCGCCAAGCGCGTACGGAGGAGGAGAGGTGTTGGGGAGGGGAGGGGCTGCGCCTTGAGTTGTGTGTAGCAGCCCTCCCCTCACCCCTCTATATATAGGAGGAGAGGGGCAAGGGGGCCGGCCCTCTAGGGGAAACCCTAGAGGGGGGCGGCGGCCAAGGGGTGGGGGGCTTGCCCCCCAAGCAAGGGGGGTGCGCCCCCTTTAGGGTTTCCCCCCAACCCTAGGCGCATGGGCCCAAGGGGGGGGCGCCAAGCCCACCAGGGGCTGGCTGCTATCCCTACGCAGCCCAAGTGCCCCCCCGGGAGGGGTGGCCCCTCTCGGTGGACCCCCGGAACCTTTCCGGTGGTCCCGGTACAATACCGGTATGACCCCGAAACTTTCCGGTGCCCGTTTAACAACTTCCCATATATAAATCTTTACCTCCGGACCATTCCGGAACTCCTCGTGACGTCCGGGATCTCATCCGGGACTCCGAACAACTTTCGGTAATCACATACTAGTCTTCCTAATAACCCTAGCGTCACCGAACCTTAAGTGTGTAGACCCTACGGGTTCGGGAGACATGCAGACATGACCGAGACGACTCTCGGGCAACAACCAACAGCGGGGTCTGGATACCCATGTTGGCTCCCACATGCTCCTCGATGTTTTCATCGGTTGAACCACGATGTCGAGGATTCGATCAAACCCTGTATACAATTCCCTTTGTCAATCGGTACGTTACTTGCCCGAGACTCGATCGTCAGTATCCCAATACCTTGTTCAGTCTCATTACCGGCAAGTCACTTTACTCGTACCGTAATGCATGATCCCGTGGCCAACACCTTGGTCACCTTGAGCTCATTATGATGATGCATTACCGAGTGGGCCCAGAGATACCTCTCCGTCATACGGAGTGACAAATCCCAGTCTCGATCCGCATAAAACAATAGATACTTTCGGAGATACCTGTAGTGCACCTTTATAGTCACCTAGTTATGTTGTGACGTTTGATACACCCAAAGCACTCCTATGGTATCCAGGAGTTACACGATCTCATGGTCGAAGGAAGAGATACTTGACATTGGCAAAGCTCTAGCAAACGAACTACACGATCTTTGTGCTATGCTTAGGATTGGGTCTTGTCCATCACATCATTCTCCTAATGATGTGATCCCATTATCAACGACATCTAATGTCCATAGCCAGGAAACCATGACTATCTGTTGATCACAACGAGCTAGTCAACTAGAGGCTCGCTAGGGACATATTGTGGTCTTTGTATTCACACGTGTATTACGATTTCCGGATAATACAGTTATAGCATGAATAAAAGACAATTATCATGAACAATGAAATATAATAATACTTTTATTATTGCCTCTAGGGCATATTTCCAACAGTCTCCCACTTGCACTAGAGTCACCAATCTAGTTACATTGTGATGAATCGAACAACCATAGAGTTCTGGTGTTGATCATGTTTTGCTCGCGAGAGAGGTTTAGTCAACGGATCTGCGACATTCAGATCCGTATGTACTTTGCAAATTTCTATGTCTCCATCTTGAACATTTTCACGAATGGAGTTGAAACGACACTTGATGTGCTTGGTCTTCTTGTGAAACCTGGGCTCCTTGGCAAGGGCAATAGCTCCAGTGTTGTCACAGAAGAGTTTGATTGGCCCCGACGCATTGGGTATGACTCCTAGGTCGGTGATGAACTCCTTCACCCAAATCGCTTCATGCGCTGCCTCCGAGGCTGCCATGTACTCCGCTTCACACGTAGATCCCGCCACGACGCTTTGCTTGCAGCTGCACCAGCTTACTGCTCCACCATTCAACATATACACGTATCCGGTTTGTGAATTAGAGTCATCCGGATCTGAGTCGAAGCTAGCGTCGACGTAACCCTTTACGACGAGCTCTTCGTCTCCTCCATAAATGAGAAACATGTCCTTTGTCCTTTTCAGGTACTTCAGGATATTCTTGACCGCTGTCCAGTGTTCCTTGCTGGGATTACTTTGGTATCTTGCTACCAAACTCACGGCAAGGTTTACATCAGGTCTGGTACACAGCATGGCATACATAATAGATCCTATGGCTGAAGCATAGGGGATGACACTCATCTCTTCTTTATCTTTTGCCGTGGTCGGTGACTGAGCCGAGCTCAATCTCACACCTTGTAACATAGGCAAGAACCCTTTCTTGGACTGATCCATTTTGAACCTTTTCAAAATCTTATCAAGGTATGTGCTTTGTGAAAGACCTATGAGGCGTCTCGATCTATCTCTATAGATCTTGATGCCTAATATATAAGCAGCTTCTCCAAGGTCCTTCATTGAAAAACACTTATTCAAGTAGGCCTTAATGCTTTCTAGAAATTCTATATTATTTCCCATCAAGAGTATGTCATCTACATATAATATGAGAAATGCTACAGAGCTCCCACTCACTTTCTTGTAAACGCAGGCTTCTCCATAAGTCTGCATAAACCCAAACGCTTTGATCATCTCATCAAAGCAAATATTCCAACTCCGAGATGCTTGCACCAGCCAATAAATGGATCGCTGGAGCTTGCATACTTTGTCAGCGTTCTTAGGATCGACAAAACCTTCCGGCTGCATCATATACAGTTCTTCCTTAAGATGCCCGTTAAGGAATGCCGTTTTGACGTCCATCTGCCATATCTCATAATCATAGTATGCGGCAATTGCTAACATGATTCGGACGGACTTTAGCTTCGCTACGGGAGAGAATGTCTCGTCGTAGTCAATCCCTTGAACTTGTCGATAACCCTTAGCGACAAGTCGAGCTTTATAGATGGTAACATTGCCATCCGCGTCCGTCTTCTTCTTAAAGATCCATTTGTTTTCTATCGCTCGCCGATCATCGGGCAAGTCTGTCAAAGTCCATACTTTGTTTTCATACATGGATTCTATCTCGGATTTCATGGCTTCAAGCCATTTGTTGGAATCTAGGCCCGCCATCGCTTCTTCATAGTTTGAAGGTTCACCGTTGTCTAACAACATGATTTCCAGGACAGGGTTGCCGTACCACTCTGGTGCGGAACGTGTCCTTGTGGACCTACGAAGTTCAGTAGCAACTTGATCTGAAGTACCTTGATCATCATCATTGGTTTCCTCTTCAATTGGAGTGGGCATCACAGGAACATTTTCCTAAGCTGCACCACTTTCCCGTTCGAGAGGTAGCACTTCATTGAGTTCTACTTTCCTCCCACTTACTTCTTTCGAGAGAAACTCTTTTTCCAGAAAGCATCCGTTCTTGGCAACAAAGATCTTGCCCTCGGATCTTAAGTAGAAGGTATACCCTACAGTTTCCTTAGGGTATCCTATGAAGACGCATTTTTTCGACTTGGGTTCGAGCTTTTCAGGTTGAAGTTTCTTGACATAAGCATCGCATCCCCAAACTTTTAGAAACGACAGCTTAGGTTTCTTCCCAAACCATAATTCATACGGTGTCGTCTCAACGGATTTAGACGGTTCCCTATTTAAAGTGAATGTAGCTGTCTCTAGAGCGTATCCCCAAAATGATAGCGGTAAATCGGTAAGAGACATCATAGACCGCACCATATCCAATAGAGTGCGATTACGATGTTCGGACACACCGTTTCGCTGAGGTGTTCCAGGAGGCGTGAGTTGTGAAACGATTCCACATTTCCTTAAGTGTGTACCAAATTCGTGACTTAAGTATTCTCCTCCACATCTGATCGTAGGAACTTTATCTTTCGGTCACGTTGATTCTCCACCTCATTCTGAAATTCCTTGAACTTTTCAAAGGTCTCAGACTTGTGTTTCATTAAGTAGACATACCCATATCTACTTAAGTCATCAGTGAGAGTGAGAACATAACGATATCCTCCGCGAGCCTCAACGCTCATTGGACCGCACACATCGGTATGTATGATTTCCAACAAGTTGGTTGCTCGCTCCATTGTTCCGGAGAACGGAGTCTTGGTCATTTTGCCCATGAGGCATGGTTCGCATGTGTCAAACGATTCATAATCAAGAGACTCTAAAAGTCCATCAGCATGGAGCTTCTTCATGCGCTTGACACCAATGTGACCAAGGCGGCAGTGCCACAAGTATGTGGGACTATCGTTATCAACTTTACTTCTTTTGGCATCCACACTATGAACATGTGTAATATTACGCTCGAGATTCATTAAGAATAAACCATTGACCATCGGAGCATGACCATAAAACATATCTCTCATATAAATCGAACAACCATTATTCTCAGACTTAAATGAGTAGCCATCTCGTATTAAACGAGATCCAGATACAATGTTCATGCTCAAACTTGGCACTAAATAACAATTATTAAGGTTCAAAACTAATCCCGTGGGTAAATGTAGAGGTAGCGTGCCGACGGCGATCACATCGACTCTGGAACCATTCCCGATGCGCATCGTCACCTCGTCCTTCGCCAGTCTCCGTTTATTCCGCAGCTCCTGCTGTGAGTTACAAATATGAGCAACGGCACCGGTATCAAATACCCAGGAGTTACTACGAGTACTGGTAAGGTACACATCAATTACATGTATATCAAATATACCTTTGGTATTGCCGGCCTTCTTATCCGCTAAGTATTTGGGGCAGTTCCGCTTCCAGTGACCGTTCCCCTTGCAATAAAAGCACTCAGTCTCAGGCTTGGGTCCATTCTTTGACTTCTTCCCGGCAACTGGCTTACCGGGTGCGGCAACATCCTTGCCGTCCTTCTTGAAGTTCTTCTTGCCCTTGCCCTTCTTGAACTTAGTGGTCTTATTGACCATCAACACTTGATGTTCTTTCTTGATTTCAGCCTCTGCTGACTTCAGCATAGAGAACACTTCAGGAATGGTCTTTTCCATCCCCTGCATGTTGTAGTTCATCACAAAGCTCTTGTAGCTTGGTGGGAGCGACAGGAGGATTCTGTCAATGACCGCCTCATTAGGGAGGTTAATATTCAGTTGGGTCATACGGTTGTGCAACCCAGACATCTTGAGTATGTGTTCACTGACAGAACTGTTTTCCTCCATCTTACAACTGTAGAACTTGTCGGAGACATCATATCTCTCGACCCGGGCATGAGCCTGAAAAACTAGTTTCAGCTCTTCGAACATCTCATATGCTCCGTGATGCTCAAAACGCTTTTGGAGCCCCGGTTCTAAGCTGTAGAGCATGCCGCACTGAACGAGGGAGTAATCATCAGCACGAGTCTGCCAAGCATTCATAATGTCTTGGTTCTCTGGGACGGGAGCGTCACCTAGCGGTCCTTCTAGGACATATTGTTTCCTGGCAGCTATGAGGATGATCCTCAGGTTTCGGACCCAGTCCGTATAGTTGCTGCCATCATCTTTCAGCTTGGTTTTCTCTAGGAACGTGTTGAAGTTCATGTTGACATGAGCGTTGGCCATTTGATCTACAAGACATATTTGCAAAGGTTTTAGACTAAGTTCATGATAATTAAGTTCTAATCAAATTATGAACTCCCACTCAGATTAGACATCCCTCTAGTCATCTAAGTGTTACACGATCCGAGTCGACTAGCCCGTGTCCGATCATCATGTGAGACGGACTAGTCATCGTCGGTGAACATCTTCATGTTGATCGTATCTTCCATACGACTCGTGTTCGACCTTTCGGTCTCCGTGTTCCGAGGCCATGTCTGCACATGCTAGGCTCGTCAAGTTAACCCTAAGTGTTTTCGCTGTGTAAAACTGTCTTACACCCGTTGTATGTGAACGTAAGAATCCATCACACCCGATCATCACGTGGTGCTTAGAAGCGACGAACTGTAGCAACGGTGCACAGTTAGGGGAGAACACTTCTTGATATTTTTTAAGGGATCATCTTATTTACTACCGTCGTCCTAAGTAAACAAGATGCATAAACATAATAAACATCACATGCAATTATATATAGTTGTGACATGATATGGCCAATATCATATAGCTCCATTGATCTCCATCTTCGGGGCTCCATGATCATCTTGTCACCGGCTTGACACCATGATCTCCATCATCATGATCTCGATCATCGTGTCTTCATGAAGTTGTCACGCCAACGACTACTTCTACTTCTATGGCTAACGCGTTTAGCAATAAAGTAAAGTAAGTTACATGGCGTTCTTCAATGACACGCAGGTCATACAAAAAATAAAGACAACTCCTATGGCTCCTGTCGGTTGTCATACTCATCGACATGCAAGTCGTGAATCCTATTACAAAGAACATGATCTCATACATCACAATTCATCATTCATCACAACTTCTGGCCATATCACATCACATGATCAATCGCTGCAAAAACAAGTTAGACGTCCTCTAATTGTTGTTGCATCTTTTACGTGGCTGCAATTGGGTTCTAGCAAGAACGTTTTCTTACCTACGAATAACCACAACGTGATTTTGTCAACTTCTATTTACCCTTCATAAGGGCCCTTTTCATCGAATCTGCTCCAACTAAAGTGGGAGAGACAGACACCCGCCAGCCACCTTATGCAACTAGTGCATGTTAATCGGTGGAACCGGTCTCACGTAAGCGTATGTGTAAGGTTGGTCCGGGCCGCTTCATCCCACAATACCGCTGAAGCAAGAAAAGACTAGTAGAGGCAAGCAAGTTGACAAGATCCACGCCCACAACAAAATTGTGTTCTACTCGTGCAAAGAGAACTACGCATAGACCTAGCTCATGATGCCACTGTTGGGGAACGTTGCAGAAAATTAAAATTTTTCCTACGGTTTCACCAAGATTCATCTATGAGTTCATCTAAGCAACGAGTCAAGGGAGTGAGTTTGCATCTACATACCACTTGTAGATCACGAGCGGAAGCTTGCAAGGGGATGGTGATGATGGAGTCGTACTCGTCGTGATTCGGATCATCGATGACCAAGCACTGAATGGACAGCACCTCCGCGTTCAACACACGTACGGGACGGGAGATGTCTCCTCCTTCTTGATCCAGCAAGGGGGAAGGAGAGGTTGAGGAAGGCAGCTCCAACGGCAGCACGACGGCGTGGTGTAGTTGGTGCAGCAGTACTCCGACAGGGCTTCGCCAAGCGCGTACGGAGGAGGAGAGGTGTTGGGGAGGGGAGGGGCTGCGCCTTGAGTTGTGTGTAGCAGCCCTCCCCTCACCCCTCTATATATAGGAGGAGAGGGGCAAGGGGGCCGGCCCTCTAGGGGAAACCCTAGAGGGGGGCGGCGGCCAAGGGGTGGGGGGCTTGCCCCCCAAGCAAGGGGGGTGCGCCCCCTTTAGGGTTTCCCCCCCCAACCCTAGGTGCATGGGCCCAAGGGGGGGGGCGCCAAGCCCACCAGGGGCTGGCTGCTATCCCTACGCAGCCCAGGTGGCCCCCCGGGAGGGGTGGCCCCTCCCGGTGGACCCCCGGAACCTTTCCGGTGGTCCCGGTACAATACCGGTATGACCCCGAAACTTTCCGGTGCCCGTTTAACAACTTCCCATATATAAATCTTTACCTCCGGACCATTCCGGAACTCCTCGTGACGTCCGGGATCTCATCCGAGACTCCGAACAACTTTCGGTAATCACATACTAGTCTTCCTAATAACCCTAGCATCACTGAACCTTAAGTGTGTAGACCCTACGGGTTCGGGAGACATGCAGACATGACCGAGACGACTCTCGGGCAGCAACCAACAGCGGGGTCTGGATACCCATGTTGGCTCCCACATGCTCCTCGATGTTTTCATTGGTTGAACCACGATGTCGAGGATTCGATCAAACCCTGTATACAATTCCCTTTGTCAATCGGTACGTTACTTGCCCGAGACTCGATCGTCGGTATCCCAATACCTTGTTCAGTCTCGTTACCGGCAAGTCACTTTACTCGTACCGTAGTGCATGATCCCATGGCCAACACCTTGGTCACCTTGAGCTCATTATGATGATGCATTACCGAGTGGTCCCAGAGATACCTCTCCGTCATACGGAGTGACAAATCCCAGTCTCGATCCGCATAAAACAATAGATACTTTCGGAGATACCTGTAGTGCACCTTTATAGTCACCCAGTTATGTTGTGACGTTTGATACACCCAAAGCACTCCTACGGTATCCAGGAGTTACACGATCTCATGGTCGAAGGAAGAGATACTTGACATTGGCAAAGCTCTAGCAAACGAACTACACGATCTTTGTGCCATGCTTAGGATTGGGTCTTGTCCATCACATCATTCTCCTAATGATGTGATCCCGTTATCAACGACATCTAATGTCCATAGCCAGGAAACCATGACTATCTGTTGATCACAACGAGCTAGTCAACTAGAGGCTCACTAGGGACATATTGTGGTCTTTGTATTCACACGTGTATTACGATTTCCGGATAATACAGTTATAGCATGAATAAAAGACAATTATCATGAACAATGAAATATAATAATACTTTTATTATTGCCTATAGGGCATATTTCCAACAGTTGGATACTCCGGCAGGTAGTAAAAAGCGGTGAGGATCTCCTTGTAAACCATAAAGCAGAGCAACATCCCGCCGAAGACAACAATGCGGTACTGACAGTCTTCGAGACTTTCGCCTCAAACAAAAGGCGCAAGCGAGCTCATCGAAGTTTTGCTGAAGTCTGCCACGTGGCAGAAATAAATCCATGGAGCAACACTGCTATAACCTTCGGTGCCAATGACGAACCTCAATTCCAAACAGTCCGGGCACCAGCCGCTTTGGTCCTTAGCCCAATCGTGGACGGCTTCCGGCTAACTAAAGTACTCATGGACGGCAGAAGCGGATTAAACCTCATCTACAAAGAAACCCTCAACAAGATGGAAACTGACAAAAGTCGCATTGAGCAAAATAGCACGACCTTCCAGGGAATCATCCCTAGTCGGGAGGCACGGTGTGCGGGAAAAATCACACTAGATGTGGTATTTGGAACGCCGGAGAATTGTAGGTCCGAAGAAATCACGTTCCAAGTGGCCCCGTTCAGCAGTGGATACCATGCCCTTTGTCGGGTGGTAGGTGCGACATATGCCAACGTGTGGCTTATCATTGTGGGAGCCAATAAGACATCGCTGGTGCCTGGAAACGGGATGAGGCGAAGACATGCATGCCGGCGGATCTTACCCAGGTTCGGGGCTCTCCATGGAGATAACACCCCTAGTCCTGCTCTACGGGGTCTCCGCATGATCACTAGATCAACAAGTAGCTACAAGAGGCTCCTTGAGCTGTTCGGGAGAGGAGGAAGAAGGGCAAGGCTAGCTCTCTTCTCCCCTTGATGTTGTGTGTAAAACTATCAGAGTCCAACCCTTTGCATGGGTGCCCTGGGGGGTTTATATATGCCTACCACTAGGGGTACAATGGTAATCCGGCTGGGCGTGGGCCCTAGCCGCCAGTGTCTACGCTTGCCGGCTTCTCTGCTGGCCGCTGGGGCCCGCCGGCTGTCGGTCCCTTGGTCGATAGGCTGGTCCCACCGCTTGGGGGTCCTGTCGGGGGCTGGTTACTGTTGCCTCACTCTTGATGACGAGGGCTTTGTCAGGGTAAGCATTGCTACAGTGCCGCCACCTGGCGGGCTCTCACTGTAGCCTTACCTCGTCCCGTCCCCCTAATGGTGCGCATCTTCAAGGGAGGGAGCAAGCCGGTCGTTGAGGGCCGGCTGTATCCCAGGCCGACTGTGGGAGGCATGGCTGCATTCAGGTGTATCTCTGACCGATGGGGCCCACCACCTGTGGGCCATACTGACAGCCCGTCGTGGGTGCGTCATGATCAGCATGGCAACAGTGCCACGTCGAATGGGTCATGGCTGCCCCGCACGGCGTACTGTGGCCATGCATGCTCTGGGATTCGGGGGTGGCAGGCTTCACTGTTGCCACGCCCCGTCTTATCACCGTTATGAGGGTGCAAACTTTGAGGGCACGATCTTGGCCGCCTGCCGGGGGCCGGCTCCTTGGAGTCGGTCATCTTGTGGCCGGCTTCTTGGAGTCGGCCTCCCGATGTCTTTCTTCACGAGAGTTTAGGGCCGGGCTGCCTTCCGGTAGTCGGCCTGCGAGGCAGCCAGCCAGGGGAAGGCGGCCCTATGCCTTGGGTGCTTGAAGGCTCGACCGGCCTGTTATTTTTTTGAAGGGCCAAAGGGAGCCGGCTAGTCTACCCGTGGTCATTTACTCCGATAGTAGTCCCCGAAGCTGGTTGGGCTTCGTGGCTAGAAGGGGAACGAGAAGCTCAATCAGCTTCCTATCCTGAAGAGCCGGCAGCTAGGAGCCGGCTTTGATCAGGCACGCTGTTCCGGCAGGATTATTTGAAGTCTGAAGGCGGGAACCAGCTAGCGCGCGAACCTGGCTGCGGGCTGGCTGCCCGCCGCCTGCGCGCCACATGGCACCCTTCGGCTGGAAGGGCCTGCCAGCCCTCGCGCATGACAGGACATCGCCGTAGACCAGGGCCCGCCACTTCCACGCCTCGGCCTACATGCGGATGTTCTGCGGCCCGAGCGGGCCGCTCGTCTTCTGATGGCGGTTTCCGCACGTTGTTAAGGCATAATAATCGCGGGGCGTGGGGGAGTGGGCGTAGTTAATCCCACGTCCCCCCACACATCGCCTCCTTAGCTTCGCCGCACGAGGCTATAAGTAGGGGGAGGAGGGGGAGCGGCAGACCCTCGCACGCTCGCCCTCGCTCCCCCATTTGCTTCCTTCTCTTCCTCTCCGTCGGCGCAGCTGCTCGCCACCGCGCCACCATTCCACCAACCTTCGTGGCGCGTCGTAGCCTTGCAGCAGCTGAATCGCGCGCCCTCCACCGCCACGCTTTCCCTGTCGCCTCTCCGTCCTCATGGCGCGGTCCAGCTCCTGGGACGGCTCCAACGTCAATGAGGACCACGTTGATTTCCTCCGCAAGATGCGGCGGTTGCCGGGCACGGATCACGTGCAGGTCCGTCTCGCGCCGGAGAGGGAGATCTCCCCGGCACCGGAGGAGGACGAGCGGGTGATCTTCTGCTCGCACTGCCTGCATGGCGTCGGCCTGCCGGCGAGCGGTTTCTTCCGCTCCTTCCTCGAGTTCTATAACCTCCAACCGCATCACCTTACTCCAAACACGGTGGTGCTGCTGTCAGCCTTCCTCACCCTGTGCGAATGCTTCCTTGGCGTCCTCCCCACCCTCGAACTCTGGGGGGAATTCTTCCAGTCCAAACTTGGCACGATCGTCGCAGGTGTGCCTACTCCATGCGGTGCTTTCATCATCGTGCGGAGACCGACGGGCGACAACCTGTTTCCGCCCATCGCGCTGATCCAGTCGGTGAAGCTTTGGCAGAGATCCTACTTATACGTGAAGAACTTCGCTCGGTAAGGTGACTTCGTCAATCTACCGACTTACGTAGCCGGCCCGCCCGCTGGGAGGCAGCCTTCATGGTCCTACCAAGCCAGGTCGCTGACTCCGGCTGGGGCTGGCGCCGTCGCCCGGCTCTGGGTGCTGGTCCAATCGGAGGGCCTGACCGGGTCCGACCTGATAGCCGCCTTCGTGGAGCGTCGGGTGCTCCCGCTCCAAGGCCGCCCTCACATGATTTGCCAGATGAGCGGTCGTTTCAACCCGAGTCGGCTAAGCACCAAGGAGATGCCTCATGATGAGGTATCTTATATGGTGAATTATATCACCAACTACAAGCTCACCGAGGAGTGGCAGTTCGGCAAGGAGCCGTATTCTCGCGCCAATCCCCCGCCTATGGTAAGCCTTCCTTCTTTTCTTCTTCTCTTGTTGCCGAGTTCTCACTGGCCGGCTCCTGACCAGTCGGCTTGTTTGCAATCAGAACCCCTCCTTCATCCGGCGGCCGAGACCGCGGGGGCGGAGTGCCAGTTCGTCCCCGACTGTGCGACGGACGACTTGGACAATCCTGACTTGGGGGCGGCCACCCTTGACGATGACGTCGTAGGGGGATGCGGCGAGGCAGGCGGCTCTGGGTTCACCGCCGGCTTCGAGGACTGGCCAGACGACGACGAGGCTGAAGCCATTCCGCGCCGCCAGCCGGTGTCCGATCACCAAGGCGCGGGCTCATCTGCCGCGCCGGCTGTTCGTGGCGGCGCACAGAAACGTCGGGCCGCGCCGGCCCTCTTCGGCAGTCGGCCGAAGAAGCCCAAGGGTTCTGCGGCGGCGACCAAACGGGACGAGGCGGCCGCGAAGGCAGCCCGCTTCCGCAAGGTGGTGAAGCAGCCGCGGGCAGTTTCGGCGTAAGTGTCAATTCTCTCACGCCTTTCTTTTTTCTTTTCGGTTGGAATTCTTCTAAGCCTTTCCTTGACTCATCAAACAGGGCTCCGCTTTCTCTCGAGCGTACTACCGCCGCCTTCGTAGTCAGAGGGGCGGGAGGATCTCCGGGCTCCCGCCGCGTGGACCCCCGTGCCGATCTCCTGGCGATGATGGAGCGGAATGTGCAGGAGGCGCGGGAGGAGCGGGAGGCGGAGGAGTAGAGGGCGGCTCAGGAGACAACGGAGGAGTCGGCCAAGGATCAAGCGGAGGCCGCGGTCGCGGAGAGGGCAGCGGAGGCCCTGCGCAGCCAGCCTCCACAACTCATCATCCCCCTCCGCATCGTGGCCCCCGATATCCCAGTGCCCCAGCCAGAGAAAGCCGGCCGTGACCAGCCGGCGATGGAGAGGGAGGAGGGCGACACAGTCCTCGTGGAGGGGGAGGCGGTACCGCCATTGTCAGTCGGAACGGGCCAAGGCGGCCGGCTTGAGGCGCCGCCTGAGCAGCCGGCTGGAGGTGAGCCGGCTGTGAGGGCGGATCTCGTGGTCCTGTCGCTATATCATCGGCGCGCAGGGAAGGTGACTTCGGAGCCGGACCCGCAGAAGGCCGCGGGCTCTAGCTCGTTGGCCCATGATCTGGAGACGGCCAGCGTCAGCTTGCCAAAGTGGACGCCGGGCGGTGGGATGGCCGTGCTGAACGTGGCGGCGCAGGACGTCCGGAGCCGGCTTCAGTCCCAGGCCGCCCGCTGAAGCAGTATACTCAAGAGTTCCTTGCAACGCGGTCGGCCGTTCGGGTGAACCCTCGCGCTTTTCGTCGATCGCTCTTGATTTCTTCCGTTGGGGTGCGTCAGCGCACCCACTGGGTGTAGTCCCCGAGTTCCGAGTCGGCTGCTGAGCAGGTGGCTTGGAACTTCTTAGTAGGCTTTGATTGATGTCTTGTTCTTATTTGCACCTTCGTCCTATTTGCAGGACTATCACAACCTCCACGCGGCTACCTTCAACTCCCAAGCCTGGGAGATGAATCAGAAGACCGCTGATCTGATGGAGAGCCGGAGTAAGTGCTTCATTTTTTATCTCATGTCGGGGCGCGTCAGCGCACCCACTGGGTGTAGTCCCCGAGATTCGGGCCGACTGCTGAGCAGTCGGGTCGGATCTTTCCTGACGACTTCTTTCTTATTGCTTTTTTCTTCTTCTTCCTGTCTGCGGGATCCAACGCCGACTTGAGGGAGCATCTAGGTGGGGCCCAGACCGCCCTTCACACCAAGGAAGCGGACTGCAACGCCTTGGCTCAAGAACGTGATCGCCTGGCCAAAACTGGCCGACCAGGAGGAGAGCCACAAGGCGGCCCTGAAGACGGTGCAGGACAGCGAGGCCGCCCTCAAAGCCGAATATGAGACCGAGGTGGCGGGCTGGGCTGAGGTGAGTCAAGCGCTGAGAGAAGGCTATAGCCGGATCGAAGATTTGATTGATGGTAGGCCGCCTTGTTCCTCATCCCTTTGCCCGCCCCTTGTCATCTGGTCTGTCTTCTGACTTTGTTCTACTTCTTTCTTCTTTGTGCAGATTACTTCCCCAGTTACTCCGTTGCCGCCAACCAAGCCATCGAGGCCCACCGCGATGCGCGACAGCAGGCTAGGGTTGAGATCGCACCGGATGCTGGACGGTCACTTGAGGAGCAGCTTCTGGCGACTCAAGCACGCTTCCAGCCGGCTTACCGCATCTCCGCCGTCTTCAGCATGCCAGGGCACAGGTGCTAGCCGCCCTCTGGCCCGGCGAGGTGGTTCCCCGCACCCCCAGTTGGACTGCCGACTGGCTGGAGGTAGCAGTCAGCCGATTTGAGGCCTGGAAGGCCTCTGCAGCTCGGTCCGGCGCTAGGCGAGCGCTAGAGTTCGTCCGGGCTTGGTATCCTGGGCTGAATTTGGCCCAGCTGAGCACCTGGCGGCAGGAGGCTAACGAGGAGCTGGAGGCTGTGCGGCCGCCTATCATCCAGCGCGCCTCGGCGATCGCCGACTACACCGACACCAGTGCCTTTGCCCCTGAGGTGAATGAAGACGGCGTAGCTCAGCCGGAGGAGTGGTTCGGGCTAAACCCGGCAGAAGGTGAAGACTCGGCGGAGGAGATTGATTCCAGCGACGAGGGCGAAGAGGAAGAGGGGGAGGATGGTGAAGACACCGCGCCAGACGATGGAGCGACCAGCCAGCCCCAGCCTGATCATGCCTCCAGCAACGAGGCACGTGCAAGCGCGCCACCTGCAGCAGGCGACGATCATGCCGAGACTCGTCAGCCGGCCACTCCTCCAGCCAACACTGCCGTCTCCACCAACCTGCCCGACTTGCCTATTGCTCCTTTGGCCTGATTCGCCGTCTTTGCTTTCCTGCTCGTTACTCTTTGAACAACTTTATTAAATTTGCACAGTTCCACCCACTGGGGGTGTATTCAAACTATGTTGAATGCTGGCCTTTCGAAGGCCTTTTGTGTAAATATAATCATGCATGTGCTTGGCTTCCGTTCATACTTGCTTTCCATCCTTTGGTTGTTTTCCTTTGCCTCCCTCCCTTGGTCGCCGCCTTCCCAGCCGGACAGCTGCTCTGCAGTCTGTGGCTGGGGAAGGGCTTGGCCGTTTGGGAGGACAAGTACTCGAGCTTTCTTAGATTGTAGCAAGGTGAAAGGAAAGCCGGCCGGACGGCTGCTCTGACAGCCGGTCTGGCGGGTGGGAGGCCGGCTTGTGTTATACAAGTTCGTTAGTCCTTAGCCGTTTTTCATGTGGGCATCCTTTCCTGCCTTTTGCTCTTGCCAGCCGGACAGTCGATTCTTCGAGCTGCGACTCTCAACAAGAGAGGGCTTGGGTGCCGGCACACTACTTGTCTGACTGCAGGTAGAACTTGAATATAACTCAAAGCAGCGAGTCCCCGGGCTGACTGATCGAACCCGGTGCCGGACGAGAAAACAATTGTAGTAACATAATCATAGGCATGATACTCATCATTCATAGATAAAAAGGGGGGAGTCCCCAAGTGTTCCTCGGGGGGGGGGGCGTTGTCTTGTACTTAATACAAAAGGTAGCGTGGTACATACTGCATTTTAACTGTAAAATCTTCAGAGAAGATTGGCGTTCCATGGTCGTTCCGACTCCTTGCCGGAATCATCTCTCTTTCGTGCCTTTGGCTTCTGCGTGTCGATCAGGTAGTAGGAGTCGTTGTCTAAAGCCCGACTGATGATGAAGGGGCCTTCCCAAGGGGCCGAGAGCCTGTGCTGGCCGGCTGTTCGCTAGATCAGTCGGAGCACAAGATCACCCTCTTGGAAGGATCTTGCTTGACCTTCCAACTGTGGTAATGGCGTAGACCCTGTTGGTAGATGGCGGACCGGCTGAGGGCTAATAGCCGGCCTTCTTCCAGCAGGTCGACGCCATCTTCTCGCGCTTCCTTGGCCTCCGCCTCCGTGTACATGCTGACCCGTGGTGAGTCGAACTCAATGTCAGTCGGGATGACAGCCTCGGCACCATATACAAGGAAGAAAGGGGTGAAGCCAGTTAACTTGTTCGGGGTAGTGCGCAAGCTCCAGAGGACGGCCAGCAGCTCGTCGAGCCAACAGCCGGCCGAATGCTCTAGTGGCACGACCAATCGGGGCTTGATGCCGGAGAGGATGAGGCCGTTTGCTCACTCGACTTGGCCGTTTGACTGCGGGTGGGCAAGGACGCTAAGTCCAGTCGGATGCCCTGTGTCGCGCAAAAACGTGCCAGTGCTCCCTTGGCAAATTCGTGTCGTTGTCGGCGATGATGCTGTGTGGTATGCCATACTGGGTTGTAATATCTGCGATGAATGTCACGGCAGTCGGCCCATTCAATTTTTTTGATCGGCTTTGCTTCAATCCACTTGGTAAATTTGTCCACGGCGACGAGCAGATGTGTCATGCGGCCGCGCGCCGTCTTGAACGGGCCCACCATGTCCAGTCCCCAGACGGCAAAAGGCCAGGTGAGGGGGATGGTCTTGAGCGCATAAGCCGGCACGTGTTGCTTGGAGCCAAAGACTTGGCACCCTTTGCAGTGTTTGACTAACTCCTTGACGTCATCCAAAGCAGTCGGCCAGAGAAACCATGGCGGAAAGCTTTAGCGACGAGTGATCTTGAGGCCGCGTGGTGGCCGTATTCGCCTTGGTGGATGTCTTTGAGGATTGTTATGCCCTTCTCTGGCTCGACGCAGCGCTGGAAGACTCCAGTGATGCTGCACCTAACGAGCTCTCGATTCATTATTGTGTATGCTCCGGCTCGGGGTTGGACTTGTCTTGCCGAGATCTCGTCAGTCGGCAACTCTCTGTTTACCAGGAAGTTGAGGATGGGCTGGGCCCATGATGGAGTTGTGACTTCTTCTATCGCCAATACGGCTACTGCAACCAGGGCGGGTGGGCTGGGTGGTGAAGAGTTGGAATTGGCCACCGCATGTTGTGTCGATGCAGTCCCCGGGCCGACTGCCGTAGTCCCTGGGCCTGGTTTTGAAGTCCCCGGGCCGGGCGCGACTATGGCAGTCCCCGAGCCGCTCGTCGAAGTCCCCGAGCCGCCTGCTTTGTTTCCCAAGTCGGATCCGACTGCGTCGAGGTCAAGCGGCACGAAGACGGAATTTGATTCTGGGGATGGCTTGACAGACGGCTTGAGGAGGCGTTGGAGAGAGACACCGGTTGGTATGGCTTGTCGGGTGGAGCCTATTCGTGCCAGGGCATCTGCTTGGTCGTTGTCGGCCTGTGGCACGTGGAGGAACTCGCATCCTTCAAAATATCCGCTGAGTTGCTGAACGAGGAAATGGTAGCTCGCCATGTTTGCGTCCTTGGCGTCCCAGTCGCTAGATGATGGCTGGACTACCAAATTTGAGTCGCCATAGCACAGGATCCAGCGGATGCCGAGTTCTTTGGCTAGCCGGAGCCCGTGTATGAGCGCCTCGTACTCGGCCACATTGTTGGAGGCGGCAAAATGAATTTGAAATGTGTATCTGAGCTTGTCGCCCTTGGGAGAGGTGAGGATGATGTCGGCTCCCAAGCTGGTGCGCATCTTGGATCCGTCGAAGTGCATCCGCCAATGAGTGGAGTCGGGGGCCGGTGGCAGGTACTGGGTCTCGGCCCAGTCGACAAGGAAGTCGGCCAATGCCTGGGACTTGATGGCGGTGCGAGGCTGGTAGAAGATTGTGTAAGGAGCCAGCGCAATGGCCCATTTTGCCACCCGGCCGGATACATCCCGGCTGCCTATGATCTCGACAAGCGGGGCAGTACACATGACCGTGATGGGGTGCTCTTGAAAGTAGGGCTTGAGCTTCTTGGCAGCGAAGTACACACCATAGCACATCTTCTAATAGTGTGGGTAGTTCTGCTTCGAGGTGGACAGCACTTCACTCAGATAATATACCGGCCTCTGAACTAACTGAGCCCGACCTTCTTCTGGGCACTGAATGTCACATCCCCAGTACAGGCCTTGCTTGTCTCTGCATAAGTATCCATGCATCATGTCTAAATTTAAAGAAACTTGAAATGGGGATTGTTTAAACCCTAGCACCAAATGAATGCAAATAGGCTCAAATAAAATCATTTCCAATGAACCCAAAATGCCTTTGAAAATGTTCATGATTTCTGATAAAGGTGAAAACCTCTGCCAAAAATTATGAACATATTTCTAGGTTATTCCTGGATTCTTGAATTAAATCATAAAGTATTTGCATTTGGGCATTTAAATGCTAATACATAGTTTAAATGCTCAAATAATCATAAACTAAAATGTTTGTTGTTGGTTATATTCCAAACAGTGGCATTGATCAGTTTCATGATTTTTGGGTTTGGTCTAGTATTTTTAATAAAGTCACAAAGTTGCAGAATAATAGAAAACAGAAATTAAAATAGAGAAACCAGAGAGAGAGAACTTACCTGGCGCTCACCTGGCAGCCCAGCCGGCCCAGCTCCTGTTCCGGCCCAGCCCACCACCGCCTGGCTCCCTGTCGCCTTCCTCCTCGTGCCAGTAGACATAGGAGGGACACCGCGATGCCGCCGAGCTCGCCACGCCACCACCCTGCCTGCCTGCCACTCCCCCTCAACGCCCGGACGCTCTGGACGTCGCCACGCACTCCTTCTCGACCCGCTGCACCTCTCCCCTCTCTCCCTGCATCTCTCCCTCGTCCTCCCCCGCTATGGCCGACGCGCTCGTCGCTGCCGTTCGTTGCCGCCGTGGCCACCATCCACCCCACGCCTTTCCGACGCGCCCAGAAGCTCCGCCACTTCGTCCTCAACCTCCTCACCGAGCCACGCCCCACCGGATGCCCTTGAACACCGGCCACGCCGTCTTCTTCAACCTCGGTCCGCCGAGATCGCCATCGCCGCCCCGACCGCTCCGGTTCTCCCCCGAGCTCGCCGTTCGCTTCCCTGCACTCGCCGTGAGCCACTGATCCTCTTCCCCCACACCGTTCTCGCTCTCGTGCACCGTAGCCACCGCACCTTGCTCAACCGCACGCGCCGCCGCCCGCGTCATCGCCGGTCATGCTCCGGTGACCATATAGTCCCGGGATTGTGTCCAACGCACTCCCCGCAACGCGTAGGAGCCGTATATGCTAGCGCCGCCCTGCCTAGGCCACTGCAGCAATGAGCCTGAGCTCACCCGAGCTCCGGCGACCGCCAAGGTCGTCGCCGGCGTCATTCCCAGACTCCCTGAGCTCCACTTCCACCCCCAAACGACGCGGCTCGCTTCCAGCTCTCCGTAGATTGTCTCGGCCACCCGTTTGGTCGCCGGAGACGCAAACCCGAGCCCCTCCACCGCGTCTGGCCTCGATGGTGTCATGTCGCCGGTGGATTTGACCCCCACTGACCGTTGACCGGTGGGCCCAGTTTGACTCTTGGGTCCATGAAAGGTGGGGCCCGCCCTGCTAACTAACCCAGGATTAGCGCTAACTAAATTTAGTTAGTTTAACCAACTACTGACAGACGGGACCCACTGGTCAGTTTGACTCGGTCCGTGCCTCGTTGACCTGCTGACATCATGATGATGTTAGGCTGATGCAGTAATGCCCTTTTCTGGATTTATTCTTATTCAGAAAAATCCAGAAATTTGCCTAAACTTCTAAAATTCATAGAAAATAATCTATAACTCAGAATGAAATAATTTATATATGAAAAATGATCAGAAAAATCCAATCTATCCATCTGCACTGGTTTCATGCATGTTTACGCTACTTAACCTTGCTGTTCATATCAAAACATGATAATGCACTTTATGAATTCATAGTTTGAGTTTGAATCTGAATCTTTGGTTCAAATAAGCTCAAACCTTCCTGTTCTTAGCTGCATTAGCCCAAACCACAGCATATTGCCATGTCATGATCATGCATCATATTGTGCATTGCATTGATTGTATTTCTTCTCTGTTGCCGGTATTTGCCCCCTCTCGATAGACGTGTTCCGACGATGAGTTCGATGACACCGATGAAGAGTTATATTATCTTCAGAAATGCCAGGCAAGCAAAACCCCCTTGTTCATTCCGATACAATCCCACTCTCTCGCTCCTGCTCTCTTTTACTGCATTAGGACAACAATGATTCAACTGTTACTTGCTGCGGTAGCTGAACCCCTTTATCCTTTGCATGACCTGTCATTCCACAGTAAATAGATGAAACCCACTAGCATGAGTAGGAGTTGTTTGAGCCCTGTTGTGCCTACTCATTCATGCTTGTTTGTCATGCCTGCTATTGCTTAGAGTTGAGTCAGGTCTGATTCATCGGGAATGAATCAGAGGTGTGTGAACATGTCCTACTATGTGTGAGCTAAGTGTGTGAACACGATTTGGTAAAGGTAGCGGTGAGAGGCCATGTAGGAGTACATGGTGGGTTGTCTCATTGCAGCCGTCCTCAGGAACTGAGTTCTATGTTTGTGATCCATGAAGATACTACCACGCATTGGGCCCGAAACCAATGGACCCTCTCGGCTTCTTAATCACCCTTGTCCTCTGTCCAGGAGTTGCAAGTAGTTTCTGGTGTTTGTAGTATGCTGGAGGCCGTGGGCAGCGCTGACCGGAGGGGTGGGCTGTGATGCGGTAGGCACGTGGTCGGGTATACCGGGCGCCCGTTTGGTGTCACGGAACCCTGTACACATCGTTTGGGGCTGTGAGCGAAACCCCGGCCGGATCTCCTCACGGATGGAACCTGAATAGGCGATAAACCTGGACTAGAGACTTGAGTGTTTAGGTAGGCCGTGGCCGACACCCACATTGGGCTTCCGCTTGAAGGTTGCCGAGTACATGTCGTGTAAATGGCGGTAAGTGGTGAGAGCGTGTGTGAAGAAGTACACCCCTGCAGGGTTAACATCATCTATTCGAATAGCCGTATCCGCGGAAAAGGACTTCTGGGTTGCCTGTACAGTTCATAGACAAGTGAAAGTGGATACTCTAAAATACGCAAGATAAGCGTGAGTGCTATGGATGGCGTTCTCGTAGGGAGATGGGAGCGGATCCATAGTGGTGTATTGGTTGGTGAATATGTGGACTCGTGTGCGCCACCTCAAGAGTCGCTTGCAGTCGTAGTTTAGGATAGCCACCGTGTCAAAGCTGGCTTGCTGCAGTTAAACTCCACCATCCCCTTTGTTGATAATGATGCATATGTAGATAGTTCTGATGTAAGTCTTGCTGGGTACATTTGTACTCACGTTTGCCTATTTTATGTTTTTGCACAGAGACTTCAGTCTCACTGGTAGTTCCACGTGGACTTCGACGTTTAGTTTGTTACCTCAGCTACGATCTTGTGCCCTCGGCAGGATCTGGTAGACAGTCAGGCTTCTCAGCCTTTTTCATTTATAGATGTCTGTACTCAAACATGATAGCTTCCGCTTGTGTTTTGACTTGTATGCTCTGAATGTTGGTTCATGAGACCCATGTTTGTAATATCTCGCTCCTCGGAGCCTATTGAATAAATACCTGAGTCGTAGAGTCATGTTGTGATGCCATGTTGTATTTGCACATATCGAGCATATTGTGTGTATGTTATTGAAATGCTTGGTATGTGTGGGATCTGACTATCTAGTTGTTTATCCTTGGTAGCCTCTCTTACCGGGAAATGTCTCCTAGTGCTTCCACTGAGCCATGGTAGCTTGCTACTGCTCCGGAACACTTAGGCTGGCCGGCATGTGTCCTTCTTCGTTCCTGTGTCTATCCCTTCGGGGAAATGTCACGCGATGAATACCGGAGTCCTGTTAGCCCGCTACAGCCCGATTCACCGGAGTCCTGCTAGCCCAGTGCTACAGCCTGGATTCACTCGCTGATGACCGACTCGTTCGATGTTGGGTCATGGATGCCTGTCCCTGTAAGTTTGCGCCACTTTGGGTTTACGACTAGCCATGTCAGCCCGGACTCCTTATCATATGGATGCTAGCGACACTATCATATACGTGTGCCAAAAGACGCAAACGGTCCCGGGCAAAGGTAAGGCGACACCCGTGGGAATACCGTGCCTGAGGCCGCAAAGTGATATGAGGTGTTACATGCTAGGTCGATGTGGCATTGAGTCGGGGTCCTGACAGCTTTGGTATCAGAGCCTGACTGCTTGTAGGATTGCCAAGCCAAACTGGTCGAAGTTGTGTCTAGAAATGCTTTAGTTATGTAAGGGAATTGATTGTGGGATGGAACGTAAGGCTCTTTTTAATCCTTATACCTCATGGCCTTCTGATCTGAGTCATCCTCTTCTCTTCTACGGGGATTAAGAACTAGGCCTTCTCATCTATCTATCAGGATGACGTGTTACTAATCCATAGACTTAGAGGATTGACAGTTTCAAGCCTCAATTCAGTTTCTACTACTTTTAGTATGTTCTCAGTTGAACCAGAACCTTGATATGATGTTGTTAAGTGACAATGTAAATCCTTGTGAATGTCTCAAATCTTTTCGAGCATTTACAGCCGTTATGCTGTCCGAGTCATCCCAGGTTTCTAAATAGTCTGAAGCATTTGCAAAATTCCTTCCTCCCGTTCCGATGTTCCTTTGGACCAGATTAACCACACTAATCGGTGAGTTGAGGTACTCTGTTGCCTTAACATATATGTCGGAGTTATTATTATGACCCTAGGTGTCTAGAGTATCACCTAGTAATTTAGTCGTGTTATGTGTTCCTAGTGTGATCATTCTGGCCAACATTCTCGAAAGCATCCCGTGATGCAATTTAGCTAGTAGGTATTCTATTCCTGGGTTTTGAACCCAAGACTCACCCTACTTACTTCATGTTGATAGTGTTTGCTCGTCCCTTTAGGTTATGAGTAGCCCTTGCGATAGTTCTCGAGGTTTGTGGTATATCGTTCTTCCAAATACCATGAACTACTTAGGGCAGCAGTTCCTCGTTGAACCAAAAGATCACAACAAAAGTGCTCGATGAGTTCTCGATTCTATGTTGTGACCCTGCCAGTCCTACTTCTCTGCATGAATTGTCTGGAAGAAATATGTTGAACTCGTTCGACATCCTAATCCATGCATCCACAACTCAGAAAGTTATATGTTCCATGAGTTGTTCCTCCTTAGATGTCTTCTGACCTTCGTCTATCAATTGATAGTCAAGAGTATGCGTGCGTTCGTTTATCGATGCCTATTACTCTTGTGGTCCGTCAAGCCATTCTATTCCGGAATGACTAGGAGAAACAAACTCCAGAACCTAATCCATATCCAGGGTTGGGTCAAAGAAGTTGTGCTCCGTAGATCAAATTGCTAATCCAGCTTTTGTTATGTTCTACCTTGGAGTATTACCATCTTTTATATCGGGATTATTATAGGAATTGCACACCATACTATGAACTCTTGGTACAATGATACTTCTTGCCATCATTGTTCAATTCTCGATTTCCGTGTTATTGTAACCGGAATGCCGACAAGTGAATCGTGGTGTGTGAAATCAATACTGCTAGCAACTCCGTTGCTTGGTAGTTAAATGGACGATAACCTCATTCTTAGCGTGTTGATTATTGAATCGTCACCCTAAGGTTGATTGTGCTACCTAGTCCCTATTTCCTGGTGCACTCCTCGATTGATGAGTTAGGATTTTGTTTAGTCCTTGCTCATTTGATCATATCGTCTTGCCCTGAAAAGCGAGATTGTTCTCGAGCTTAGTAACATACCGGTGGTTCGTGATTTTCCTAATTTCTTCTCGGAAGTATCACCAGGTTGTCACCTAGCCGCTATGTTGAGTTCGTGATCAAGTTGGTTTTCGAAACCACCCTTTCTCCAAGAATCTGTGTCGGATACCCTGAGCAAGTTAGTTAAGCTAAACAACAACTTGGAGAGTTGGAAGATAAAAGCTTGTCCGACTTAGTTCATTTTAAGGGATATCTTTTGAGTGTGTGTTGAAGAAAGATGATATCTTCATCGATTGGTCCTCATGATCAGTTGTTGAATCTATTGTCTTGTCAAAACTTTGATTTGAGTATGGGCTATGGTCAAGTCAAATCAGAACCAACGGTGTTTGTAATGTTGTCTTACTCGTGGTTGATCCCTAGAGCATACACCATTCCATCTTTTGGTCTGACCAATACTATCACCTTGTTCACATAATGGCGGAATTCTAGTGATATGGAAATTCTGATGAGTTGTTGTTGAGCCCATCAGCAACATTTTATCTCCTTCATAATTCATGATGAACATCAGGCTAGCGTTGGAAATTTGTGTAATCATTATCTTCGTGTTCCGTTCATGAGGTATATGTTCGGATGAAAGAAGTGGCTTCCTCTAATTCACGGTACTTGGTGTAAGTTGTCGCCGTGAGTTCGATAAAGTCAATGTTGCTTCCTTGGAATCATCCCAAGTTAGTCACACATGTGCAAGGTATACTATGGTTTGGTAGATTAATTACCTCCACTCCATATGTATTCCGTAGCACACCAAGCCACTGATTGATTTGTTCAAGGAGAAGAAGTTTCTTCTTAAGAGCAAGACTTATGCAAGGACTTCGATATCCTCGATGATGGTTCCCCTCCTGAACTCGGTAGTATTTTATTATAAGACTACTATGTGGTCATGCTTGTCTCGGACAACGTGTTCACATGTTGTAGCAGAACTAGCTCATGTTTTGGAGCTTGCTACCGTAGTTCATTCCCCGAGAATCACGCAACATCATCTCGTCGATTTGTGTTGCAAACTTTCATTTTTCTTTCTAGACTTGATGAGTTTGGAATATCCTAACACCAACCAGATCTGAATCTCGGGCAGATATGATGGTTGGAACGTTTCCCAAGAATGATAATAATGGTCTCACTGTAACCGGTAAAGTGGATGTCGTGGCCAACACACCTAGCCGGAAGGCCTATTATTATAGTATCTTGGTTGAGGAAGTTGGTCACCTCCCCATAAGGACTTCGTAGGATTTACTCCTTAGTTGTTCCTTATGGATTTTCTTTTGTGCTCCCGAAGTCCGACCTTTTACTTGATGTTCTAGATACCAAACCATGCAAATGGGTTACGCTAGCACATCAAGGAGAGCATTAGAAGCGGAGTGTCAAATGTCTCTCGGTCGATCATCCAGATTTTGTTTCCTCAGCCTCGCTAAGGTGAAATCTGAGAAGGTGTTATCTTCCTTTGCATCTGCATCATCCATCATTATTCATCATGGTAGTATGTTGTGTTGCCAGGATCCTTGACACGGAGATTGGTAAACCCTGATGAATATGGAAATGCTCAAGTTCTTGAGAGCATGCACAAGCTAGGTGTTATCATCGACACTGGGATTGCTCTCAGTTTCCTCGGTTATGCTATAACTTTTCAAACAGTGGACTCACTATCTACTGTTGAGCTTCTCCCCAGTTACTAAAATCATCCCTTGTGTTGTTTTCAACAAGGTAATCCACATCATCCATTCTAATCCGGGTATGCCATTCTACCGAACCCCTCCAAATGATTGCTCGAGAATTGCCCTAAGTTGGTATAAAGAGTCTCAATGATCTTTGAATCAAAGGTAATTCTTTTTGCCACTTAAGGAATGATTCTATGAGTTGCCTCCTCTAAGATGTCTCGTTATGGTATCATGGCAACTTAACTCCTCGCTGCGCTGACAACTATTCACCACCTTTTTAAGTGTGAAATTGTTGTCTACCTAGTGAACCTCCGTCGTCTGTTCCACTCCATTCCTCTAGATGCATGCTTCGTGTCCCAGCTCGAGAGATATTTTTATGACTCACCACGTGAGTTGATCCTAAGTTGTTTGGTCTTCGAGAAGATCGACCCTTCTAGAGTTTCTTTCCTCTCGTTGTCACGTTGGTAGGAGTTCCTGGAGCAAGACATCGAGACAACGATGGTGATCGAATCAACATTCATTTGAAGTGCAACCTGGATCGTGAAGATTGTGTTAGTTTGCGTTTGTGTTAGTTTGCGTTCCCCCTTCATCTTACCCTATGCTTGAATCTCGGGGCGAGATTCTTGTTTAGTGGGGGTGAGTTGTCACATCCCCAGTACAGGCCTTGCTTGTCTCTGCATAAGTATCCATGCATCATGTCTAAATTTAAAGAAACTTGAAATGGGGATTGTTTAAACCCTAGCACCAAATGAATGCAAATAGGCTCAAATAAAATCATTTCCAATGAACCCAAAATGCCTTTGAAAATGTTCATGATTTCTGATAAAGGTGAAAACCTCTGCCAAAAATTATGAACATATTTCTAGGTTATTCCTGGATTCTTGAATTAAATCATAAAGTATTTGCATTTGGGCATTTAAATGCTAATAAATACTTTAAATGCTCAAATAATCATAAACTAAAATGTTTGCTGTTGGTTATATTCCAAACAGTGGCATTGATCAGTTTCATGATTTTGGGTTTGGTCTAGTATTTTTAATAAAGTCACAAAGTTGCAGAATAATAGAAAACAGAAATTAAAATAGAGAAACCAGAGAGAGAGAGAACTTACCTGGCGCTCACCTGGCAGCCCAGCCGGCCCAGCTCCTGTTCCGGCCCAGCCCACCACCGCCTGGCTCCCTGTCGCCTTCCTCCTCGTGCCAATAGGCAGAGGAGGGACACCGCGACGCCGCCGAGCTCACCACGCCACCATCCTGCCTGCCTGCCACTCCCCCTCAACGCCCGGACGCTCTGGACGCCGCCACACACTCCTTCTCGACCCCCTGCACCTCTCCCCTCTCTCCCTGTATCTCTCCCTCGTCCTCCCCCGCTATGGCCGACGCGCTCGTCGCCGCCGTGGCCACCGTCTACCCCACGCCTTTCCGACGCGCCCAGAAGCTCCGCCACTTCGTCATCAACCTCCTCACCGAGCCACGCCCCGCCGGATGCCCTCGAACGCCGGCCACGCCGTCTTCTTCAACCTCGGTCCGCCGAGATCGCCATCGCCGCCCCGACCGCTCCGGTTCTCCCCCGAGCTCGCCGTTCGCTTCCCTGCACTCACCGTGAGCCACTGATCCTCTTCCCCCTCACCGTTCTCGCTCTCGTGCACTGTAGCCACCGCACCTTGCTCAACCGCACGCGCCGCCGCTCGCGTCGTCGCCGGTCATGCTCCGGTGACCATATGGTCCCGGGATTGTGTCCAACGCACTCCCCGCAACGCGTAGGAGCCATATATGCTAGCGCCGCCCTGCCTAGGCCACTACAGCAACGAGCCCGAGCTCACCCGAGCTCCGGCGACCGCCAAGGTCGTCGCCGGCATCATTCCCGGCCTCCCCGAGCTCCACTTCCACCCCCAAACGACGCGGCTCGCTTCCAGCTCTCCGTAGATGGTCGCCGGAGATGCAAACCCGAGCCCCTCCACCGCACCTGCCCTCGCCGGCGTCATGTCACCGGTGGATTTGACCCCCGCTGACCGTTGACCGGTGGGCCCAGTTTGACCCTTGGGTCCATGACAAGTGGGGCCCGCCCTGCTAACTAACCCAGGATTAGCGCTAACTAAATTTAGTTAGTTTAACCAACTACTGACAGACGGGACCCACTGGTCAGTTTGACCCGGACCGTGCCTCGTTGACCTGTTGACGTCATGATGATGTCAGGTTGATGCAGTAATGCCCTTTTCTGGATTTCTTCTTATTCAGAAAAATCCAGAAATTTGCCTAAACTTCTCAAATTCATAGAAAATAATCTATAACTCAGAATGAAATAATTTATATATGAAAAATGATCAGAAAAATCCAATCTATCCATCTGCACTGGTTTCATGCATGTTTAAGCTACTTAACCTTGCTGTTCATATCAAAACATGATAATGCACTTTATGAATTCATAGTTTGAGTTTGAATCTGAATCTTTGGTTCAAATAAGCTCAAACCTTCCTGTTCTTAGCTGCATTAGCCCAAATCACAGCATATTGCCATGTCATGATCATGCATCATATTGTGCATTGCATTGATTGTATTTCTTCTCTGTTGCTGGTATTTGCCCCCTCTCGATAGACGTGTTCCGACGATGAGTTCGATGACACCGATGAAGAGTTATATTATCTTCAGAAGTGCCAGGCAAGCAAAACCCCCTTGTTCATTCCGATACAATCCCACTCTCTCGCTCCTGCTCTCTTTTACTGCATTAGGACAACAACGATTCAACTGTTACTTGCTGCGGTAGCTGAACCCCTTTATCCTTTGCATGACCTGTCATTCCACAGTAAATAGATGAAACCCACTAGCATGAGTAGGAGTTGTTTGAGCCCTGTTGTGCCTACTCATTCATGCTTGTTTGTCATGCCTGCTATTGCTTAGAGTTGAGTCAGGTCTGATTCATCGGGAATGAATCAGAGGTGTGTGAACATGTCCTACTATGTGTGAGCTAAGTGTGTGAACACGATTTGGTAAAGGTAGCGGTGAGAGGCCATGTAGGAGTACATGGTGGGTTGTCTCATTGCAGCCGTCCTCAGGAACTGAGTTCTGTGTTTGTGATCCATGAAACAGATACTACCACGCATTGGGCCCGAAACCAATGGACCCTCTCGGCTTCTTAATCACCCTTGTCCTCTGTCCAGGAATTGCAAGTAGTTTCTGGTGTTTGTAGTATGCTGGAGGCCGTGGGCAGCGCTGACCGGAGGGGTGGGCTGTGATGCGGTAGGCACGTGGCCGGGTATACCGAGCGCCCGTTTGGTGTCACGGAACCCTGTACACATCGTTTGGGGCTGTGAGCGAAACCCCGGCCGGATCTCCTCACGGATGGAACCCGAATAGGCGATAAACCTGGACTAGAGACTTGAGTGTTTAGGTAGGCCATGGCCGACACCCACGTTGGGCTTCCGCTTGAAGGTTGCCGAGTACATGTCATGTAAACGGCGGTAAGTGGTGAGAGCGTGTGTGAAAAAGTACACCCCTGCAGGGTTAACATCATCTATTCGAATAGCCGTGTCCGCGGGAAAGGACTTCTGGGTTGCCTGTACAGTTCATAGACAAGTGAAAGTGGATACTCTAAAATACGCAAGATAAGCGTGAGTGCTATGGATGGTGTTCTCGTAGGGAGACGGGAGCAGATCCATAGTGGTGTATTGGTTGGTGAATATGTGGACTCGTGTGCGCCACCTCAAGAGTCGCTTGCAGTCGTAGTTCAGGATAGCCACCATGTCAAAGCTGGCTTGCTGCAGTTAAACTCCACCATCCCCTTTGTTGATAATGATGCATATGTAGATAGTTCTGATGTAAGTCTTGTTGGGTACATTTGTACTCATGTTTGCCTATTTTATGTTTTTGCAGAGAGACTTCAATCTCACTGGTAGTTCCACGTGGACTTCGACGTTTAGCTTGTTACCTCAGCTATGATCTTGTGCCCTCGGCAGGATCTGGTAGACAGTCAGGCTTCTCAGCCTTTTTCATTTATAGATGTCTGTACTCAGACATGATAGCTTCCGCTTGTGTTTTGACTTGTATGCTCTGAATGTTGGGTCATGAGACCCATGTTTGTAATATCTCGCTCCTCGGAGCCTATTGAATAAATACATGAGTCGTAGAGTCATGTTGTGATGACATGTTGTATTTGCACATATCGAGCATATTGTGTGTATGTTATTGAAATGCTTGGTATGTGTGGGATCTGACTATCTAGTTGTTTATCCTTGGTAGCCTCTCTTACCGGGAAATGTCTCCTAGTGCTTCCACTGAGCCATGGTAGCTTGCTACTGCTCTGGAACACTTAGGCTGGCCGGCATGTGTCCTTCTTCGTTCCTATGTCTGTCCCTTCGGGGAAATGTCACGCGATGAATACCGGAGTCCTGTTAGCCTACAGCCCGGTTCACCGGAGTCCTGCTAGCCCAGTGCTATAGCCTGGATTCACTCGCTGATGACCGACACGTTCGATGTTGGGTCATGGATGCCTGTCCCTGTAAGTTTGCGCCACTTTGGGTTTACGACTAGCCATGCCAGCCCGGACTCCTTATCATATGGATGCTAGCGACACTATCATATACGTGTGCCAAAAGACGCAAACGGTCCCGGGCAAAGGTAAGGCGACACCCGTGGGAATACCGTGCGTGAGGCCGCAAAGTGATATGAGGTGTTACATGCTAGGTCGATGTGGCATTGAGTCGGGGTCCTGACACTGAACCACGATGACAGTGCTGACCACCCGGCTAGTGGCGGCAATGTAAAGGAGCATGGGCTCTTTCTCAGTCGGCGCCGCCAAGACAGGCGGCGTGGTCAGCATCTTCTTTAGCTCGTGAAAAGCTTGGTCTGCTTGGTCATTGCACTCGAAGTGAGTGGACTTCTTCATGAGACGGTAGAGGGGGAGAGATTTCTCTCTGAGTTGGCTGATGAAGCAGTTCAGGGAGGCCAAGCATCCGGTAAACTTTTGGACATCTCGTAGCTTGGTAGGAATCTCCATCCTCCCTATGGCCTTGATCTTCACCAGGTTGCATTCGATGCTGCATTCAGAGACCAGGAAGCCTAGAAGCTGGCCGGCTGGCACTCTGAACACGCATTTCTCAGGGTTGAGCTTGATCTGGAACCAACGTAAGTTTTCAAATGTCTCCCTGAGGTCTTCCAGCAGGGTGCCGTGCTTCTCTGTCTTCACCACAATATCGTCTACATAGACGTGGGCATTTCTGCCGAGCTACTTGAGGAGGCATTTTTGCATGCAACGCTGAAAAGTGGCACCGGCATTCCTCAAGCCGAATGTCATAGTCAGGTAACAGAAAGCTCCGAATGGTGTGATGAAGGCGGTCTTCAGTCGGTCAGTCGGGTCCAACTTTATCTGGTGGTAGCCTGAGTAAGCATCCAAGAAGCTCAACAGCTCGCATCTGGCTGTGGAGTCTATCACTTGATCAATCCTTGGCAGAGCAAAAGGATCTTTGGTGCAGGCTTTGTTGAGGCTGGTGTAGTCAATGCACATGCGCCACTGCTTGTTTTTCTTCAACACCAGGACCGGGTTGGCAAGCCACTCTGGAAAGAACACCTCCATAATGAAGCCGACTGCTAGAAGCTGGGCTATTTCTTCTCCGACAACTCTTCTCTTCTCTTCTGACAGGCGACACAAGGGCTGCCTGACCGGATTGGCGTCAGATCGGACATGTAGCTTGTGCTCGGGGAAATCCATCGGAACACCCGGCATGTCTTTGGGAGACCATGCAAAGATGTCCCGATTCTCTAGGAGGAAATTGACAAGCTCGCTTTCCTATTTTCTGTCAAGGTCGGTGCCTACGACAGCGTGCCTCTCCAGGTTCTCTGGGTCCAGAGGTATCTTCTTTGTTTCTTTGGACGCCTGGAAAGAACCTTGAGAATCATATTCCTTGGGGTCGGGGGACAGGGACGGCTGCTTGCTGGCCATGGCCACGACTCGATCCAGCATCTTCTTCTCTTCAGCAATCACGAGAGACTCGGCCAGCCGGCTGCTGGCTGCCGCACACTCAGAGGATTTCTTGTAGTCTCCGGCTATGGTGATGATGCCCTTGGAACTCGGCATCTTCATCTTGAGGTAGGTGTAGTGGGGCACAGCCATGAACTTGGCCAGAGCGGGTCGGCCAAGCAATGCGTGGTAAGGGCTCTCCAAATCCACTACTTCAAACCATATTGCTTCTCGGCGGAAATGATCCTTGTCCCCAAAGAGAACATCTATCTTGATCTTGCCGATTGGTGAGCAGGACACGCTGGGTACGATGCCATGGAACACAGTCCGACTAGGCATGAGCTGCTTCGTCTTGATGTTCAGCTTCTCCATGGTATCACGGTACAGTATGTTGATGCTGCTTACGCCATCTATCAGCACATGGGAGAAACGGGCAGCTCGCCTTTCTGTTGTGAGGGTAGCGTCCAAAACTAATGCATAAGAGCCGGGAGATGGCATCACCTCTGGGTGATCGGCCCGGCTCCAGCTGATAGGCTTCTCCGACCAGTGCATGAAATCGGAGTTGTTGGAGGCGACCGCATTGACTTCTTGGTGTTGTCGGCGCCGGCTGCGCCGGTCTTCAGGCTGGCTTGTAAAAACAACATAGGCGGCATGCTCGTCGGGGAACTCGTCTTGAACAGCCCCGACCGTTGGCCGAGCGGCTGGCTGCTGAGGGGCTGGAGGCGGCTGGCCAGCGGGCGGAGGCGGCAGCAGCCCTTCGCCCTTGGAGATTCGTGTGAGCCAATGGCACTTCCGAGTCGTGTGGTTGGACGTCTTCGCGCCGTTGTGGAACTTGCAGGGGGCATCAAGGGCTTGCTCGTAGGAGAAAGCCGGCTGCCAAGCCGGACTGCTGCCCTTCTGCTTCTTGGGCGCGGGCCGCCCTTCGGGTTGTTCTTCTTCGACTGTAGCCACCTGCCGGCTGGTGGAAGGCGGCATAGGAGCCTTGTGCCTGTTGTCGTTCTGGTACGGGCGCCGGTTGGAGTCTCCAGCCGGCGTCTTGGGAGCCGGAGCGAGCACCTTTCCGGAGGCGTCTACTCGGAGCTCGGTCTTCATTGAAGAGTCGGCCGTGGCGTACTTGTCTGCTATGACCAGCAGCTCGTCGAGGGTAGTCGGCTCGTCGCAGAGGATTCGATGCTTAAGGAGGGTGCCCTCTCGGCACCCGACGGTGAAGTACTCTATGGCTTGAACCTCGTGCACCCCCTCGCAGGAGTTGCGGAGCTCGGCCCAATGCGTGAGGTAGTCGCGAGTTGATTCATTGCGCCCTTGAACACACAAGGAGAGTTGTCGGGGCCTGGGAGCCCGTTTGTAGGTGCTGGTGAAGTTGCGGATGAAGGCTTCTGTGAAGTCTAGGCAGCTGTTGACGCTGTAAGGCTTGAGGTTGTTGAGCCAGGTGCGCGCCGTGCCTTGGAGCATGAGGGGGACATATTTCACGGCAACACGCCTGTTGTCGTTTGCTACGCGAACTGCGGTGGAGTAATCGATTAACCAATCTTCCGGCTTCACGGAGCCGTTGTACTTGGGCGTGTCTCTCGGGAGAGAGAACCCTTTGGGGAATGGCTCATCGCGGATGTGGGGGAAAATCAAGGCGGGCCGACATCATCTTCTTCTTCTAGTGCTAGGGATCGCGCTAGGCGGTCGATTCGATGGCGGGCGTCGTTCTTGCCGACTCCTTCGCGGTGGCCTAGTCGGCCGCTGAGAGTCGGATGTGTGACAGGTGGCGGGGTGGGGTATCTCTCCCCATGAGGTGGAGGAGGAGGCGGATTGCCTCGTTGCTCCACGGCTCGAGGGCGGCCTTCTGCGTCGCGCTCGATGGTGATTCGAGTCCGACTGCGACTAGCAGCCGACTCCTTTTCTTGCCTTGTGCGGGCACCGCCCGCAGTCGGCGTTCGTGACGTCACGCCGTGCTCTCGGTGTGGGGGGGGGGCTTCTAGCGTGGACGCCGGCTTCATGCCGCTCCATGGCCGTGTCGATCAGCTGCTGAATGCGTCTGGTCATGTATGGGAGCTCGTGGGCTCCCAGTCCATTCAGCTCGTCCACGATCGACTCGGCAGCGCGTAGGTTCTCGAGAGGCGTGGCGTAGACTGGACGGTCTGCTCCCAGCATGTCGGCGGTGGCCATGCCGTGCTTCTTGACGACGCCGGCCCGGCTCGGCCCGTCGGGAGGCGGCGTACCAAAGGCGGCGCGGTCGATGCTACCTCTTGAGCACTGCGTTGGATTTCCCCGAAGAGTAGATGATGATGCAGTAAAGTAGCATAAGTATTTCCCTCAGTTTTTGAGAACCAATGTATCAATCCAGTAGGAGACCACGCACAAGTCCCTCGTACCTACACAAAACAATAGCAACTCGCAACCAACGCTTAGGGGTTGTCAATCCCTTCACGGTCACTTACGAGAGTGAGATCTGATAGAGATAATATTTTTGGTTTTTTGATAGATAGATGCAAGGTAAAAAGTAAAGGCAAAGTAAAAACAAAGCAAGTAAATAAAGTGATATAGATTGATATGATAAGAATAGACCCGGGGGCCATAGGTTTCACTAGTGGCTTCTCTCGAGAGCATAAGTACTCTACAGTGGGTGAACAAATTACTGTTGAGCAATTGACAGAATTGAGCATAGTTATGAGTATATCTAGGCGATGATCATGTTTATAGGCATCACGTCCAAAACAAGTAGATCGAAACGATTCTGCGTCTACTACTATTACTCCACTCATCGACCGCTATCCAGCATGCATCTAGAGTATTAAGTAAAAAACAGAGTAACGCCATAAGCGAGATGACATGATGTAGAGGGATAAATTCATGCAATATGATAAAAAAACCCATCTTGTTATCCTCGATGGCAACAATACAATACGTGCCTTGCAACTCTTTCTGTCACTGAGTAAGGACACCGCAAGATTGAACCCAAAGCTAAGCACTTCTCCCATTGCAAGAACTGCCAATCTAGTTGGCCAAACCAAAAAGATAATTCGAAGAGACTTGCAAAGATAACTCAATCATACATAAAAGATTTCAGAGAAGAATCAAATATTTTCCATAGATAATACTGGATCATAAACCCACAATTCATCGGTCTCAACAAACACACCGCAAAAAGAAGATTACATCGAATAGATCTCCACGAGAGAGGGGGAGAACATTGCATTGAGATCCAAAAAGAGAGAAGAAGCCATCTAGCTACTAGCTATGGACCCGAAGGTCTGAAGTAAACTACTCACACTTCATCGGAGGGGCTATGCTGATGATGTAGAAGCCCTCCATGGTAGATGCCCCCTCCGACGAAGCTTCATAACAGGCCCCAAGATGGGATCTCGTGGATACAGAAAGTTGCGGCGGTGGAATTAGGTTTTTGGCTCCTGTTTTGATCGTTCGAGGATATGTAGGTATATATAGGAGGAAGGAGTACGTCGGTGGACTTCCGAGGGGCCCACGAGGTAGGGGGCGCGCCCAGGGGGGTGCGCCCTCCACCCTCGTGACCGCTTATGGCGCCTCTTGGAGTAGGGTCCAAGTCTCCTGGATCACGTTCGGTTGGAAAATCACGATCCCGAAGGTTTCATTCCGTTTGGACTCCGTTTGATATTCTGTTTCTTTGAAATACTGAAAAAGGCAAAAAACAACAATTCTGGGCTGGGCCTCCGGTTAATAGGTTAGTCCCAAAAGTAATATAAAAGTGGAAAATAAAGCCCAGTATAGTCCAAAACAGTAGATAAAGTAGCATGGAGCAATCAAAAATTATAGATACGTTGGAGACGTATCAGGCATCCCCAAGCTTAATTCCTGCTCGTCCTCGAGTAGGTAAATGATAAGAAAGAATTTTTGATGCGGAGTGATACTTTGGCATAATTTCAATGTAAATCTTCTTAATTGTGATATGAATATTCAGATCCGAAAGATTCAAGACAAAAGTTCATATTGACACAAAAACAATAATACTTCAAGCATACTAATCAAAGCAATCATGTCTTCTCAAAATAACATGGCAAAAGAAAGTTCATCCCTACAAAATCATATAGTTAGGCTATGCTTCATTTTTCTCACACAAAGATGTTCCCAACTTCTATACCCCCGATGACAAGCCAAGCAATTGTTTCATACTTAAATAATCTCAACCTTTTTCAACCTTCACGCAATACATGAGAGTGAGCCATGGATATAGCACTATGGGTGGAATAGAATATGATGATAGGGATTGTGTGGAGAAGACAAAAAAGAGAAAGTCTCACATTGACGAGGGTAATCAACGGGCTATGGAGATGCCCATCAATTGATGTCAACATGAGGAGTAGGGATTGCCATGCAACAGATGCACTAGAGCTATGAATGCTCAACAAAAGAAAACTAGTGGGTGTGCATCCAACTCGCTTGCTCACGAAGACCTAGGGCATTTGAGGAAGCCCATCGTAGGAATATACAAGCCAAGTTCTATAATGAAAAATTCCCACTAGTATATGAAAGTGATAACACATGAGACTCTCTACATGAAAAGCATGGTGCTACTTTGAAGCACAATATATGAGACTCACTACATGAAGAACAAGGTGCTACTTTGAAGCACAATATATGAGACTATATGAAGAACAAGGTGCTACTTTGAAGCACAAGTGTGGAAAAAGAGATAGTAGCATTGCCCTTTTTATTTTCTCTTTTTTGGGCCTTTCTTTTTTTCTTTTTGGCCTTTCTCTTTTTTTTATTTGGGCAATGCTCTAATAATGATGATCATCACACTTCTATTGATTACAACACAAGGATTACAACTCGAAACTTAGAACAATATATGACTCTATATGAATGCCTCCGGCGGTGTACCGGGATGGTGCAATGAATCAAGAGTGACATGTATGAAAAATAATGCATGGTGGCTTTGCCACAAATACGATGTCAACTACAAGATCATGCAATGACAATATGACAAAAGTAATGCATGTCATGATGATGATGGTGGAAGTTGCATGGCAATATATCTCGGAATGCCTATGGAAATGCCATAATAGGTAGGTATGGTGGTTGTTTTGAGGAAGATACAAGGAGGTTTATGTGTGATAGAGCATATCGTATCACGGGGTTTGGATGCACCGGCGAAGTTTGCGCCAACTCTCAAGGTGAGAAAGGGAAATGCACGGCACCAAAGAGGCTAGCAATGGCGGAAGGGTAAAAGTGTGTATAATCCATGGACTCAACATTAATCAAAAGAACTCATATACTTATTGCAAAAATTTAGAAGTCATCAAAAATTCAAATACTACGTGCATGCTCCTAGGGGGATAGATTGGTAGGAAAAGACCATCGCTCATCCCCGACCGCCACTCATAAGGATGCACAAGCCAGGTACATTTCATGTTTCAAATTTGTTACATAACTTTAACCATACGTGCATGCTACGGGATTTGCAAACTTCAATACAAGTATTACTCAAATTCATAATCACCCAACTAGCACGACTATGATATTATCACCTCCATATCTCAAAACAATTATCAAGCATCAAACTTATCTTAGTATTCAATTCACTCAAAAGAAAGTTTCACATATCTTGAACACCAAGTATATTAACATTAAGCAAATTACCATGCTATTAAAGACTCTCAAAATAATCTAAGTATAGCATGAGAGATAAAATAGTTTCTTTAAAAAAAATCCACCACCGTGCTCTAAAATATCTAAGTGAAGTACTAGAGCAAAAATTATCACGCTCAAAAGATATAAGTGAAGCACTATGAGCAAAACTATCAAGCTCAAAAGATATAAGCGAAGCACATAGAGTATTCTAACAAATTCCAATTCATGTATGGCTCTCTCAAAAGATGTTTACAGCAAGGATTATTGTGGTAAACTAACAAGCAAAGACACAAATAATACAAGACACTCCAAGCAAAACACATATCATGTTGGTGAATAAAAATATAGCTCCAAGTAAATTACCGATGGAAGTGGACGAAAGAGGGGATGCCTTCCGGGGCATCCCCAAGCTTTGACTTCTTGGATTATCTTGGGGGTGCCATGGGCATCCCCAAGCTTAGGCTCTTGCCACTCCTTTTTCCATAATCCATCAAAAGAATTCACCCAAAACTTGAAAACTTCACAACACAAAACTCAACAGAAATCTCGTGAGCTCCGTTAGAGAAAGAAAACAAAAGACTACTTCAAGGTACTGTAATTAACTCATTCTTTATTTATATTGGTGTTAGAACTACTGTATTCCAACTTATCTATGGTTTATAGACTAATTTACTAGCCATAGATTCATCAAAATAAGCAAACAACACACGAAAAACAGAATCTGTCAAAACAGAACAGTCTGTAGCAATCTGTAACTAACGCAAACTTCTGTAACTCTACAAATTCTACCAAAATAGGAAGTCCTGTACAATTTGTTTATTGAACAGCATCAAAAAGAATCAACGCAAAAGCACGTTCCTGTGATTTATCATAATTATATTCGTGCATGCAAAGTTTCTGTTTTTTAGCAGAATCAAATCAACTATCATCATAGGTTATCCTATAGGTCCTACTTGGCACAAACACTAATTAAAACATAAAACCACATCTAAACAGAAGGTAGATGGATAATTTATTCCTAAGAAGAAGCAAAAACAAAAAAAGACAAAATAAAATTGGGTTGCCTCCCAACAAGCGCTATCGTTTAACGCCCCTAGCTAGGCATAAAAGCGAGGATAGATCTAGGTATTGCCATCTTTGGTAGGCAATCCATAAGTGGCTCTCATGATAGATTCATATGGTAATTTTATTTTCTTTCTAGGGAAGTGTTCCATACCATTTTTTAAGGGAAATTGGAATCTAATATTCCCTTCCTTCATATCAATAATTGCACCAATCGTTCTAAGGAAAGGTCTACCAAGAATAATAGGACAGGAAGGATTGCAATCTATATCAAGAACGATAAAATCTACGGGCACATAATTCCTATTTTCAACAATAAGAACATCATTAATTCTTACCATAGGTTTTTTAATAGTGGAATCCGCAAGATGCAAGTTTAGAGAGCAATCATCAAAATCACGGAAATCAAGTAAATCACATAAAGTTTTGGGAATAGTAAAGACACTATCACCCAAATCACATAAAGCATGAAACTCATAATCTTTGATTTTAATTTTAATAGTAGGTTCCCACTCATCATAGAGTTTTCTAGGGATAGAAACTTTCAACTCAAGTTTTTCTTCATAGGATTGTATCAAAGCATCAACAATATGTTCGGTAAAGGCCTTATTTTGACTATAAGCATGAGGAGAATCTAGCACGGATTGCAACAAGGAAATACAAACAATCAAAGAGCAATTTTCATAATTAAATTCCTTGAGATCCAAAATAGTGGGTTTAGCAACATCACGGTTTTTATTTATTTCAATCCCACTTTCATCAATTTCATCATCAAGATCTAGAAACTCCGAATTCTTAAAACGCCTTCTAGGTAAAGGAAGATAATCTTCAGATTCATCAAGATTCATATTGCAAAACAAAGATTTAATGGGGGACATATCAATAACTTTTAGATCTTCATCTTGATTTTCATAGGGATTGGAAGAACACGCTTTAATAAAGGCATCTTTGGAAGCACGCATCCTAGCGGTTCTTTCCTTGCACTCATCAATGGAAATTCTCATGGCTTTGAGAGACTCATTGATATCATGCTTAGGAGGAATAGATCTAAGCTTTAAAGAATCAATTTCAAGAGAAATTCTATCAACGTTCCTAGCCAAATCATCAACTTTAAGCAATTTCTCTTCAAGCAAAGCATTAAAATTCTTTTGTGAATTCATAAACTCTTTAACACTACTCTCAAATTCAGAGGGCATCTTATTAAAATTTCCATAAGAGTTATTATAGGAATTTCCATAATTATTAGAAGGATTACTAGGATAAGGCCTAGGATTAAAATTCCCTCTATAAGCGTTGTTTCCAAAACTATTCCTACCAACAAAATTCACATCCATAGATTCATTATTATTCTCAAGCAAGGTAGATAAAGGCATATCATTGGGATCAAGAGGAGTATTTTTAGGAGCAAACATCTTCATAAGTTCATCCATCTTTTCACTCAAAACATTGATTTCTTCTATAGCATGCACTTTCTTACTAGAAGATATTTCGGTGTGCTATTGAGAATAATTAGCCATAATATTATCAAGCAATTTGGTAGCATCCCCTAATGTAATTTCCATAAAAGTGCCTCCCGCGGCCGAATCTAAAAGATTTCTAGAAGCAAAATTCAATCCGGCATAAAAAAATTGTATGATCATCCATAAATTCAAACCATGAGTAGGGCAATTGCGAAGCATTAATTTCATTATTTCCCAAGATTGGGCAACATGCTCATGATCAAGTTGTTTAAAATTCATGATGTCGTTCCTAAGAGTGATAATCTTAGCGGGAGGAAAATACTTAGAGATAAAAGCATCTTTGCATTTGTTCCAAGAATCAATACTATTTTTAGGCAAAGATGAAAACGAAACTTTAGCACGATCTCTAAGTGAAAACGGAAATAACTTCAATTTGACAATATTTTTATCCGTATCTTTCTTCTTTTGCATATCACACAAATCAACAAAATTGTTTAGATGAGTAGCGGCATCTTCACTAGGAAGGCCGGCTAATTGATCTTTCATAACAAGATTCAACAAAGCGGTATTGATTTCACAAGACTCATCATTATTAAGAGGAGCAATCGGAGTACTTAGGAAATCATTATTATTGGTATTCGAGAAATAACACAATTTGGTATTATCTTATGCCATGGCAACAAGTAATCCAACACACAAGAAAACACAAAGGCAACAAGAAAAAGGCAAACGGGAAAGAGAGGAGGAGACTGGGAAAGAGAGGGCGAATAAAACGGCAAGGGTGAAGTGGGGGAGAGGAAAACGAGAAGCAAATGGCAAATAATGTAATGCAAGAGATAGGGATTGCGATGGGTAGTTGGTATGGTTGACTTGCTTGCGTGAGCCTCCCGGGCAACAGCGCCAAAAATTCTTCTTGCTACCTCTTGAGCACTGCGTTGGATTTCCCCGAAGAGGAGAGGATGATGCAGTAAAGTAGCTTAAGTATTTCCCTCAGTTTTTGAGAACCAAGGTATCAATCCAGTAGGAGACCACACACAAGTCCCTCGTACCTACACAAAACGATAGCAACTCGCAACCAACGCTTAGGGGTTGTCAATCCCTTCACGGTCACTTACGAGAGTGAGATCTGATAGAGATAATATTTTTGGTATTTTTGATAGATAGATGCAAGGTAAAAAGTAAAGGCAAAGTAAAAACAAAGCAAGTAAATAAAGTGATATAGATTGATATGATAAGAATAGACCCGGAGGCCATAGGTTTCACTAGTGGCTTCTCTCGAGAGCATAAGTATTCCATGGTGGGTGAACAAATTACTGTTGAGCAATTGACAGAATTGAGCATAGTTATGAGTATATCTAGGCGATGATCATGTATCTAAGCATCACGTCCAAAACAAGTTGATCGAAACGATTCTGCATCTACTACTATTACTCCACTCATCAACCGCTATCCAGCATGCATCTAGAGTATTAAGTAAAAATAGAGTAATGCCGTAAGCAAGATGACATGATGTAGAGGGATAAATTCATGCAATATGATAAAATACCCATCTTGTTATCCTTGATGGCAACAATACAATACGTGCCTTGCAACTCTTTCTGTCACTGAGTAAGGACACCGCAAGATTGAACCCAAAGCTAAGCACTTCTCCCATTGCAAGAACTACCAATCTAGTTGGCCAAACCAAAAAGATAATTTGAAGAGACTTGCAAAGATAACTCAATCATACATAAAAGAATTCAGAGAAGAATCAAATATTTTCCATAGATAATACTGGATCATAAACCCACAATTCATCAGTCTCAACAAACACACCGCAAAAAGAAGATTACATCGAATAGATCTCCATGAGAGAGGGGGAGAACATTGTATTGAGATCCAAAAAGAGAGAAGAAGCCATCTAGCTACTAGCTATGGACACGAAGGTCTAAAGTAAACTACTCACACTTCATCAGAGGGGCTATGGTGATGATGTAGAAGCCCTCCGTGGTAGATGCCCCCTCCGGCAGAGCTCCGGAACAGGCCCCAAGATGGGATCTCGTGGATACAGAAAGTTGCGGCGGTGGAATTAGGTTTTTGGCTCCTGTTCTGATCGTTCAGGGATACGTAGGTATATATAGGAGGAAGGAGTACGTCGGTGGAGCTCCGAGGGGCCCACGAGGTAGGGGCGCGCCCAGGGGGGTGCGCCCTCCACCCTCGTGACCGCCTCTGGCTCTTCTTGGAGTAGGGTCCAAGTCTCCTGGATCATGTTCGGTTGGAAAATCACGATCCCGAAGGTTTCATTCTGTTTGGACACCGTTTGATATTCTGTTTCTTCGAAATACTGAAAAGGGCAAAAAACAGCAATTCTGGGCTGGGCCTCCGGTTAATAGGTTAGTCCCAAAAGTAATATAAAAGTGGAAAATAAAGCCCAATATAGTCCAAAACAGTAGATAAAGTAGCATGGAGCAATCAAAAATTATAGATACGTTGGAGACATATCAGTCAACTTCGCGCTGGTGAGCCTCAGTGAGGCGTCTCATGGTGGCTATCTTCTGGCCCTCCGTAATGAGGGCGAGGCGGCGTGCCTCCAGCGTCTCGGCATCGGCGTCGGCCGGGATGGGGGCGTACAAGTCGTGCATCGCCGCTTGCAGGGCATCGTGGCCATTCTCGCCAGAGGTGACACCATGGCTGATGACTAGCACCTCGGTGATGGTGATGTCGCCGTTGTTGGCCTGTGGGAGAGGGTCGTCGAAGACCACCACGTTGGTGGGGAAAGCATCAAGCGACACCGTGTCAGAGTCGACAAGCATTGTGTCGATGGAGACAACTGACTCCAAATCCACAGCAGGCTCGCTGGAGACATAGAGTTGGTCGAGGAGGCTGACGAGGCCGCTCTCGGGGCAGCCGGTGCCTGCGTCGGACGCGGGCTCGTCGGAGATGCTAGCCTCACCAAGGAGATCAGCGAGGTAGCTTGCCGTGCAGGCGTCGTCGACACCTTGCAGCGCGTCGGGGCAAGCGCCATCGGGCGTGCCGGGCTGGCTACGCTCGCGGGGGAGGAAAAGGGTTCCCGTCCAGAGCAGGTCTCCGGACGACGGTGCACCTGGCCCCATGGTGGGTGCCAAATGTCGGGTGGTAGGTGCGACATATGCCAATGGGTGGCTTATCATTGTGGGAGCCAATAAGACATCACCGGCGCCTGGAAACGGGATGAGGCGAAGACATGCACGTCGGCGGATCTTACCCAGGTTCAGGGCTCTCTGTGGAGATAACACCCCTAGTCCTGCTCTGCGGGGTCTCCGCATGATCACTAGATCAACAATTAGCTACAAGAGGCTCCTTGAGCTGTTCGGCCAGAGGAAAAAGAAGGGCAAGGCTAGCTCTCTTCTCCCCTCGATGTTGTGTCTAAAACTATTAGAGTCCAACCCTTTGCATGGGTGCCCTGGGCGGTTTATATAGGCCTACCCCCCAGGGATACAATGGTAATCCGGCTGGGCGTGGTCTCAAGCTGTTAGTGTCTACGCTTGTCGGCTTCTCTGCCAGCCGCTGGGGCCCACCGACTGGTGGGTCCCGCCAGCTGTCGGCCCCTTGGTCGACAGGCTGGTCCCACCGCTTGGGGGTCCTGTTGGGGGCTGGTTACTGTTGCCTCACTCTTGATGACGAGGGCTTTGTCGGGGTAAGCATGGCTACAGTGCCGCCACCTGGCGGGCTCTCACTGTAGCCTTACCTCGTCCCGTCCCCCTAATGGTGCACATGCTTCGAGGGAGGGAGCAAGCCGGCCGTTGGGGGCGGCTGTATCCCAGGCCGACTGTGGGAGGCATGGCCGCCTTCAGGGGTCTCTCTGACCGATGGGACCCGCCACCTGCGGGCCGTACTGACAGCCCGTCATGGGTGTGTCATGATCAGCATGGCAACAGTGCCATGCCGGGCGGGTCATGGCTACCCCGCACGGCGTACTGTGGCCATGTGTGCTTCGGGATTCGGGGGTGGGAGGCTTCACTGTTGCCACGCCTCGTCTTATCACCATTATGGGGTGCAAACTTTGAGGGCACGATCTTGGCCGCCTGCCGGGGGCCGGCTCCTTGGAGTCGGTCATCTCGTGGCCGGCTTCTTGGAGTCGGCCTCCCGGTGTCTTTCTTCACGAGAGTTTAGGGTCGGGCCGCCTTCCGGTAGTCGACATGCAAGGCAGCCGGCCAGGGGAAGGCGGCCCTATGCCTTGGGTGCTTGAAGGCTCGACCGGCCTGTTATTTTTTTGAAGGGCCAAAGGGAGCCGGCTAGGCTACCCGTGGTCATTTACTCCGACACCCTTTTAGGGTGGGACGCATTCATGATCTTTCAAGCTATACCCCATTACGGGTACATGAAGCTCTAAATGCCCGGACCCAATGGAATCATCACTCTAGTTAGTGATCCGGACGTCGCACACCGCACCAAAAATAAAACTGCCGCACTAGCCCTGGAAGCATTATCCGAAGCCCTAGCGGCCGAAGAACTAACAACGCTGCACGCCATAGTGGACAGAGACAACGTGATACATGACAAGCGACCCAAGTCCACCTCTTTCAAGCCCACGGACGAGATAGTCAAATCCAGGTCCACCCAACGGACCCCACAAAGACAGCTTCCATTGGGACACAGTCGAGCCCCACAATGGACGCCGCACTGCGAGACTTCGTACGCCAGAATTGGGACATTTTCGCCTGGCATCCTTCAGACATGTCGGGCATCCCACGCAGGCTGGCCGAACACAGCCTCAATATACTGAAAGGATACAAGCCAGTCAAGAAGACTCTAGGCGCTTTTCAGAGCCTAAGCGGCAAGCCATGGGAGAAGAGCTAGCCAAGCTACTTGAGGCCGGATTCATCAAAGATATCAAACATCCGGATTGGCTAGCAAACCTGGTAACGGTACCAAAGAAGGACAAATCCTGGCACCTATGTGTCGATTTCAAAGACCTCAACAAGGCCTGCCCTAAGGATCCCTTCCCCCTCCCTCGCATTGACCAAACCAAATCATCGACACCACCACAGGACATGACTCACTATGTTTCCTTGATGCATACTCCGGACACCATCAGATAATGATGGCGGAATCCGACCAGGCCGCAACGGCCTTCATAATACCATATGGCCCTTTCTGTTTCAACACTATGCCTTTCGGGCTCAAAAATGTCGGTGCAACCTATCAACGCATGATTCAGACATGCCTGGAGAAGCAAATCGGCAAAACAGTGGAGGCATACGTGGACGACGTGGTCATCAAAACAAGACACGTTGAAACTTTAATAGATGACTTGAGACTCACGTTCGACAACCTCCGAACATACGACATCAAGCTCAACCCAAAAAATGTGTTTTCGGCGTACCCTCCGAGAAGTTGCTCGGCTTCATCGTTTCCAATAGAGAAATCGAAGCAAATCCGGCAAAAATCCAAGCTCTGTCGCAGTTGGCTATCCCAATAGACCTCAAGCAGATCCAGAAACTAACTGGATGTGTGGCTGCCTTAAGCCGCTTTATCTCCCGATTAGGAGAAAAGGCACTACCTCTCTATCGCCTTCTTCGATGCACCGAACACTTCGAGTGGACGGATGCGGCCACGGCCGGACTAGATGAAATAAAGACCCTATTGGCCAGCAATCCAGTCCTGACCGCGCCAAATACTGGCGAACCTATGCTATTATACATAGCTGCAACACACTAGGTTATAAGCGCAGTGCTCGTCGTCGAACGAGAAGCAGACGGACCCAAGTTCCCTCTCCAAAAGCCGGTATATTATGTGTCCACTGTCCTCACTCCATGCAAATCCCGATACCCACACTATCAAAAGATAGCATACGCGGTCTTCATGGCATCCCGGAAGCTACGACACTACTTCCAAGAGTGTTCGATTACGGTGGCCTCCAAAGTACCACTGAATGACATAATAAACAACCGCGACACCACAGGCCGGATTACTAAATGGGCCATCGAGCTCCTTCCGTTTTACATAATATACAAACCACGATGGGCCATTAAATCGCAAGTACTGGCCGATTTTGTTGCTGAATGGACAGAAGCCGAACTCCCTAAAGAGTACGGCGCGTACTCTAGTTGGATCATGCACTTCGACGGCTCTAAAATGCTGGCCGGATTGGGAGCGGGTGTAGTCCTGACATCCCCCATCGGAGAGACGGTCCAATACGTACTCCAAATATTATACACAGACTCCAACAACGTAGCCGAATATGAGGCTCTGTTGCATGGTCTTCGGATGATAGTCTCTATGGGCATTCAGCGCCTAGAAGTGCGTGGGGACTCGAACCTCGCAATATCACAAATAAATGGAGACTTCGATGCCAAGGATCCGAAAATGGCAGCCTACTGTAATGCCGTCCTCAAAATGTCAGCTCGGTTCGAGGGGCTCGAATTCCACCATGTGGTCCGAGAAAACAACCAAGCGGCAGATATCCTCGCCCGCATCGGCGCTAAACGCGACCCCGTCCCACCTAATATATTCTTGGAAAGGTTGTTCAAGCCATCCATGGTATGGGAAGGGGAGACCGGCAACACCAGTCCGGCTCCGAACACAACCCCAAATTCCGAACCATCTGACGTAATCGGGGGCTCCGCCACCGAAATAACACCTTCGGCCCACGAAATCATGGTTGTTATCGCCCCGTGGACCGAGCCCTTCTTGGCCTACCTAAATAGGCAAGATCTCCCCAAGGATCAAAATGAAGCACGTTGTATTGTGCGGCGTTCCAAGGCCTACAAAGTCCATGAGGGAGAGCTCTATAAGAAAAGTGCCACCGGAGTGCTCCAAAGATGCATCTCCGAAGAGGAAGGACGGCAGCTCTTGGCTGAAATCCACGCCGGACTCGGCGGGCACCACGCTGCAGCCGGGGCACTTATCAGCAAAGCCTTCCGTACAGGTTTTTATTGGCCGACAGCCCGGGCAGATGCACAGGACCTTGTTCAACATTGCGTCGGTTGCCAGCTTTTCGCCAATCAGAGCCACATGCCCCCTACCGCTCTCCAAACAATCCCCATAACTTGGCCCTTCGCGGTCTAGGGGCTGGATATGGTCGGACTCTTAAAGGGGGAAGCCATAAGAAAAAATACTTATTGGTCATGGTGGACAAGTTCACCAAATGGATAGAAGCCAAACTAGTTAAAACGGTCGAATCCGGACCAGTGATAGATTTCATATCAGGGGTTGTACACCGTTACGGCGTCCCCCACAGCATCATCACTGACAATGGCTCAAACTTCACATCTGATGAAGTGAAAACTTGGTGCGGCAACATGGGCATTAAGCTAGATTACGCCTCCGTCTATCATCCCCAAACAAACGGTCAAGTTGAACGTGCAAATGGTATCATCATGAGCAGCATCAAACCCAGACTAGTGCGATCCTTGAAGGAATCGGACACGCACTGGGTCGAGGAGCTCGACTCCATACTCTGGGGGCTGCGGACCACGCCGAATCGTACCACCGGATATACACCATTTTTATGGTGTACGGCGCAGAAGCAGTTCTGCCCCTGCGACATAATCCATGAATCACCTCGCGTGCGCATGTACGAAGAGAAGGAAGCCGAGCTAGATCGGCAGGACAACTTAGATACCCTGGAGGAGGAGCGCGACGTCGCAAAAGCCCGTTCCGCATTCTATCAATAGCAGGCTCGAAGGTATCAAAGCAGAGAAGTGCGGGCCAAAACTTATAACATTGGCGAACTCGTTCTACGCCTACCAGAGAAGAAGAAGGACAAGCTCAAACCCAAGTGGGAGGGTCCCTTCATCATTGATAAAGTTCTCACCGGAGGAGCGTACCGTCTGCGCAATGCATCCGATAACAGACTCGAGCCGAACCCATGGAACGCGGCCAGACTCCGGAGATTCTACGCCTAGTGCCGAACTCAGTGTTCGTCTCCTTACCTCCGCTCTTTCAATTATGTTCTCCTTTTTTTCCTTTCTCGCCCTCTTTACCTTCTTCACACAAGGTATTACATACTGTGCGGATGCCTGAATCACTCCGGTCGCACTATGTGTGCTCACCATACCTGGGGGCTTCCTATATGGAAGCTAAATATAATTACTTTTATGGCTTCCTGCCTACCACATATACGTCCTTCTCCATATGTGCCTTTTCTTCGCCATTATATGCATTGATATAACTTAAGATTTGGCCATGCTGGGTTGCCTGGCTCTTGTGTTTATGCCCTACGTTCCTGTTAATTCGGCTAGGGCATAAGGGGAGCACCTCTGTGATTGTTATTGCCGGTTCAGCCGGATGTGTACCTCAGACTGGGTGAAGCCGAAAGCTAGCGTTCTTGAGGGAATATTAGGTCGGTGAACAAATGATGTTTCTTTCGTTTATTACAACGTAAATCCCCAGATGTTTTGTATCCTGTGCTTCTATTCGAAGTTCGGACATGCACATCGATGCATGCGTACCCAGGGAAAGGAACCCCTAACGGAACTATTCTCTCTGGAAGATGTTTCTTACTACCCATGTAATATAACATAACTAGTTGGGTACTTGTCTATTCAAGCACTTATGACCCCTACGCCTGGTTTCCACGCATACCCCGGTTTTACATAACTGAGCCGGTATTCAGATACACCCCAGACTGTCGGGTCTGGGGGCTGAAGCGAAAAGATCCGCCATGATAAATGATTTTCAATCCGGCTAGGGACTACAAATGTCCATTGAATTACATAGTCACTTGGACTGGCTATATTCTTCCTCTATACCATCCAACAGGTTGTCTAGCCTACAATCCTATTAGGAATACTTTGCGGCTAACGCTACTTGGTCATACACCAGACTTACGGGAATCTCTTGCCCATCTGGCCCCACCGGTCCGACTTTAGCCATATGGTTCGGGTCAGCCTTGGGGTATCGCGTCTTCACCATGGCCCAGGCTTCCCTTGCACCTTGTCGGCAGGCTAACACCTTCCATAACTGGAAGCGCCGCCATGCTCCTTTGAGCATATCCACGAGCTCCCCCATGACTCCTGGCAGGGAAGCGGACGGCCACAAGGCCTGGGCAATACCCTGCATCACCTGTCGAGCTCGTCCGTGTAGTTGTGAGAGATCTTACAGCAAATCGCCTGCAGACACGGGCATCTCCTCTTTAGGACGGCCCGTCAGCATACCTACAAACATAATTCTATTATACGCCTCCTCGCCGAACTGTACTGCAGTTTGTTTAAGCACTTACCATAAATGCCGCGACGAAGCCTCCTGTTCTCCTTCACGGAGTCCGCAAATGAGCTCGAACATCTGCTAATTCGACGCCCAGACGGATGTTGGCATCTTGGAGATTGTTTTTCTCTTGCCTAACCCGCGTAAGCACACGCTCGCCAGCATTTAGCTGTCTTCGGAGATGTGACTCACTATCTTTTACGATCTCCGGATTCTCTCCAGGATTGTCTGCAGAATCTTCTGTTAGACTTATAAATCAAGCCACATACTAACTGGTATACGTCCTTCAAATTTCTCTACTGAGAAAAGTATTACCAGATGAGGCCTTCTGGGATTCCTCTAGTTTGGCAACTGTGGCCCTCAGCTGGGTCTTGCACTCCTCTAGCTCCGGAGTTAAATGGGTATTCTTCTCTACAAGAACCTGTGCATACAATGATCCTTAAAGTAGTTGTTCCAACTGTTTCAAGTCTTAGGGGCTACTGTTATACACGCTTATCAAATTTTCTTACCCGTATATCCTTTGCATACTGGTCCGTCGCTCGGGCGAGTCCATCTTGGGCAGCTCGGATGTATGCGTCTCCTGAATTGAAGACATTGAATGCCTCTTCGAAAAAAATACCATTGCGGAGTACGGCCCGTCGGCGCCGGTGATTCATGGTGCTCTCTACTTCATAATTTGTGGCGGAGAGCCTATCCGCATCCTCTATCAGGGGACAATTCGGCATCGGCCCCACATTAGCCTCCTCTCTTGAAGCCGGTTCTAGAATTCGGCTAGTGGAGGCGTGACCGGCAGGATCTCCGGATATAGTCCGGCGACTACTCTTTCTACCAGGACACGATGGACGCCGTTACATTTCAAAAATGATAATCGCAGAGTGGATTTTAATTATACCTCTGCGATAGTGTTTCGACCCTAACCGCCTTCCTCTTGAGCCTGCCTGGCCCGGATGCCCTTTGCTGATGAGCCCCTGGGGCTCGGCGCCGCATTCTGATGGCCGTCTCTATAAAAATATGAAATTTGTGCATAAGGCATGGTATAAGGAAGGAATCCTCTTCGGAGGTTAGGGCTTCAGCTTTGCTTACACGCGACGCAGGGAGCAGTCTGGGATAGTCGGCAATAATGGCCATCAAGGTACCGTCACAGCTTGCCTGATAAAATGTCCCATCGACAAGCTCCATAGATATATCCGGATCTTCTTCGAGTCCGGGGTCGAGGGCCCAGCCAGGATCATCTGGCTACGGAGAGGGGCTCTTGAACTCTTTCACGGCCTTCCTCAATTCTTGTTTAGAAATATCAAGATAAATGATTGTAATGAAGGATGCAAGAACGAATAGAGTTGAGTAAAGAGTAACAGCTTACCTAGCTTGGTGAGTTGTACATGGAAAATCCATCCCGCGGTTTAATGCGCATTAACTCCTCTTCTTCTCCTTTATATAAATCAGACAGTATTTTCGCCAGAGCGGTGGGGGAGTCTGGACCTTTACGACCGCAGCGGGTGGCGTCGTCTTCCCCGTTGAAGTGCCACATGGGCTTCCCCCGATATTGAAGTGGCTACACCCCCCGCATTATGCATATTGATATAACTTCGACTATTGTCAGTCCTGATTGGGCCAGTGTCTTTATCCTGCCCATCAGGAAGTGGACTTCTCTGTCATCTCCCTCCTGGGGGCTCCGAGGGCGCCAACTTTGGCGTTTCTTCAACGAAGCGTTATTAAACTCAGGAAGGCCCGTCCGGATTGGGTCTGGAAGGGGAACATCATCTACATAAAACCACTCCGAGGGCCAGTCTTCGGATGCCTTCTTTGGAGTGTTGGACAGGTATCCGGTCTGGGTGACGCGCCATATTTCGTCTCCGCCCACTTGATATATAGACCCCCCTGATTACGAGGGACGAGGCAGAATAACTTCTTCCATAACCCGAAGTGAGCCTCGTAGCCTAGGAATAACTCACAGAGGGCAACGTATCCGGCGATGTGCAGCACGGAGGCGGGGGTAAAGTTATGCAACTGAGGCCGTAGAACCCCAAGAGCCCGCGGAGGAATGGGTGGACTAGAAACCCGACGCCTCTTAGAAAATATGGGACGAGGCATACCCGCTCCCCCTGAGATGGGTTAGGAGATCTCTCCGCTTGCGCCCCGCCATTATAGGTGGCTAGTCCGGCTTGGACGGGGACCATGTACGCGGGTGGAAGAAACCCTTGGGTCTGCAACTCTACTAAACGACTGTGGGGGACAGAGCATTTTTCCCAATCACCTAGATTAGAGCTAAGGCAGTGAGAAGAGGAGCTGCGGCAACCGGCCATGGTGGAATGGTTTTTTCTGGATACGCTCTGTCGAATGCTTTCTCGAGGGAAGAAGGTGAGATTTGGATCTGAGGATCCCCGTCTCTTCAAATAGACGGTTCGCCTGCAGGGTCAGGGTGGCAAATGTAAAAATGCCCCCGCCCCTCGTATTCGCTCAACATGTGGAGATGGCCATTATTGAGGCATAGAAGCCGAGGAACACAACATTGATGAGAAGCCGAACACTATTCGCTACAACAAGTACTCTGGATTTGGAGAAGAACCCGCCTTGCAATGCCGAAGACAATCTGCGCGCCGGACTCATCGTCATTGAAGCCTGGTTCGGGGGCTACTGAGGGAGTCCTGGATAAGGGGGTATCCGGACAGCCGGACTATATACTTTGGCTGGACTATTGGACTATGAAGATACAAGATTCAAGACTTCATCCCGTGTCCGGATGGGGCTCTCCTTTGCGTGGAAGGCAAGCTTGGCGATTCGGATGTTCGATCTCCTTCTTTGTAACCGACTCTGTGTAACCCTAGCCTCCTCCGATGTCTATATAAACTGGAGGGTTTAGTCCGTAGGATAGGAACGATCATAATCATAGGCTAGCTCCTAGGGTTTAGCCTCTACGATCTCGTGGTAGATCAACTCTTGTAATACTCACATCATCAAGATCAATCAAGCAGGAAGTAGGGTATTACCTCCATCGAGAGGGCCTGAACCTGGGTAAAACATCATGTCCCCTGCCTCCTGTTACCATTAGCCTTAGACGCACAGTTCGGGACCCCCTACCCTAGATCCGCTGGATTTGACACCGACACTCATTTTGCCCCAGCCTATGTGCCAGGAGGGCCTATCCCTGACGGTTTCTGGGTCGTGTGGGAAGGACCCCCCTATTGCCCACACTCACTTGGCGACGGTTCCAAATGCCGCCGCGGGCAGGGGATAAAACCGTTTGTATAGCACCGACGTGTACAAGTGACATATTCATAATATTGATGCCAAAAGATGCAAAGCTGATAATGATAGTGCAACATACTTGTGGCACTATCATTTAGGTCATATTTGTGTAAAGCGCATGAAGAAACTCCATGCTGATGGGCTTTTGGAATCACTTGATTATGAATCATTTGATACTTGCGAACCATGCCTCATGGGCAAGATGACTAAAACTCCATTCTCTGGAACAATGGAGCGAGCCAATGACTTATTGGAAATAATACATACCGATTATGTGGTCCAATGAGTGTTGAGGCACACGGCGGGTATCATTATTTTCTGACCTTCATAGATGATTTGAGCAGATATGCGTATATCTACTTAATGAAACACAAGTCTGAAACATTTGAAAAGTTCAAAGAATTTCATAACAAAGTGGAGAATCATCGTAACAAGAAAATAAAGTTTCTACGATCTGATCATGCAGGCAATATTTGAGTTACGTGTTTGGCCTTCATTTAAAACAATGTGGAATAGTTTCACAACTCATGCCACCTGGAACACCACAGCGTAATGGTGTGTCCGAACGTCGTAACCGTACTTTATTAGATATGGTGCAATCTATGATGTCTCTTACCGATTTACCACTATTGTTTTGAGGTTATGCATTAGAGACAATTGCATTCACGTTAAATAGGGCACTGTCTAAATCCATTGAGACGACACCATACAAACTGTGGTTTGGCAATAAACCTAAGCTGTCATTTCTTAAAGTTTGGGGTTGCGACACTTATGTCAAAAGGCTTTAGCCTGATAAGCTCGAACCCAAATTGGAGAAGTGCGTCTTCATATGATACCCTAAGGAAACAATTGGGTACACCTTCTACCACATATCCGAAGGAAAGATCTTTGTTGCCAAGAATGGAATCTTTCTAGAGAAGGAGTTTCTCTCGAAAGAAGTGAGTGGGAGGAAAGTAGAACTTGATGAGGTAATTGTACCTTCTCTAAATTTGGAAAGTAGCCCATCAGAGAAATCAGTTCCCATGATGCCTACACCAACTAGAGAGGAAGCTAATGATGATGATCATGAAACTTCATATCAAGTTACTACCAAACCTCGTAGGTCAACCAGAACACGATCGACACCAGAGTGGTACATTAATCCTATTCTGGAAGTCATGTTACTAGACCATGGCGAACCTACGAACTATGAAGAATCTATGATGAGCCCAGATTCCGGCAGATGGCTTGAGGCCATGAAATCTAAGATAGGATCCATATATGAGAACAAAGTGTGGAGTTTGGTGGACTTGCCCGATGATCGGCAAACCATAGAGAATAAATGGATTTTCAAGAAGAACACTAATATTGATGGTAATGTTACTGTCTACAAAGCTCGATTTGTCGCAAAAAGGTTTTGACAACTTCAAGGGGTTGACTACGATGAGACTTTCTCAACTGTAGTGATGCTTAAGTTCGTCCGAATCATGTTAGCAATTGCCACATTTTATGAAATCTGGCAAATGGATGTCAAAACTAAATTACTTAAATGGATATCTCTAAGAAGAGTTGTATATGATGCAACCAGAAGGTTTTGTTGATCCTAAAGGTGCTAACAAGGTGTGCAAGCTCCAACGATCCATCTATGGACTGGTGCAAGCATCTTGGAGTTAATATACGCTTTGACGAGGTGATCAAAGCATATGGTTTTATACAGACTTACGGTGAAGCATGTATATACAAGAAAGTGAGTGGGAGCTCTATAGCATTTCTGATATTATATGTGGATGACATATTGTTGATTGGAAATGATATAGAATTTCTGGATAGCATAAATGGATACTTGAATAAGAATTTTTCAATGAAAGACCTCGGTGAAGCTGCTTATATATTGGGCATCAAAATCTATAGAGATAGATCAAGACGCTTGATAAGACTTTCAATGAGTACATACCTTGACAAGATTTTGAAAGAGTTCAAAATGGATCAGTCAAAGAAGGAGTTCTTGCCTGTATTACAAGGTTTAAAGTTGAGTAAGACTCAAAAGCCCGACCACGGCAGAAGATAGAGATAGAATAAAAATCATTCCCAATGCCTCAGCCATAGGTTCTATAAAGTATGTCATGTTGTGTACCAGACCAGTTGTGTGCCTTGCTATGAGTTTGGCAAGGGGGTACAATAGTGATCCAGGAGTGGATCGTGAAGGAAATATGTCCTAGAGGCAATAATAAAGTTGTTATTTTATATTTCCTTATTCATGATAAATGTTTATTATTCATGCTAGAATTGTATTAACCAGAAACTTGATACATGTGTGAATACATAGATAAAACACTGTGTCCCTAGTATGCCTCAAAGATGGTTAAGTTTCCTAGCCATGGACATGTGTTTTCATTTGATGAACATGATCACATCATTAGCAGAATGATGTGATGGACAAGACCCATCCGTTAGCTTAGCATAATGATCATTCAGCTTTATTGATACTGCTTTCTTCATGTCAAATACATATTCCTCCAACTATGAGATTATGCAACTCCCAGACACTGGAGGAATGCCTTATGTGCTATCAAACGTCACAATGTAACTGGGTGATTATAAAGGTGCTCTAGAGGTATCTCTGAAGGTGTTTGTTGGGTTGGCATAGATGGAGATTACGATTTGTCACTCCGGGTATCGGAGAGGTATCTCTAGGCCCTCTCAGTAATGCACATCATATGAAGCCTTGCAAGCAATGTGACTAACGAGTTAGTTGCGGGATGATGCATTACGAAACGACTAAAGAGACTTGCCGGTAACAAGATTGAACTAGGTATGAAGAACCGACGATCGAATCTCGGGCAAGTAACATATTGATGACAAAGGGAATAACGTATGTTGACATAGCGGTTCATCCGTTAAAGATCTTCGTAGAATATGTGGGAACCGATATGAGCATCCAAGTTTCGCTAAGTGTTATTGACCGGAGAGGTGTCTCGGTCATGTCTACATAGTTCTCGTACCCATAGGGTCCGCACGCTTAATGTTCGATGATGATATGTATTATATGAGTTATGTGTTTTGGTGAACGAAGGTTGTTCGGGGTACCGGACAAGATCACGGACATGACGAGGAGTCTCTAAATGGTCGAGAGGTAAAGATTGATATATTGGACGGTAGTATTCAAACAACGGAAGTGTTCCGGAATGTATCGGGTACATATCGGAGTACCGGAGGGGTTAGCGGAACCCCCCAGGGAAAGACATGGGCCATATGGGCCATAGGAGGGAGGCACACCAACCCACATAGGGGTGGCATGACCCCCAAAGGGAAGGAGGCCAAATTGGACTAGGGAAGGGGGCAGCGCCCCCCTTTCCTTCTCCTCCCCTCTCTCCTTTCCCCTTTCCCCCTCCGGTAAAAGGAAGGGGGTAGCAAATCCTACTAGGACCCCAAGTAGGACTCCTCCTACTTGGGGCATGCCTAGGGCCGGCCTCCTATCCCTCCCTCCTTTATATACGGGGGCGCCCCTAGAACACACATCAATTGTTCCATGCCGTGTGCGGCGCCCCCTCCACAGTTTACACCTCCGGTCATATTCTCGCAGTGCTTAGGCGAAGCCCTGTGCAGATCACATCACCATCACCGTCACCACGTCGTTGTACTGACGGAACTCATCTACTTCCTTGACCCTCTGCTGGATCAAGAGCTCGAGGGACATCATTGCGCTGAACGTGTGCAGAACACGGAGGTGCCGTACGTTTGGTACTCGATCGGTCAGAACGAGAAGACGTTCGACTACACCAACCGCGTTAAGAAAACGCTTCCGCTTTCAGTCTATTATGGTACGTGGACACACTCTTCCCCTCTCTTTGCTATGCATCTCCTAGATAGATCTTGTGTAAGCGTAGGAGTTTTTTTGAAATTGCATGCTATGTTTCCCAACAGTGGCATCTGAGCCAGGTCTATGCGTAGATGATATGCACGAGTAGAACACAAAGAGTTGTGGGCGGTGATCATCATACTGCTTACCACCAATGTGTTATTTTGATTTGGCGGTATTGTTGGATGAAGTGGCACGGACCAACCTTACATGACCATGTTCATGAGACCGGTTCCATCGACAGACATGCAACTAGTTTTGCATAAAGGTGGCTGGCAGGTGTCTGTTTCTCCAACTTTAGTTGAATCAAATTTGACTACGGCCGGTCCTTGTGAAGGTTAAAACATCAAACTTCATAAATCATCGTTGTGGTTTTGTGCTATAGGTAAGAATGGTTCTTGCTAGAAGCCCGTAGCAGCCACGTAAAACTTGCAACAACAAAGTAGAGGACGTCTAACTTGTTTTTGCAGGGCATGTTGTGATGTGATATGGTCAAGACATGATGTGATATACGTTGTTGTATGAGATGATCATGTTTTGTAAAAGTTATCGGCAACTACCAAGAGCCTTAGGATTGTCACTTTATTGTATGAAATACAAACACCATATAATTGCTTTACTTTATCACTAAGCAGTAGCGACAGTTGTAGTAGCAATAGTTGGCGAGACGACCACGACACTACGATGGAGATCAAGGTGTCAAGCCGGTGACGATGGAGATCAGGACGTTGCTTTTGTGATGGAGATCAAAAGCAAAAGATTATGATGGCCATATCATGTCACATATTTTGATTACATGTGATGTTTATCTTTATGCATCTTATTTTGCTTAGTACGGAAGTAGCATCATAAGATGATCCCTCAACTAAATTTCAAGGTATAAGTGTTCTCCCTGAGTATGCACTGTTGCGAAAGTTCTTCGAGCCGAGACACCACGTGATGATCTGGTGTGATAGGCTCTACATTCAAATACAAAGGGTGCAAGCCAGTTTTGCACATGCGGAACACTCGGGTTAAACTTGACGAGCCTAGCATGTACAGACATGGCCTCAGAACACAAGAGACCGAAAGGTCGAACGTGAATCATATAGTGGATATGATCAACATAGAGATGTTCACCATTGATGACTACTCCATATAACGTGATGATCAAACATGGTTTAGTTGATTTGGATCATGTATCATTTAGATGACTTGAGGGATGTCTATCTAAGTGGGAGTTCTTAAGTAATTTGATTAATTAAACTTAATTTATCATGAACTTAGTCCTAATAGTTTTTGCATATCTATGTTGTAGATAAATGGCCCATGCTACCGTTCCCTTGAATTTTAATGCGTTCCTAGAGAAAGCTAAGTTGAAAGATGATGGTAGAAACTACACGGACTGGGTCTGTAACTTGAAGATTATCCTCATTGCTACATAAAAGAATTATGTCCTTGATGCACCGCTAGGTGAAAGGCCTGTTGTAGGAGCAGAAGCTGACGTTATGAACATCTGGCAAGCTCGATCTGATGACTACTTGCCAGTTCAGTGTGTCATGCTTTACGGCTTAGAATCGGAACTTCAAAGACGTTTTGAACATCATGGACCATATGAGATGTTCCAGGAGTAGAAGTTAATATTTCAAGCAAATGCCCGAGTTGAGAGATATGAAGTCTCCAACAAGTTCTATAGATGCAATATGGAGGAGAACAGTTCTGTTAGTGAGCACATACTCAGAAGGTCTAGGTACCATAATCACTTGACTAAGCAGGGAGTTAATCTTCCAGATGATTGTGTCATCGATATAGTTCTTCAATCACTTCCACCAAGCTACAAAGGCTTCGTGATGAACTACAATATGCAAGGGATGGAAAAGACTATTCCCGAGCTCTTCTCAATGCTAAAGGCTGCGGAGGTTGAAATCAAGAAGGACCATCAAGTGTTGATTGTTAATAAGACCACTAGTTTCAAGAAGACGGGCAAAGGAAAGAAGGGGAACTTCAAGAAGAATGGAAAGCAAGTTGTCACTCCCGGGAAGAAACCCAAAGCTGGACCCAAACTTGAAACTGAGTGCTTCTACTGCAAAGGGACTGGTCACTGGAAGCAAAGTGCCCCAAGTATTTGGCGGATAACAAGGATGGCAAAGTGAACAAAGGTATATTTGATATACACGTTATTGATGTGTACCTTACTAATTCTCGTAGTAGTGCCTAGGTATTTCATACCGGTTCAGTTGCTCATATTTGTAACTCAAAACAGGGACAACGGATTAAACAAAGATTGGCTAAGTATGAGGTGACTATGCGTGTCGGGAATGGTTCTAAGGTCGATGTGATCGCCGTCGGCATGCTACCTCTACACCTTGGGATTAGTTTTAGACCTGAATAATTGTTATTTGGTGCCAGCGTTGAGCATGAACATTATATATGGATCTTGTTTAGTGTGAGACGGTTATTCGTTTAAATCAGAGAATAATGGTTGTTCTATTTATGTGAGTAATATCTTTTATGGTCATGCACCCTTGAAGAGTGGTCTATTTTTGTTGAGTCTCGATCGTGGTGATACACATATTCATAATATTGATGCCAAAAGATGCAAAGTTGATAATGATAGTGCAACTTATTTATAGCACTGCCGTTTAGGTCATATCGGTGTAAAGCGCATGAAGAAACTCCATGCAGATCGACTTTTGGAATCACTAGATTATGAACCATTTGATACTTGCGAACCGTGCCTTATGGGTAAGATAACTAAAACTCCGTTCTCCGGAACAATGGTACGAGCTAATGACTTATTGGAAATAATACATACCGATGTATGCAGTCCGATGAGTGTTGAGGCTCGTGGCAAGTATCGTTATTTTTTGACCTTCACAGATGATTTGAGCAGATATGGGTATATCTACTTAATGAAACAAAAGTCTGAAACATTTGAAAAGTTCAAAGAATTTCAGAGTGAAGTGGAGAATCATCATAACAAGTAAATAAAGTTTCTACGATCTGATCATGGAGGTGAATATTTGAGTTACGAGTTTGGCCTTCATTTAAAACAATGTGGAATAGTTTCATAGCTCACGCCACCTGGAACACCACAGCGTAATGGTGTGTCCAAATGTCGTAACCGCATTTTATTAGATATGGTGCGATATATGATGTCTCTAACTGATTTACCACTGTCATTTTGGGGTTATGCATTAGAGACAGTTGCATTCACGTTAAACAGGGCACCATCAAAATCCGTTGAGATGACACCATATGAACTGTGGTTTGGCAATAAACCTAAGCTGTCGTTTCTTAAATTTGGGGATGCAGTGCTTATGTTAAAAGGCTTCAGCCTAATAAGCTCAAACCCAAATCGGAGAAGTGCTTCTTCACAGGATACCCTAAGGAAACAATTGGGTACACCTTCTACCACAAATCCGAAGGCAAGATCTTTGTTTCCAAGAATGGAACCTTTCTAGAGAAGGAGTTTCTCTCGAAAGAAGTGAGTGTGAGGAAAGTAGAACTTGATGAGGTAATTGTACCTTCTCTCAATTTGGAAATTAGTTCATCCGAGAAATCCATTCCCGTGATGCCTACACCAACTAGAGAGGAAGCTAATGATAATGATCATGAAACTTCAAAACAAGTTGCTACAGAACCTCGTAGGGTAACTAGAGCACGATATGCAACACAGTGGTATGGTAATCCTGTTCTAGAAGTCATGTTACTTGACCATGATGAACCTACGAATTATGATGAAGCTATGATGAGCCCATATTCCGATAAATGGCTTGAGGCCATGAAATCTAAGATAGGATCCATATATTAGAACAAAGTGTGGACTTTGGTGGGTTTGCCCGATGATCGGCGACCCATAGAGAATAATGAATCTTCAAGAAGAAGACTGATGATGATGGTAATGTTACTGTCTATAAAGCTCAATTTGTCGCAGAAGGTTTTCGACAAATTCAAGGAGTTGACTACGATGAGACTTTCTCACCCGTAGTGATGCTTAAGTCTGTCTGAATCATGTTAGCAATTGCCGCATTTTGTGATTATGAAATCTGGCAAATGGATGTAAAAACTGCATTCCTTAATGGATTTCTTAAAGAAGAGTTGTATATGATGCAACCATAAGGTTTTGTCGATCCTAAAGGTGCTAACAAAGTGTGCAAGCTCCAGCGATCCATTTATGGACTGGTGCAAGCATCTTGGAGTTGGAATATACGCTTTGATGAGGTGATCAAAGCATATGGTTTTATACAGACTTTTGGAGAAGCCTGTATTTACAAGAAAGTGAGTGGGAGATCTATAGCATTTCTAATATTATATGTGGATGACATATTGTTGATTGGAAATGATGTAGAATTTATGGATAGCATAAAAGGATACTTGAATAAAAAATTCAATGAAAGACCTCGGTGAAGCTGTTTATATATTGGGCATCAAGATCTATAGAGATAGATCAAGATGCTTGATAGGACTTTCTTAAAGTTTGGAAGAAGTTCAAAATGGATCAGTCAAAGAAAGGGTTCTTGCCTGTGTTACAAGGTGTGAAGTTGAGTCAGACTCAATGCCCGACCACTGCAGAAGATAGAGAGAAAATGAAAGTCATTCCCTATGCCTCAGCCATAGGTTCTATCATGTATGCTATGTTGTGTACCAGACATGATGTTCTCCTTGCTATAAGTTTAGCAGGGAGGTACCAAAATAATCCAGGAGTCGATCACTGGATAGCGGTCAAGAACATCCTGAAGTACCTGAAAAGGACTAGGGATATGTTTCTCATTTATGCAGGTGACAAAGAGCTTGTCGTAAGTAGTTACGTCGATGCTAGCTTTGACACTGATCCGGATGACTCTAAGTCACAAACCGGATACATATTTTTATTGAATGGTGGAGCTATCAGTTGGTGCAGTTCCAAGCAGAGCGTCGTGGCGGGATCTATGTGTGAAGAGGAGTACATAGATGCTTCAGAAGCAGCAAATGAAGGATTCCAGATGAAGGAGTTCATATCCGATCTAGGTGTAATACCTAGTGCATCGGGTCTAATGAAAATCTTTTGTGACAATACTGGAGCAATTGCCTTAGTGAAGGAATCCAAATTTCACAAAATGACCAAACACATCAAGAGACGCTTCAACTCCATCCGAGATTTGGTCAAGGAGGGAGACATAGAGATTTGCAAAATACATACGGATCTGAATGCGGCAGACCCGTTAACTAAGCCTCTTCCACGAGCAAAACATGATCAGCACCAAGACTCCATGGGTGTTAGATTCATTACAATGTAATCTAGATTATTGACTCTAGTGCAAGTGGGAGACAGAAGGAAATATGCCCTAGAGGCAATAATAAAGTTGTTATTTTATATTTCCTTATTCATGATAAATATGTATTATTCATGCTAGAATTGTATTAACCTGAAACTTGATACATGTGTAGAATATGCAGGAGCCAATATGAGCATCCAGGTTCCTCTATTGGTTATTGACCAGACAGGTGTCTCGGTCATGTCTAAAAGTTCTCGAACCCGTAGGGTCCACACGCTTAACGTTCGATGACGATATGTATTATATGAGTTATGTGTTTTAGTGACCGAATGTTGTTCGGAGTCTCGGATGAGATCACAGACATGATGAGGAGTCTCGAAATGGTCGAGAGGTAAATATTGATATATTGGAAGGTAGTATTCGGACACCGGAAGTCTTCCGAAATGTATCGGGTACATATCGGACTACCGGAGGGGTTACCGGAACCCCCGGGGAAAGATATGGGCCATAAGGGCCATAGGAGGAAGGCACACCAGCCCACATAGGGGTGGTGCACCCCCCACAGGGAAGGAGGCTGAATTAGGGAAGGGGGTGGAGCCCCCTTCCTTCTTCTTCCCTCTCTCCTTTCCCCTTTCCTCCTTCGGTAAAAGGGAGGGGGGCGAATCCTACTAGGACCCCAAGTAGGACTCCTCCTACTTGGGGCACGCCTAGGGCTAGCCTCCTCCCCCTCCCTCCTTTATATACGGGGGGCGCCCCTAGAACACACATCAATTGTTCCAAGCTGTGTGCGGCGCCCCCCCCCTCCACAGTTTACGCCGGCGGTCATATTCTCGCAATGCTTAGGCGAAGCCCTGTGCAGATCACATCACCATCACCGTCACCACGCCATCGTGCTAACGGAACTCATCTACTTCCTCGACCCTCTGCTGGATCAAGAGCTCGAGGGACGTCATTGATACGTCTCCAACGTATCTACTTTTCCAAACACTTTTGCCCTTGTTTTGGACTCTAACTTGCATGATTTGAATGGAACTAACCCGGACTAACACTATTTTCAGCAGAATTGCCATGGTATTATTTTTTGTGCAGAAATAAAAGTTCTTGGAATGACCTGAAACTCCACAGAGTCACGTTTTGGAATTAATAAAAAAATTGGCGAAAGAATCAACATAAGGGAACCCACACCCTGTCCACAAGGGTGCAGGGCACACCCACCCCCCTGGGGCGCACCCCCTGCCTCGTGGCCCCCTTGGACCTCCACCGGCCTCAACTCCAACTCCATATATTCATGCTCATGCAGAAAAAAATCAGAGAGAAGGATTCATCGCATTTTACGATACGGAGCCACCACTAAGCCCTAATCTTCCTCGGGAGGGCTGATGTGGAGTCCGTTCGGGGCTCCGGAGAGGGGAATCCGTCGCCAGCGTCATCATCAACCATCCTCCATCACCAACTTCATGATGCTCACCACTGTGCGTGAGTAATTCCATTGTAGGCTTGCTGGATGGTGATGGGTTGGATTAGATTTACCATGTAATCGAGTTAGTTTTGTTAGGGTTTGATCCCTAGTACCATTATGTTCTAAGATTGATGTTGCTATGACTTTGCCATGCTTAATGCTTGTCACTAGGGCCCGAGTGCCATGATTTCAGATCTGAACCTATTATGTTTTCATGAATATATGTGAGTTCTTGATCCTATCTTGCAAGTCAATAGTCACCTACTATGTGTTATGATCCAGCAACCTCGAAGTGACAATAATCGGGACCACTCCCGGTGATGACCGTGGTTTGAGGAGTTCATGTATTCACTAAGTGATAATGCTTTGGTCTGGTACTCTATTAAAAGGAGGCCTTAATATCCCTTAGTTTCCAATAGGACCCCACTGGCACAGGAGGGTAGGACAAAACATGTCATGCAAGTTCTTTTCCATAAGCATGTATGACTATATTCAGAATACATGCCTACATTACATTGATGAACTGGAGCTAGTACTGTGTCACCCTATGTTATAACTGTTCCATGATGAATTGCATCCAACATAATTATCCATCACTGATCCATTGCCTACGAGATTTTCACATATTGATCTTTGCTAAGTTACTTCTCCGTTGCCATTGTTACGATTACTATAAAACTGCTATTGTTACTTTTGCCACCATTACCGTTACCTCCATACCACTTTGCTACTAAATACTTTGCTGCAGATATTAAGTATTTCAGGTGTGGTTGAATTGACAACTCATCTGCTAATACTTGAGAATATTCTTTGGCTCCCCTTGTGTAGAATCAATAAATTTGGGTTGAGTACTCTACCCTCGAAAACTGTTGTGATCCCTTATACTTGTGGGTTATCAAGACCTTTTTCTCGCGCCGTTTCCGGGGAGTATAGCTCTATTCTTTGAGTCACTTGGGATTTATATCTGTTGATCACTATGAGGAACTTGAAAGATGAAAGAACCAAGATTTTTCCCTCAACTATGAGGGGAGGTAAGGAACTGACATCTAGCTCTGCAGTTGATTCACCTTCTGTTATGAGTAAATTTGCAACACCTACACCTGCACCTGCTATTGATTCTGATATGTCGCATGTTATTGATGATGCCACTTCTGCTATGCGTGATGCTTATGATGAAACTACTTCTCTGCTTGATAATACTGTGCCATTAGGTGAATTTATGGATGAACAACTTGCTAGGGTTAGAGAGAATGAAATTATTGAAACTGATGATATTAATGAAAGTGATGATGAAGATTCTCCCCCTGGATATGAATTGCATGTTGTGCTTGAGGGTTATGTTATGGATGAAGAAACTGCTAGAGACCTTTTTGCTTGCAATGATAGATACGATCTTAAGAAACTGTTAGCTAAGCTGAAAGAAAAGTCTTTGAATGCTAGAATGAAATATGACCCTACTTTTGCTACTTCACCTATTTGTGTTACTGCTAATGACTATGATTTCTCTGTCGATCCTGAGTTAATTACTTTGGTTGAATCTGATCCTTTTTGTGGCTACGAATCTGAAACTGTTGTGGCACATCTTACTAAATTGAACAATATAGCCACCCTATTTACTCATGAGGAAAAAAAATTGCTATTACTATATCCTTAAATTGTTTCCTTTCTCATTAAAGGGCGACGCTAAAATATGGTTTTATTCTCTTGCTCCTGGTTGTGTGCGTAGTCCCTAGGATATGATTTATTACTTCTCTGCAAAATATTTTCCCGCTCATAAGAAACAAGCTGACTTAAGGGAAATATTTAATTTTGTGCAAATTGAAGAAGAGAGTCTCCCACAAGCTTGGGGAGGCTTCTCTAATTACTTAATGCTTGGCCTGATCATCCTCTCAAGAAAAATGAAATACTTGATATCTTCTATAATGGACTAACTTATGCTTCCAAAGACCACCTGGATAGTTGTGATGGTTGTGTTTTTAGGGAAAGAACTATTGAGCAAGTTGAATTGCTATTGAATAATATATTGAGTAATGATAATGATTAGACACTTCCTGAACCAACTCCTAAGCCAACTCCAAAGAAAAGGGGTATTCTATTTCTCAGTCCTGAAGATACGCAAGAGGCAAAGAAATCTATGAAAGAAAAAGGTATTAAAGTTGAAGATGTTAAGAATTTACCACCTATTGAAGAAATACATGGTCTTGATAACCCGACACAAGTAGTAAAGGTAAATTCTCTCTATAGATTTGATGAAGGTGATATTCCTCGTAATAAGTCTGCTAGTCAATGCTTGGATGAGTTTGATAATTTTATTGTTAAACAAGAAAACTTCAATGCTTATGTTGGTAGATAATTGAAACGTAATGCTTATATGGTTGAACACTAGAGTGATTATATGTCTAGAGTTAAAGGTGATCTTAAGCTTATTAGTAAACATGCTTCCATGGTTACCACTAAAGTAGAACAAGTGCTGAAAGCACAAGATGATTTACTCAATGAATTAAATAAGAATAATAATGATAATGTTGTTAGAGTTATGACTAGAGGTGGTAGAATGACCCAGGAATCTCTGTATCCTAAGGGCCATCCTAAGAGAGTTGAGCAAGATTCTCAGAGAACTAATGTTGATGCACCTAGTCCTTCTAAGAAAAAGAAAAGGAAAAACGATAGGACTTTGCATGCTTCTAGTGAACCTATGGTTGACACACCTGAGAATCCCAATGATATTTCTATTTCTGATGCTTAAACATAATCCGGTAATGAACATGAACCTAGTGATAATGTTAATGATGATGTTCATGTTGATGCTCAACCTAGCAATAACAATGATGTAGAGATTGAACCTGTTGTTGATCTTGATAATCCACAATCAAAGAATCAACATTATGATAAGAGAGACTTCGTTGCTAGGAAGCACGATAAAGAAAGAGAACCATGGGTTCAGAAACCCATGCCTTTTCCTCCTAAGCCATCCAAGAAAAAAGATGATGAGGATTTTGAGTGCTTTGTTGAAATGATTAGACCTATCTTTTTGCGTATACGTTTGACTGATATGCTTAAAATGAATCCTTATGCCAAGTATATGAAACATATTGTTACAAATAAAAGAAAGATACCCGAAGCTGAAATTTCCACCATGCTTGCTAATTATACCTTTAAGGGTGGAATACCAAAGAAACTAGGAGATCCAGGAGTACCAACTATACCATGCTCCATTAAAAGAAATTATGTTAAAACTGCTTTTCTGTGATCTTGGAGCCGGTGTTAGTGTTATGCCTCTCTCTTTATATCATAGACTTGATTTGAATAAGTTGACATCTACTGAAATCTCTTTGCAAATGGCCGATAAATCAACTGCTACACCTGTCGATATTTGTGAGGATGTGCCTGTTGTGGTTGCAAACATTACTATTTTAACGGACTTTGTTATTCTTGATATTCCGAAGGACGATAGCATGTCAATCATCCTTGGTAGACCCTTTTTAAATACTGCAGGGGCTATTATTGATTGCAACAAAGGCAATGTCACTTTTCATGTTAATGGTAATGAGTGTACGGTACACTTTCCAAAGAAACAACCTCAAGTTCATAGTATCAATTCTATTGGAAAATTTTCAATGATTACTATTGGAGGTTTAGAATTCCCTCTTCCTACTATCAAAAAGAAATATGATATTCTTATTGTTGGGGACATGCATATCCCCATTGAGGTAACCTAGTGTTATTCGAAAATTCTACGGTTTCATGTTATCCGAAAGAAGTTTGTTAACAAGACTTCATCAACCTTGTTAGTGGATTCCTTTTGATGAGCATGAGATGGATGAAGTTAGAAAGCACAACCTTCTGTACCCTCCTTTTACTTTCTGTTATTTAGATTAAATTAAGCAAAGCTAGTATTTTCTGTCTGTTTTCTGAGTTATCCGTGCAATAAAAAAATACCCTGAAAATAAAAGTTCTCCAAATGCCCTGAAAATGGAGTATGATTTTTTGTAGAATATTTAAGAATTTCTGGCACTTAGAACACACCAGGGGGACCCACCATTTGGCCATGAGGGCACAGGGTGTGCCCACCCCCTGGGGGCGCCCCCTGCCTCATGGGCCCCACGTGACCCTCCTCCACTTATTCCAGCACCCACACACTTCGTCTTCCTCCAGAAAAAATCATCCCGTAGCTCGAACCCGTGTTCTAGCTCGTTTTGCTGCCATTTTCGATCTCCTTGCTCAAAGCTCCTTTCACAGAACTGCTTTGGGGGATTGTTCTTTGGTATGTGACTCCTCCAATGGTCCAATTAGTTTTTGTTCTAGTGCTTTATTTATTGCAAATTTTTGCTGCTGAGGTGACCCTGTTCTTGAGCTTGCATGTCAAATTTATATGGTCCAAAGTAGTTTTAATGCATGATATAGCCTCTAGGAACTTGTGCGAGTAGTTGCTATCAATCTTGTGGAGTTTGGTTCACTTTTATTTTGAGTCACTAAAAATTTCAAAAAAAACAGAGAAAGAAAATGAGGAACAGATTATTGAGGGGCTCCTCGAGTCGGAGCTCAAAGGATAAGCAGAATGAAGAAAATAAAAAGCCCAAATACAATCTTCCTCGCACTACGGAGGTTCGGCCGTGCGAATGGCCTTGTGATGCATTCTTGAGAGCCGCCGGGGTTCACGACGATTTTTATTATTTGGCTGAGAATGTAGGCCTCACCGACTTCCTCCACGACCAGTGTGAACAGTATCTCCTACTCACTAATATTTTCGTGCAAAACTTTTACTTCCATGCTAGAAAATCACCACCTTGAGTGGAGTTTTATTTATATGATGAGTTTATGGAGATGTCACTATATGATTTTTGCATAGTTTGCAAGCTTCCCTTTACGGGCAAAATCGAGGAACCACATCCTAGTGATGTGGATGAATTTATTGGTCAAACTGCTATAGGGGAGACGAGAAAAGTCTCATATGCAAGGACTACTAGTATACATTTCCCTGTCCTATGTTACTTTGCAATATTTGCTAGCAGATACTTAATTGGTCGCGGGAACAGTGGGAACGTTAGTGCTCCAAACCTTGCTATTTTGCACCATGCTTTATTTCATGATAAAACCTCAGTTTAGGTGCTATTGTTGCTAGACGGTTAAGTATGAACCATACAAAGGGCCCCATCTTTGGAGGTATCTTTGCTTCACGCCTTGCTAAACACTTTGAGATACCTATTAGGCATCATGAGAAAGAGGAAAAGTTGCTGCCCACTATTTTGCTAGACTATAAGAGTATGGTAGCGCATGACTTTGTTGTTAAAAATAAGAAGAAGATACTTAAGTATAACTTGATATTTGCTAAAACTAAGTGTGAGACTATTATCTTGCATGCACCCTCCTTGTTTAACATACTTTCAAGCACGTACCTCATCCTGCCCGAGGACGTTTATGCATACTGGGAGCTGACATAAGTCCCAGAGCCTGAGCCTGAGCCACCACTTGACCCATATCAAGAGTCTGTTTATCAGTGGGATCCAGAGGAGCTCGCTAACCAGTGGCACCCCGAGGATCCTCCTTAGTACACCGGAGAGGGTCGCTTCAATCCGTGGGCATAGACCAACTTAGGTCAAAAGCCTAAGCTTGGGGGAGTATGTATTTCTCACTGACATTACATTCATGTTCACACACTCATTCTAGTTGTCAGTGTTCATACTTTTTCATTGTACTATCCATGCTAGTTTATTTTCTTTTCTTGCTTTCTTCTTATGTGTTTGAAAAACCTTGAGAAAAAACAAAAAAATAGTTGTAGCTTTTAGCTAGTTTACTTTCCATGCTTGTAGTAGTAGTATTAAAAGAAAACCCAAAAAGATTTCTCGTTCTTCTTTTGCTTGTTGGGAGCTTTCCCGTGTAAATAGTTTTAGTTTTCTTTGAATTTCTTTTCTTTCCTTTGGGAGTCGAGAGGAGAAGACCACAATGAAAATGATGAGTGGCTCTCATATGCATTATTGTTGATCTAACCAAGAGCCATATTACCTCGTCTTCTCCTTTGTATTAAATGCTTGCAGATTCCAGCTTAGTCCAATGCACGTGCACTATTATTATTATCCACCATTCGGTCGTGCAAGTGAAAGGCAATAATGACGATATATGATGAAATGATTGAGATGAGAGAAGCTGGTATGAACTCGACCTATCTTGTTTTTGTAAATATGATTAGTTCATCGTTCCTGGTTCAGCCTATTATGAATGAAACATGTTTGCAATGACAATTAGAGATTATAGTTGCTCATGCCATGCTTAATTAGCTAGGAGTTTATAATGGTTTACCTTGCGTGCCAACATGTTATTAAAATGGTTGTGATGTGGTATGATAGGGTGGTATCCTCCTTTGAATGATTCGACTGGCTTGACTTGACACATGTTCACGCATGGAGTTGACACAAAATCAACATAGCCTTCATGATATTTATATTCATGGTGATTTATATCCTACTCATGCTTGCACTCATTGTTGATTAATCTTAATGCATGTCCATGACTGTTGTTGCTCTCTAGTTGGTCGCTTCCTAGTCTCTTTCTAGCCTTCATTTGTACTAAGCGGGAATACTGCTTGTGCATCCACTTCCATAAACCCTAAAGTTATCCCATATGAGTCCACCATACCTTCCTATAAGCGGTATTTACCTGTCGTTCCAAGTAAATTTGTATGTGCCAAACTCTAAACCTTCAAATGAAATTCTGTTTTGTATGCTTGAATAGCTCATGTATCAACTAGGGTTGTCTATATCTTCCATGCTAGGTGGGTTATTCTCACGATGAGTGGAATCCGCTCATCATTCACGAGAAAATGGCCAGTAACCGGGATGCCCAGTCCCATGCTCAAATCAAATCAAAATAATTGCAAACAAAACTCCCCCAGGATTGTTGTTAGTTGGACGGTACCCGTTGTTTCGGGCCAGTCATGGAATGTTCCTCGTTGGTGGTGGGGGTATAAACTTTACCATTCTGTTATGGAACCGCCTATAATGTATGTAGCATGGAAGATATCGAGATCTCTTTGTTGTTTTGTTAACAATGAAAGTATGCCGCTCAAAATATTATTTATCTCTGTTTCAAACCTCGAGCTCTGGCACCTCTGCAAATCCATGCTTCCCTCTGCAAAGGGCCTATCTATTTACTTTTATGTTGAGTCGTCATCCTCTTATTAAGAAGCACCAGTTGGAGAGAACCGCTGTCATTTATATGCATTGCTATTAATTTACATTGAGTATGACTGTGACTAGATCTCTTTTGCCATGAATTACAATGTCTAGTCAGTCCTTGATCTTCATGGGTGCTCTGCATTTATGTTTTGCTGGCTCAGAAAGGGCTAGCGAGATACCATCTTGTTATATCATATTATGATTGTTTTGAGAAAGTGTTGTCATCCGAGATTTATTATAATTTCTCGTTAGTTGATTATGCCATTGATATGAGTAAATGTGAGACCTAAGTGTTATTGCGAATATGGTTAGTTCATAATCTTTGCAGAAAACTTGAATGCTAGCTTTAAATATTTGCAACAACAAGATCAAACAGAGTTTGTAAAAGTTTTCTTTATCACTTTTAGTTTGTCAACTGAATTGCTTGAGGACAAGCAAAGGTTTAAGCTTGAGGGAGTTGATACGTCTCCAACGTATCTACTTTTCCAAACACTTTTGCCCTTGTTTTGGACTCTAACTTGCATGATTTAATGGAACTAACATGGACTGACGCTGTTTTCAGTAGAATTGCCATGGTGTTATTTTTGTGCAGAAATAAAAGTTCTCAAAATGACCTGAAACTCCACGGAGTCACGTTTTGGAATTAATAAAATATATTGGCGAAAGAATCAATGTAAGGGGGTCCACACCCTGTCCACGAGGGTGCAGGGCGCGCCCACCCCCTGGGGCGCGCCCCCTACCTCGTGGGCCCCCTGGACCTCCACTGACCTCAACTCCAACTCCATATATTCACGTTCGGGGAGAAACAAATCAGAGAGAAGGATTCATCATGTTTTACGATACAGAGCCGCTGCCAAGCCCTACTCTTCCTCGGGAAGGCCGATTTGGAGTCCGTTGGGGGCTCCGGAGAGGGGAATCTGTCGCCATCGTCATCATCAACCATCCTCCATCACCAATTTCATGATGATCACCGACGTGCGTGAGTAATTCCATCGTAGGCTTCCTGGACGGTGATGGGTTGGATGAGATTTACCATGTATTTGAGTTAGTTTTGTTAGGGTTTGATCCATAGTATCCATTATGTTCTAAGATTGATGTTGCTATGACTTTGCCATGCTTAATGCTTGTCACTAGGGCCCGAGTGCCATGATTTCAGATCTGAACCTTTTATGTTTTCATGAATATATGTGAGTTCTTGATCTTATCTTGCAAGTCAATAGTCACCTACTATGTGTTATGATCCGGCAACCCCGAAGTGACAATAATCGGGACCACTCCCGATGATGACCGTAGTTTGAGGAGTTCATGTATTCACTAAGTGCTAATGCTTTGGTCCGGTACTCTATTAAAAGGAGGCCTTAATATCCCTTAGTTTCCAATAGGACTCCGCTGCCACGGGACGGTAGGACAAAAGATGTCATGCGAAGTTCTTTTTCATAAGCATGTATGACTATATTCGGAATACATGCCTACATTACATTGATGAACTGGAGCTAGTTCTGTGTCAGCCTATGTTATAACTATTGCATGATGAATTGCATCCGACATAATTATCCATCACTGATCCATTGCCTACGAGCTTTTCACATGTTGATCTTTGCTAAGTTACTTCTCCGTTGTCACTGTTACGATTACAATAAAACCGTTACTGTTACTTTTGCCACCATTACTGTTACCTCCATACCACTTTGCTACTAAATACTTTGCTGCAGATATTAAGTCTTTCAGGTGTAGATTAATTGACAACTCAGCTGCTAATACTTGAGAATATTATTTGGCTCCCCTTGTGTCAAATCAATAAATTTGGGTTGAATACTCTACCCTCAGAAACTGTTGCGATCCCCTATACTTGTGGGTTATCAATCATCGTGCTAAACGTGTGCAGAACATGGAGGTGCCGTACGTTCCGTACTCGATCGGTCGGAACTAGAAGACGTTCGACTACATCAACCGCGTTAAGCAAACGCTTCTGCTTTCGGTCTATGAGGGTACGTGGACACACTCTTCCCCTCTCGTTGTTATGCATCTCCTAGATAGATCTTGCATGAGCGTAGATTTTTTTTTGAAATTGCATGCTACGTTTCCCAACAGATCACTGGACATTGGTCAAAATTTTCCTTAGGTACTTAAAGAGGACTAAGGAAACGTTTCTCGGTTATGGAGGTGATAAAGAGTTCGTCGTAAAGAGTTATGTCGATGCAAGCTTTGACACTAATCTAGATGACTCTAAGTCTCAATCTAGATACATATTGAACGTGGGAGCAATTAGCTAGAGTAGCTCCATGCAGAGCATTGTAGGCATAGAAATTTGCAAAATACATACGGATCTGAATGTGGCAGACCCGTTGACTAAACTTTTCTCACAAGCAAAACATGATCACACCTTAGTACTCTTTGGGTGTTAATCACATAGCGATGTGAACTAGATCATTGACTCTAGTAAACCCTTTGGGTGTTGCTCACATGGCTATGTGAACTATGTGTGTTAATCACATAAAGATGTGAACTATTGGTGTTAAATCACATGGCGATGTGAACTAGATTATTGACTCTAGTGCAAGTGGGAGACCGAAGGAAATATGCCCTAGAGGCAATAATAAAGTTGTTATTTTATATTTCCTTATATCATGATAAATGTTTATCATTCATGCTAGAATTGTATTAACCGAAAACTTGATACATGTGTGGATACATAGACAAAATACTGTGTCCCTAGCTATCCTCTACTAGACTAGCTCATTAATCAAAGATGGTTAAGTTTCCTAACCATAAACATGTGTTGTCATTTGATGAACGGGATCACACCATTAGGAGAATGATGTGATGGACAAGACCCATTCTTTAGCTTAGCATTATGCTCGTTCAGTTTTATTTCTATTGCTTTCTTCATGTCAAATACATATTCCTCTGACTATGAGATTATGCAACTCTAGGATACCGGAGGAATACCTTGTGTGCTATCAAACATCAGAACATAACTGGGTGATTATAAAGATGCTCTACAGGTATCTCTGAAGGTGTTTGTTGGGTTGGCATAGATCAAGATTAGGATTTGTCACTCCGAGTATCGGAGAGGTACCTCTGGGCCCTCTCGGTAATAAACATCATAAGAATCCTTGCAAGCAAAGTGATTAATGAGTTAGTTGTGGGATGATGTATTACGGAACAAGTAAAGAGACTTGCCGGTAACGATATTGAACTAGGTATGAAGATACCGACGATCGAATCTCGGGCAAGTAACATACCGATGGACAAAGGGAATAACGTATGTTGTTATAACGATTCGGCCGATAAAGATCTTCGTAGAATATGTGGGAGCCAATATGAGCATCCAGGTTCCGCTATTGGTTATTGACCGGAGAAGTGTCTCGGTCATGTCTACATAGTTCTCTAACCCGTAGGCTCCGCACGCTTAACGTTCAATGACGATATTGTATTATATGAGTTATGTGATTCGGTGACCTAATGTTGTTCGGAGTCCCGGATGAGATCACGGACATGACGAGGAGTCTCTAAATGGTCGAGAGGTAAAGATTGATATATAGGACGATAGTATTTGGACACGATAATGTTTCAGAGGGTACTGGGTACATATCGGGTCACCGGAAAGGAGTTTCGAGCAACCCCGGCAAAGATATGGGCTTAATGGGCCGAGGAAGGGACAGACCAGCCCACAAGGGGCTGGTGCGCCCCTTTCCCTAGTCGCAGGCCCTAGAGGAAGGAAAGGAGGGGGCACCACCTCCTCCTGCCTTTCCCCTTGGTGGGAGAAAGGAAAAGGGGAGGTGCCACCTCCTCCTTCCTTCCCCTCATCGCCAAAAGAAAGGAAAGGGGGGCGCTGGCCTAGGGCAAGAGCCCAAGTAGGATCCCTCCTACTTGGGGCGCCCCTAGGGATGCTTCTCCCTCCCACCCACCTATATATATATGGCGAGGGGGTTCCTAGAACACATACCAACAATCGTTAGCTGTGTGCGGCGCCTCCCTCCACAGATTACACCCTCGGTCATATTCTCATAGTGCTTAGGCGAAGCCCTGCGCGGATTACTTCACCATCACCATCACCATGCCGTCGTGCTGATGGAACTCATGTACTTCCTCAACACTCCGCCGGATCAAGAGTTCGAGGGACATCATCAAGCTGAACGTGTGCAGAACTCGAAGGTGTCGTACGTTCGGTGCTTGATCGGTCAGAACGAGAAGAAGTTCGACTACATCAACCACGTTGTCAAATGCTTCCGCTTTTGGTCTACAAGGGTACGTAGACACACTCTCCCCTTCTTGTTGTTATGCATCTCCTAGATAGATCTTGCGTGAGCGTAGGATGTTTTTTGAAATTGCATGCTACGTTTCCCGACAATATCTTCCTCAAAACAGCATGGCATTGCCATAGCCATTCCAAGATATATTGCCATGCATCTTCCATCATTCCATTATTATGACACACATCATCATTGTCATATTTCTTTGCATGATCATAAAGCCACCGTTCATCATCATTTTTTATACATGTTACGCTAGATCATTACACATCCTGGTACACCGCGAGAGGCATTCATATAGAGTCATATTTTGTTCGAGTATCGAGGTGTAATTTTGAGTTGTAAGTAAATAGAAGTGTGTTGATCATCATTATTCATTATTAGAGCATTGTCCAAAGTGAGGAAATAATAATAATAATAATAATAATAATAATAATAATAATAATAATAATAATAAAAGATCATAAGAAAAGAGGCCAAAAAGAGCCCGCCAAAAAATGAGAGAAAAAGAGAGAAGGGGCAATGTTACTATATTTTTTCACACTTGTACTTCGAAGTGCCACGATGTTTTTCATATAGAGAGTCTCCTATGTAGTCACTTTCATATAACTAGTGGGAAATTTTTATTATAGAACCTGGCTTGTGTATTCCAATGATGGTTCCTCAAATGCCCGAGGTATTCTAGAGCAAGCAAGTTGGGTGCACACCCACTTAGTTTTCTTTTTGAGCTTTCATACACTTATAGCTCTTAGTGCATCGGTTGCATGGCAATCCCTACTCCTTATATCGACATCAATTGATGGGCATCTCCATAGCCCGTTGATTAGCGGTGTCGATGTGAGACTTTCTCCTTTTTTGCCTTCTCCATATCATCTCTACCACCATACTCTATTCCACCATAGTGTTATATCCATGGCTTGTGCTCATGTATTGTGTGGGGCTTGAAAAAAGTTGAAGTGCATTAGAAAGTATGAACCAATTGCTTGGCTGACACCACGGTAGTGCATGATTTATACTTTGTGTTAAGAATATGGAGCATGATAAGGCTATATGATTTTATAGGGATATCATTCTTTAGCATTGATATTTTGAAAGGCATGACTGTTTGTTGGTATGCCCAAGTATTGATGTTTCTATGTCAAATTATAGACTTTTGCTTTGAATCATTTGGATCTAAATATTCGTGCCATAAAAGAGAGATTACATGATGAATATTTTAGGTAGCATTCCACATCAAATTCTATTTTTAACATTTACCTACTCAAGGAGAAGGAATTAAGCTTGGGTATGCTTGATACGTCTCCAACGTATCTATAATTTTTGATTATTCCATGTTATTACAGTATCAACCTTGGATGTTTTATATGCAATTATATATCATTTTTTGGGACTAACCTATTAACTTAGTGCCAAGTGGCAGTTCCTATTTTTTGCCCGCTTTTGGTTTTCCAGGAAATCAGTACCAAATGAAGTCCAAATGCCATGAAACGTTTTGATGATTTTTTTCTGGACAAAAGAGACCTTAGAAGCTTCAGGAGGAGACCAGATGAGAAACGAGGAGAGTGTAAGGCACTTAGGAGCGCCCTAGTGCCTTGTGGGCCCGTCGTGGCTCCGTATGACCTAATTCCACCACTGTAAATTCCCTAAAATCGGGAAACCAACAAAGATCCACACAAAATACTTTTCTGTCGCCACAAGTTTTTATTCTTTTGGAGATCCCATCTGGAGACTTTTTCCGGTACTCTACCAGAGGGGGAATAGGTCACGGAGGGCCTCTACATCAACCTTGCCACCCTTTTGATGATGTGTGAGTAGTTTATAACAGACCTACGGGTCCATAGCTAGTAGCTAGATGGATCCTTCTCTCTCTCGGATCTTCAATATAGTATTCTCCTCGATGTCCTTGGAGATCTATTCGATGTAATATTATTTTGTGGAGTATTTGTTGGGATCCGATGAATTGTGGGTTTATGATTAGATTATCTATTAATATTATTTGAGTCTTCTCTGAACTCTTTTATGCATGATCATTATAGCTTTGTATTTCTCTCTGATCTATCTGTTTGGTTAGGCCAACTAGATTGATTTATCTTGCAATGGGAGAGGTGCTTTGTAATGGGTTCAATCTTGTGGTGATTGCTACTTCTCGAGCTTGCGTTAGTTTTTTCCATGAAGAGGAAAGGGTGATGTAGCAAAGTGGAGATAAGTATTTCCCTCAGTTTGAGAACCAAGGTATCAATCCAGTAGGAGGTACGAACAAGTCTCCAATCTATGCACCTGCACAAACAATCAAACACTTGCACCCAACGCGATAAAGGGGTTGTCAATCCCTTCACGGTCACTTGCAAGGATAGGATCTGATAGAGATAGATATAAAAAGATTACTAAAACGTAAAACAAAGTAAAAACAAATAAATTGCAGCAATATATTTTTGGGTTTTTTGGTTTATAGATCTGAAAATATATGATGGAAAATAGACCCGGGGCCATAAGTTTCACTAGAGGCTTCTCTCTTGAAAGAAACATATGGTGGGTGAACAAATTATTGTCGAGCAATTGATAGAAAATCACAAAGTTATGACGACATCCAAGGCAATGATTATGAATATAGGCATCACATTCGTGTAAAGTAGACCGAAATGATTCTGCATCTACTACTATTACTCCACACATCGACCGATATCCAGCAAGCATCTAGAGTATTAAGTTCATAAGAACGGAGTAACGCCTTAAGTAAGATGACATGATGTAGAGGGATAAACTTAAGCAATATGATGAAAACCCCATCTTTTTACACTTGATGGCAAGAATACAATGTGTGCCTCGCTACCCTTTCTGACACTGGGTGAGGACATTGCAAGATTGAACCCAAAACTAAGCAACTCTCCCATTGCAAGAAGAACCAATCTAGGTGACCAAACCAAACCGATAATTCGAAGAGAAATACAAAGATATTTAATCATGCATATAAGCATTCAGAAAAGACTCAAATAATATTCATAGATAGTCTAATCATAAATCCACAATTCATCAGATCTCGACAAACACACCGCAAAAGAATATTACATCGGATAGAACTCCAAGAACATCGAGGAAAACATTGTATTGTATATCAAAGAGAGATAAGAAGCCATCTAGCTACTGGCTATGGACCCATAGGTCTATGGTAAACTACTCACGGTTCATCGTAGGGTAGTAAGGTTGGTGTAGAAGCCCTCTGTGATCGAATCCCCCTCTGGCAGGGTGCCGGAAAAGGCCCCAAGATGGGATCTCATGGGAACAGAGGCTTGCAACGGCAGAAAATTATTTTCGTGGATACCTCTGTTGGTTTGGGAATATTTGGGAATTTATAGGCCAAGAATTAGGGTTGGAGGACTCCCGGGGGGGCATGCGCTCCCCCTAGGGCGCGCTCTAAGGGCTTGTGTGTCCCTCGGGACTCTTCTGACCCCCTATCCAAGCTCCGTGGATGTCTTCTGGTCCAAGAAAAATCATCATAAAGTTTTATTCTGTTTGGACTCCGTTTGATATTTCTTTTCTGTAAAACTCAAAAACAAGGAAAAACAGAAACTGGCACTGGGCTCTAAGTTAATAATTTAGTCCCAAAAATAATATGAAATAACATATTAATGCATATAAAACATCCAAAACAGATAATATAATGGCATGGAACAATAAAAAATTATAGATACGTTGGAGACGTATCAAGCATCCCCAAGCTTAATTCCTACTCGCCCTCGAGTAGGTAAATGATAAAAATAGGATTTTTGATGTGGAATGCTATCTAATATATGTATCCATGTTATTTTATTTATTGTGGCATGAATATTCAGACCCATAAGATTCAAAACAAAAGTTTAATATTGACATAAATACAATAATACTTCAAGCATACTAATAAAGCAATCATGTCTTCTCAAAATAACATGGCCAAAGAAAGTTATCCCTATAAAATCATATTGTCTGGCTATGCTCCATGTTCATCACACAAAGTATTTAATCATGCACAACCCCGATGACAAGCCAAGTAATTGTTTCATACTTTGATGTTCTCAAACTTTTTCAACTTTCATGCAATACATGAGCGTGAGCCATGGATATAGCACTATAGGTGGAATAGAATATGGTGATTGTGGAGAATACAAAAATAAGGAGAAAGTATCACATCAACTACGCATATTAACAAGCTATGGAGATGCCCATCAATAGATATCAATGTGAGTGAGTAGAGATTGCCATGCAACGGATGTACTAGAGTTATAAGTGTATAAAAAAGATACTAAGTGGGTGTGCATCCAACTCGCTTGCTCACGAAGACCTAGAGCAATTTGAGGAAGCCCATCATTGGAATATACAAGCCAAGTTCTATAATGAAAGATTCCCACTAGTATATGAAAGTGACAAAATAGGAGACTCTCCATCATGAAGATCATGGTGCTACTTTGAAGCACAAGTGTAGAAAAAGGATAGTAGCATTGTCCCTTCTCTCTTTTCTCTTTTTTTATTTGGGCTTCTTTGGCCTCTTTTATTTTATTTGGTCTTCTTTGGCCTCTTTTATTTTTATAAAGTCCAGAGACTCATCCCATCTTGTGAGGTAATCATAGCTTCCATCATCCTTTCCTCACATGGGACAATGTTCTAATAACGATTATCATCACACTTTTATTTACTTACAACTCAAGAATTACAACTCGATTCTAGAACAAAATATGACTCTATATGAATGCCTCCGGCGATGTACCGAGATGTACAATGATCAAGAGTGACATGTATAAAAAATATGAATGGTGGCCTTTCCACAAATACTATGTCAACGACATGATCATGCAAAGCAATATGACAATGACGAAGCATGTCATAACAAACGGAATGGTGGAAGTTGCATGGCAATATATCTTGGAATGGCTATGTAAATGCCATAATAGGTAGGTATGATGGCTGTTTTGAGGAAGGTATATGGTGGGTTTAATGCACTGGCGTAAGTTGCGCGATATAGAGAGGCTGGCAAAGGTGGAAGGGTGAGAGTGTGTATAATCCATGGACTCAACATTAGTCATAAAGAACACACATACTTATTGCAAAAGTCTATTAGATATCAAAACAAAGTACTACACCAATGCTTGTAGGGGGATAGATTGGTAGGAAAAGACCATCGCTCGTCCCTGACTGCCACTCATAAGGAAGACAATCAATAAATAAATCATGCTCTGACTTCATCACATAATGGTTCACCATACGTGCATGCTACGGGAATCACAAACTTTAACACAAGTATTTCTACCAATCCATAATTACTCACTAGCATTACTCTAATATCACCATCTTTATATCTCAAAACAAATGCAAGGAATCAAACTTCTCATCTATTTAATGCTCTTTATATGAAAGCTTTTATTATATCCCTCTTGGATGCCTATCATATTAGGACCAAATTCATAACCTAAGAAAATTACCATGCTATTTAGAGACTCTCAAAATAATATAAGTGAAGCATGAGAGTTCAACAATTTCTATAAAATAAAGCCACCACCATGCTCTAAAAAGATACAAGTGAAGCACTGGAGCAAATTGCCTAGCTCAAAAGATATAAGTGAAGCACATAGAATATTCTAATAAATTCATGATTCATGTGTGTCCCTCTCAAAAGGTGTGTACAACAAGGATGATTCTGGCAAACTAAAAAGCAAAGACTCATATCATACAAGATGCTCCAAGAAAAACACATATCATGTGGTGAATAAAAATATAGCCTCAAGTAAATTTACTGATGGATTGAAGACGAAAGAGGGGATGCCATCTGGGGCATCCCCAAGCTTAGATGATTGGTTGTCCTTGAATATTACCTTGGGGTGCCTTAGGCATCCCCAATCTTAGGCTCTTTTCACTCCTTATTCATAGTACATCAAATCTTTACCCAAAACTTGAGAACTTCACAACACAAAACTCAACAAAAAACTCATGAGATTCGTTAGTATAAGAAAATAAATCACCAGTTTTAGTACTGTTGTGAACTCATTTTTTATTTATATTGGTGTAATATCTACTGTATTCCAACTTCTTCATGGTTCATACCCCCTGATACTACCCATAGATTCATCAAAATAAGCAAACAACACATAGTAAACAGAATCTGTCAAAAACAGTACAGTCTATAATAATCTGGAAACTTCATATACTTATGTGACTCCAAAATTTCTGAAAATTTAGTAAAAGAGAGGCAATTCATATATCAATCTTGTGTAGAAAAATAAGGATTTTATCACGCTTATGTGATTTAAACAAATTTTATTACTGGAAGCAAAAGTTTCTGTTTTTCAGCAAGATCAAATCAACGATATACCAAAGTATCCCAAAGGCTTTACTTAGCTAAAACACTAATTAAGAACACCAAAACACAATTTCTACAGAGGTAATAAGTATTCTCATAAAAGTAGAAAAAAATATTGGATTGTCTCCCAATAAGCACTTTTCTTTAAAGCCTTTTAGCTAGGCATTGATAATTTTAATGATGCTCACACGAAAGATAGCAATTGAAACACAAAGAGAGCATCATGTAGCAAGTGAAAGCAAGTTTAAGTCTAACATACTTCCTATGCATAGGAATTTTATAAGCAAACAAATTATCAAGACAAGCAAACACTAGCATATGCAAGGAAAAAGAAAGAAAAATACAATCTCAACATAACGAGAGGTAATTTAGTGACATGAAAAATTCTACAACCATATTTTCCTCTATCATAATAATTACATGTGGGATCATATTCAAATTCAACAATATAGCTATCATATAAAAATTTCTCTTCCTGATCCACATGCATGCAAAGTTGACACTCTTCCAAAATAGTGGGATCATTATTACCTAGACTCGACACTCTTCCAAACCCACTTTCAATATTATCGCAAACATATTCATCATGAGGCTTAAATAAATTTCTAAAATTATAAGAAGCATTATCACCCCAGTCATGATCATTGCAATAAGTAGTGGACATAGCAAAATTAGCATCCCCAAGCTTGGGGTTTTGCATATTATTAGCATAATTTACATTAATACAATTTAAAATAACATCATTGCAATCATGCTTTTTATTCAAGGAGCTATCGTGAATCACTTTATAAATTTCTTTGATTAGCACTTCATCACAATTTTCAGATTCACGAATTTTAAGCAAAACTTCATAACGCTAATCTAGTGCACTCAACTCAGTAGCAATTGGTTCATCATAGTTGGATATTTTAAAAAGAGTAGCAAGTGGATGAGTATCGATAAACTCTTTGCTTCTAATTTTAAATAAACACACAATTATACCAAGAAACGGGCAAACAAACCAAGTAAGACATAAGGGCAAACGAAAAGACGAACGAAAGAAGGCGAATAAAAGTCAAATCTTTTTGTGATTTCTTAAAATGTTTTAGAAGTGGGGGAGAGGAAATGAGAGGCAAATGGAAAATAATGTAATGCAAGAGATGAGAGTTTATGATGGTTACTTGGTAGGCTTGACGTAGAACCTCCCTGACAACAGCGCCAGAAATTCTTCCTGCTACTTCTTGAGCTTGCATTTGTTTTTCCCTTGAAGAGGAAAGGATGATGCAGCAAAGTAGAGATACTTATTTCTCTTAGTTTGAGAACCAAGGTATCAATCCAGTAGGAGGTACGAACAAGTCTCCAATCTATGCACCTACACAAACAATCAAACACTTGCACCCAACGCGATAAAGGAGTTGTCAATCCCTTCACCGTCACTTGCAAGGATGAGATATGATAGAGATAGATATAAAATATTAATAAAACGTAAAACAAATAAATTGCAGCAAGATATTTTGGGGTTTTTGGGTTTATAGATCTGAAATATATGATGGAAAATAGACCCATGGGCCATAGGCTTCACTAGAGGCTTCTTTCTTGAAAGAAAACATATGATAGGTGAACAAATTACTGTTGAGCAATTGATAGAAAAGCACAAAGTCATGATGATATCCAAGGCAATGATTATGAATATAGGCATCACGTCCGTGTCAACTAGACCGAAACGATTTTGCATCTACTACTATTACTCCACCCATCGACCACTATCCAGCATGCATCTAGAGTATTAAGTTCATAAGAATGGAGTAACGCCTTAAGTAAGATGACATGATGTAGAGGGATAAACTCATACAATATGATGAAAGCCCCATCTTTTTACCCTTGATGGAAAGAATACAATATGTGCCTCGCTACCCTTTCTGTCACTAGGTGAGGACATCGCAAGATTGAACCCAAAACTAAGCACCTCTCTCGTTGCAAGAAGAACCAATCTATTTGGCCAAACCAAACTGATAATTTGAAGAGAAATACAAAGATATTTAATCATGCGTATAAGAATTCAGAAAGTACTCAAATAATTTGCATAGATAATCTGATCATAAATCCACAATTCATCGGATCTCAACAAACACACTGCAAAAGAATATTACATCGGATAGAACTCCAAGAACATCGAGGAAGACATTGTATTAAAGATTAAAGAGAGAGAAGAAGCCATCTAGCTACTAGCTATGGACCCGTAGGTCTGTGGTAAACTACTCACGCTTCATCAGTAGGGAAATAAGGTTGGTGTAGAAGCCCTCCGTGATCGAATCCCCCTCCGACAGGGTGCTGGAAAAGGCCCCAAGATGGGATCTCACGGGAGGCTTGCGGCGGTGGAAAAGTATTGGTGTGGATGCCTTTGTTGGTTTGGCAATATTTGGGAATTTATAGGCCAAGAATTAGGGTTGGAGGACTCCCGGGGGCACAAGCCAGGGGGCACCCCCCGTAGGGCGCGCCCTGAGGGCTTGTGGGTCCCTCAGGATTCTTATGACCCCCTCTCCAAGCTTCGTGGATGTCTTCTGGTCCAAGAAAAATCATCGTAAAGTTTAATTATGTTTGGACTCCGTTTGACGATATTCCTTTTCTGTAAAACTCAAAAACTAGGAAAAAACATAAACTGGCACTAGGCTCTAGGTTAATAAGTTAGTCCCAAAAATAATATAAAATAACATATTAATGCATATAAAACATCCAAAATAGATAATATAATAGCATGGAGGCGTATCAGTGATCTATATCCTAGTGACAGAAAGGGATAAGACACGTATTTGTATTGTTGCCATTAAGGATAAAATGATGTGGTTTATTCATATTGCTTGAGTTGACTTTTTCTGCACCATGTCATCTTGCTTAAGGCGTTACTCTGTTCTTTATGAACTTAGTACTCTAGATGCATGCTGGATAGCAGTCGATGTGTGGAGTAATAGTAGTAGATGCAGGAAGGAGTCGATACTTGTCTCAGACGTTATGCATGTGTGCATGATCATTGCCTTGGATATCGTCATAACTATGTGCTTTTCTATCAATTGCTCAACAACAATTTGTTTACCGACTATATGCTTTTTGTTCAAGAGAGAAGCCTCTAGTGAAAACTATGACCCCCGGGTCTATCTTTATCATATATTAAAATCCAAAGATACCTTGTTAGAATTTATTTACCATTATTTTATTTTGTGTTTTTATTTATCTATCTACCATTATCAAACTTGATCCTTGCAATTAACCACCGAGGGGATTGACAACCCCCTTGATCGCGTTGGGTGCAAGTATTTCCTCTTCTGTATGTAGGTGTTGTTCACGAGGTCTTGCGTGATTCTCCTACTGGATTGACAGCCTTGGTTCTTAACTGAGGGAAATATTTATTTCTATTGTATTGCATCATCCTCTCATCTTTGAGGAAATCCCAACGCAGCTCACAAGTAGCAACATATGCCTTGAAATCCATACAAGTTCATAGTGCATATGCCATTTTGTGAAGGTACTTTTTTCAAACTTTTGGTATTGCAAGTCTATGATTTTTCCTAGTAACTAGTTCATGCAAAAGGGCTGCATGCACAAGAATTTCATTTTTTGAGGATTTTTTTTCTTTTTATTGATGTTTTTTCAAAACGTGGTCAAACTTGCAAGGTTGACCAATCCTACCACATGGTTGGGAATTTCAACTTTGGTTGTGCCCAGTGCCTACACCACCAATTCAAAAGCTAAACATGATTTTGCCAATTTTCAAGACCAAGATACATGACACATGTAGTTCAAATTTGAGCAAGTTATGATAAATCTCTAAAAAATAGTAAATGGATGAAATATAGAAATAAAATTAGATGATTCATGAAACTTGGGTAGTGTGCATCCAATGTGGTCTACTTTGGATGAAAAATGGCAAGACCCAACTTTATAACTTATTTCAAGCACTTACTTCACAACCATGGGGCTATTGAAAAGTAACCAATCCATCTGGGCTCTTGTTATGTATTGTTCAACAAGGGGTCCTTTGCAAAAGTTGCAGCTCTCTCTACTCCGATGTCGCCCGTACGCCTGCCATCAAGAGGGCAAAGCCACGCGGCGGTGCCCCACTGCCACCACCGCCACCCTTCCCACCATCGGGCAGTCCCACCAATTCTAGATGCCATGAAAACAATCTCCCGCCACTGACACTTCACTCCCTGCACTCCCTTAATTAAATACCGACATAATTAACTCAGGATCAGATTCATAACCATGGAAAGGATCAGATTCAACCAAAGTAATTAACTCAGGATTGGCAGAGAATTCAAAATCCTTATCAGTAACAAAGATAGGTGAAGTAGCAAACTTAGGATCATATTGCATTCTAGCATTCAAAGACTTTTCTTTCCACTTGCATAATAATTTCTTAAGATCATCTCTATCCATACAAGCAAAAGAAGTCCCTAGCTACCACTCCATCCATAACATAACCCTCAGGCATAATAGGAAGTTCATATCTAGGAGAGCCAGATCTAATAGGTGTTTCAAAGTTTTCAGTTTCAGTAATTTGATCAGTTTCAGAAGTATCATCATCTTCATCGTAATCAGTAGTTCTAACTCTAGCAAGATGTTCATCAAGTAATTCAACCAGTGGCACAATGTTATCAAGCAAAGTAGTAGCATCATAAGCATCATTCATAGCAGAAGTAGCATCATCAATAACATGCGACATATTAGAATCAATAGCTGGTGTAGGTGTCGCAAGCTTACTCAAAACATAAGGCGAGTCAAGTGCAGAGCTAAATGGTAGTTCCTTACCTCCCCTCATAGTAGAGGGAAAAATCTTGGTTCTAGTACCTTTCAAATTCCTCATAGTGATCAACAGATATAAACCCCAAGTGACTCAGAGAATAGAGCTATGCTCCCCAGGAACAGCGCCAGAAAAAGGTCTAGATAACCCACAAGTATAGGGGATCGCAAGAGTTTTCGAGGGTAGAGTATTCAACCCAAATTTACTGATTTGACACAATGGGAGCCAAATAATATTCTCAAGCATTAGCAACTGAGTTGTTAATTCAATCACACTTGAAAGACTTAATATCTGCAGCAAAGTGTTTAGTAGCAAAGTAATATGGAAGTAACGGTAACAGTGGCAAAAGTAACAGTAGCAGTTTTGTAGCAATAGTAAAAGTGGCAACGGAAAAGTAACTAAGCAAAGATCAATATGTGAAAAGCTCGTAAGCAATGGATCAATGACGGATAATTATGTTGGATGGCATTCATCATGCAACAGCTATAACCTAGGGTGACACAGAACTAGCACCAATTCATCAATATAATGTAGGCATGTATTCCAAATATAGTCATACGTGCTTATGGAAAAGAACTTGCATGACATCTTTTGTCCTACCCTCCTGTGGCAGCGGGGTCCTAATGGAAACTAAGGGATATTAAGGCCTCCTTTTAATAGAGAATCGGACCAAAGCATTAGCACTTAGTGAATACATGAAGTCCTCAAACTACGATCATCACCGGTAAGTGTCCCGACTATTGTCACTCTGGGGTTGCCAGATCATAACACGTAGTAGGTGACTACAACTTGCAAGATCGGATCAAGAACACAAATATATTCATGGAAAAATAAAGAGTTCAGATCTGAATTCATGGCACTCAGGCCCTAGTGATAAGCATTAAGCATAGCAAAGTCATAGCAATCTCAGAACATAGTGGATACTAGGGATCAAACCCTAACAAAAACTAAGTCGATTGCATGATTTGTCTCATCCAACCCATCACCATCCAGCAAGCCTGCGATGGAATTACTCACGCATGGCGGTAAGCATCATGAAATTGGTGATGGAGGATGGTTGATGATGACGGACAACGACGATTTCCCCTCTCCGGAGCCCTGAACGGACTCCAGATCTGCCCTCCCGATGAAGAACAGGAGGCGGCGGCGGCTCCGTACCGTAAAACGCGATGAATCCTTCTCTCTGATTTTTTTCTCCCTGAACGTGAATATATGGAGTTGGAGTTGAGGTCGGTGGAGTTCCAGGGGACCCACAAGGCATGGGCGTGCCCTCCACCCTTGTGGACAGCTAGTGGGTTCCCCTCTGTTGATTCTTTCACCAATATTTTTTATTTATTCCAAACCAATTCTCCATGAAGTTTCAGGAAATTCCTAAAACTTTTATTTCTACACAAAAATAACACCATGGCAATTCTGTTGAAAACAGCGTCAGTCTGGGTTAGTTCCATTAAAATCATGCAAATTAGAGTCCAAAATAAGGGCAAAAGAGTTTGGAAAAGTAGATATGATAGAGACGTATCACTCGACGAGGTGGTACTAGCCGCGTCTCTATCCACTACGAGCCAGAGGCTATTAGGCACCGGGTGGCTAAAGAAGAGGTCGCAGCTCGAGAGAAGAGGAGGGCGGTGACTCTGCGTGCAGCGGCCGCTATCGAGGTCGAAGGCGAGGGACTGGATGTCGTTGTCCTATCCTCCTCTAAAGACGAAGACCACAACAACGATGATGGCACCATCATCCTTTCGGATGATGAAGACAAGTAGTCGTCCATCTGTTGTCACTATCATCGCCGGACAGCCATCTTATGTCGCCCCCGTTGTCGTATTAGTGTAATGTCACTATGTCAATTCTCTTTGTTAAGCATTGAGCGAATCTAAGAACGTGGTTGTGAAGCTTATCCGAATATCTGAATCTCTGAATCTGTTGTGTTTTGCACCGCAGCGTTATATCTTTCCAGTGTCACTGTGTCACGCCCAATATGCGATACTATCCTAAAGAGACTCGAAGGTCCCACCAAGGATAGAACCGCATATTGATACGCTTTCGCAAGGTGGATATCATTACATCAACATTACATAATAGATGGGGATACATAGAAAAGGCATACAATGCCACACGAATACAACATCATCTTACATAAGAGCACCATCCGACTACGGATGAAACACAAACAGAAACTCAAACGACATCCACCCTGCTAGCCCAGGCTGCCGACCTGGAACCTATACCCTGATCGAAGAAGAAGCAGAAGAAAAACTCCAAAACAAGCAAGCATCGCTCTCACGTCATGATCATCGCATAACTTGTACCTGCAACTGTTGTTGTAGTAATCTGTGAGCCACGAGGACTCAGCAATCCCATTACAATGGGTATCAAGACTAGCAAAGCTTAATGGGTAAGGAAGGGGTAAAGTGGTGAGGTTGCAGCAGCGACTAAGCATAAATGGTGGCTAACATACGCAAATAAGAGCGAGAAGGGAGCAAACGGAACGGTCGAGAAGCTAGAAGTGATCAAGAAGTGATCCTGAAACTACTTACGTCAAACATAACCCAAGACCGTGTTCACTTCCCAGACTCCGCCGAAAAGAGACCATCACGGCTACACACATCGTTGATGCGTTTTAATTCGTATCTGGTGTCAAGTTATCTACAACCAGACATTAACAAATTCCCATCTGCCACATAACTGCGGGCACGGCTCTCGAAAGTTTATACCCTGCAGGGGTGTCCCAACTTAGCCCATCACAAGCTCTCACGGTCAACGAAGGATACTCCTTCTCCCAGGAAGACCCGATCAGTCTCAGAATCCCGGTTTACAAGATATTTCGACAATGGTAAAACAAGTCCAGCAAAGCCGCCCGATGTGTCGACAATCCCGATAGGAGTCGCACGTATCTCGTTCTCAGGACACAGTGGATAAGCAAAGCGTACATGTACCAACGTAACCCGAGTTGCCAAGGGATGGTCCCGCACGGTGCTCTAGTTTGGACCAACACTCCGAGGATCACTGGCCCGGGGGGTAAAATAAAGATGACCCTCGGGAGCACAACTCCAAGGGAAAAAGGCTAGGTGAGGCAAATGTTAAAACCAAGTTTGGGCCTTGCTGGAGGAGTTTTATTCAAAGCGAACTGTCAAGGGGGTCCCATAAATCACCCAACCGCGTAAGGAATGCAAAATCAAGGAACATAACACCGGTATGACGGAAACTAGGGCGGCAACAGTGGAACAAAACACCATGCATAAGGCCGAGCCTTCCACCCTTTACCGAGTATATAGATGCATTAATTAAATAAGAGATATTGTGATATCCCAACATAATCCTGTCCACCATGGAGCAATCTTCAACTTCACCTGCAACTAACAGCGCTATAAGAGGGGTTGAGCAAAGCGGTAACATAGCCAAACAACAGTTTGCTAGGAAGGGTAAAAAAGGTTAGAGGCTGACATGGCAAATTGGGAGGCTTGAAGAACAAGTGATAGGTAGCACAGCAAAGCGATAGAACGAAGCAACTAGCATAGCAATGATAGTAGTGAGATCCAAGGTGACGGTCATCTTGCCTGAAATCTCGCAAGGAAGAAGAACGAGTCCATGAAGTAGTCGAACCAACGTAGTCGAACGAATCCTCACAATCGCAACGTAACCAGAACTATCAAGGAGAAGCGCAACCGGAAAGAAGCAAACAACATGGTAAACAACCATCACATAAGCATAATCATGGCATGATGCACAATCAAGTATGATGCATGTCCGGTTTAATGAGGCATGGCATGGCAAAGTGCAACAAACAATACTACAAGTTAAGTGGAGCTCAATATGCAACGAGTTGCATATTGACAAAACACCACATTGACATATTTAGTTTAATCTCGTTTAAGCTACCAAACAATATTAAATGTTGTTAAACATGGCAAGAGGTGAAGCATAAGTAAACTAACTATTTAGGCAAGTTTAAATGAGGCCGGAACAACAAACACCAATTCCGGAAAATCCCCATATGCATATTTAGAATTTGGTACTGTTCTGCCCTAAAACATATTTTATTATTGTTAAACAAGAAAATAAAGTCCACCATGTTAAACTAGGCATTTTTCCACCCCATTTACATATAAAGTTTATTTAAAACCGAGCTACGGTTATTTAGTTATGAAATAAATCATTTTAACATGGCATTTCAGCAAATTTAAACAAACAACATTTTAAAAATTTTAAACATGGATGGAAGTTGCAGATTATGAAACTATATGAAAAACTAAGCTTTTTTCGTATATAATGTTTTTACATATGATGCATGATTTGTGTGCATGAACATGAGGGACTTTTCTGCAAAACTAGAAACTCTGGATAATTAGCAAAATTGCAGACATGAAAAAAAAACTACATCAGGCCGAGTCTGCAGGCTGCTGGGATGCTCACCATGGGCTTTGGCACGGTTAGTGGAGCAGGAGGCTAGGCAGGCCGGATCTTGGCACGGCTGGGCCTTGACCAACAGGCGAAGGGGAGGTGGCCCAGGCGCGGGTCAACGCACGGAGTGTGGTCGTTCTCTGATCGACGAGGACGAGGCAGAAACAGGGTGAAGCAGGGAGGCAGCGAAGCAGCTTAGAACTCTGGCGACGATGAGGCAGATGCGGGCGAGGCAAGGGACTTAGCAGCCCGATGATGGGGGCGTCGAAGATGGCCGGATCCGGGCCAGCTCGGGTCGAGGATGAAGCTCCTGGGGATTGGGGCTCAAGGCCCGGTGCTGAACACAGAGAGGGAGAGAGAGAAACGTGAGCAAGAAAGGAGAGCGGAAGGGAGAGATGGAAGGCAGGGGCGCCACAACCTGGTGGTGCTCGCCGAAAGAGATGCAGACGACGGGGACGGCGGGGATCCGGTTGAGGGCGGCGGGGTCCCGTTCCCCGCCGGATCAAAGCGGATGCAGCAGGGAGACGCGAGGTGAGCCCGAGGCCTGCGCAGAGGAGGCATGTGGCTGCATCTGCAGGGAATCGGCGGGTCGACGAGGAGGAGGGATATGGCAACTCGATCTGCTCGCGGACGAGCTCTGGCTCGGGATGCTCCTGCGAGGCAGCAACGTCGGGGAAGAGGAGGCGTTGAGCACGGGTTAGCCGGGAGATGATCCCAAGGAGGGGAGGGGGAGGCTGCAAGCTTCGACGGTTGGCTCTGGTTGGTGGTGGTGGAAGGCGAGGTGGATTTTGGATCAGGGAGGATCCCGATGAGGAAGGGATAGGAAGAGTGGCGGCGCTCCGGAGTGGATGGATGGGACATGATCCCTAGTTTCTAGGGTTGGACTGATTATAAATAGGTGGGGGGACTAGATGTTGGCAATTTGGTCCCTCCGATTAAAATAGGATGGTCTGAGATAAATGGCTTAGGGGAGTCCAACAAATAAACGCAGATGTTTTAGGAACGTTTGGAGATGATCCGGATCCATCGGTGATGACCATGCGGTACGGGTTCGGGGAAGTTTCGGACATGGGCGAGGGGTCGATGCACTGTGCAAAGAGGGTCAAACGGTCGGACAACAATGAATGGTTGGTCTCGAAAGGGATAAAGAAGGCAAGGGGGGACGCGGCAACTACGAACGGCTGCAAGCTTTATGAAAACATGCAGATGCAATGCGCATGATGCTATGAGATGAAATGCAAGACATGAATAAAATGCAAAACGAAAGACAAAAACCCAACCACGGAGGAAATAATATAACACATAGCCGAAAATGGCAAGAGTTGGAGTTACAATTATGGAAAGTTGTATCCGGGGCGTTACAATACTCCAACACTACGAGAGGATCTCGTCCCGAGATCTAGGATGGCACCGGAGGGAAAAGGAAGAGGAAGATAAGAGGTAAACTAAGTTGCTTCTTCGACAAACGAGTGAAACCATGAACCTTGAGAGGTTGAGTAAAATGAAAGAAAGAAAACAACGAAGATGAACAAAGTTGAAAACACTCCGTTAGAAAAGAGGAACAAGGGATACAACGAGTACCAAGAGGTTTAGTGATAATATAGATATTGAAACCACTCCGGTTAAAACTAGATAGAGAAGGAATAAGATTGATATAATTTGGGGAGCACTCCGACTGAAGGAAGAAGGAAAACTTGATAAGATGAAAAGCACTTGAAGAGATGACACAGCACTCCGGTTAAATGGATAAGCATGAAAAGAACACGATCCTCACAATTCGAGATGATGAGTGAAGAGAGCAACATCACCATGCCTTCGGAAGAACGAAAAGAAGATAGATCATTGGAATAAAAGAACGGAGAAGAAAATGCCAACTTCTGCCACAAATGATCTTGGAAAGCACCCTTCACTACAGGAATCAGCTACTTTGCCGTCTGCCACGGCGGACGGCAAAGGCATGAACGGCGGACGGCAAAGGCCTTTGCCGTCAGCCGCGGACGGCAAAAGGCTCCGGCAAAGTAGGCTACGGTAAACAGCTACTTTGTCATCTGCTTTCTGGCGGCTGACGGCAAAGGCCCTTTGCCATCCGCGGCAGACGGCAAAGAGAGCGGACGGCAATAATTGCGCTGTCAGTCCGTTAAGTGGCTAACGGCAGCCCTTTGCCGTCTGCCGCTGACGGCAAAATTTCTAGTTTCTTTGCCGTCCGCCGTATGATGTCATCTACACGTCAGTACATGGCAGGTTCTTTGCTGTCTGCCACTGATGGCAAAGTCTTTGCCATCTGCCACTGTAGGCAAACTGACCAAATGGGTCAGCTCCCAGGAAGCACAGCTAGATGCCACGTGTCTTCTTTGCCGTTCGCGGCAGACGGCAAAGAGCCCGTTGCCGTCGGTGGCAGACGGCAAAGAGCCTGCATATTGGCTCTTTTATCTGTTTTTTATTAAATCCAACAATTTTCATCACAAATATATATGACATATATAGATATATTTCAAAAGGCCATTACAGAGCAAACATATAAGATATCCAACACATAACTTCATCATCCAACCATATATATTACATGCATAGTTCCATCATACATAACAAGTTCAACATAGAGGCATCCAACCATATATATTACAACAGTTTCATCCAACGATACATGCATAGTTCAACGATACAAAAGAAACAGAGAAAGGGATAAGGAGCACTCCATCTATGCAAGCTTTCGTCAAATGAATGAAATCTGCAAAATGAAAAATAAGAAAGTTAGAACAAGAAGAGTAGAACAAGAAGAAGAGTAGAACAAGAAGAAGAGTAGAACAAGAAGAAGACTAGAACAAGAAGAGTAGAACAAGAAGAAGACTAGAACAAGAAGAGTATATCATTTATGAGCTAACTTACGTGAAATGGATCATATATGAGCTAACTAAGTTGAAATGGGTCGTTTATGAGCTAGCTAAGGTGAAATGGATCATTTATGAGCTAACTTAGTTGAAATGGGTCGTTTATGAGCTAACTAAGGTCAAATGGATCGTTTTTGAGGTAACTAAGGTGAAATGGATCGTTTTTTAGCTAACTTAGGTGAAATGGATCATTTATAAGCTAACTTAGTTGAAATGGATCGTTTTTGAGCTAACTTAGGTGAAATGGATCATTTATGAGCTAATTTAGTTGAAATGGATCTTTTTGAGCTAACTTAGGTGAAATGGATCATTTAAGAGCTAATTTAGGTGAAATGGATCGTTTTTTAGCTAACTTGGTGAAATGGATCATTTATGAGCTAAATTAGTTGAAATGGATCGTTTATGAGATAACCTAGGTAAGATGTGTCATTTTGGAGTTAACCTAGGTGAAATGGGTCATTTTAAAGCTAACGTAGGTAAAATGGATCATTTAGGAGCTAATCTAGGTAAAATGGGTCATTTTTGAGCTAACTTGGATGAACTGGATCATTTATAAGCTAACCTAGGTAAAATGGGTCATTTTAGAGCTAACTTAGGTAAAATGGATCGTCTATGAGCTAACTAAGCTAATTATGCAATTTTTGACATAAGTAAGCTAAGTACAGATCGTTTTAGAGCTAACTTAGGTAAAATGGATGGTTTTGGAGGTCAGTAAGCTTATTAAGTCATTTTGGAGGAGAAGAAGCTAAGTCTAGGTCATTATGGTAAGCATTGGAGGAAATAGAGCTAAGTCTAGGTCTTTATGCATGTGTTAAGCAAAACACTAGATAAACTTACCAAGATCCAGGAGGTGTAGGAGCAGGGTGGCTCGTGTCGGTAGCTGGAGAAGGATCGTGCGATGCTTGTCTGGAGTTACGCTGCACCAAAGATCATTTCCAATGTCTTGTTAGCATGATGACACTCAAATGTTAAGACTAGAAGGTAATGTCCATTCAAATAAAACTCACCGTGGTCCCAGGAGCAATCACTGGCATCGGCGGAGCGGTCTGACCTGTCTTCTCGCACACAGACTACACATTTGGTTTTGACGACTCAGTCATACTAGTTAGTAATGAGACAAACATCTGCAGAAGAAACTTACCACAAGGAGCTCGTACATGGCCCTTGCCTGCATGTCATTCCGTGCCCTCTCCTCCTCCATCATCTTTGTCGTCCTCTCCTCCAACTCCCGCTGCCTCTCCGCCGCCTCCGCCAGAAGTTTCTCCGTTCTATCTCTCTCACTCTGTATAGCAGCCTGCAACACCACTCACATGACCATTTGTAATCATTGATGGAAGCGCACACAATGTAATGGAGAAAGATAACTGAGTACGTATCACTAACCTTGATGGCGAGTTGCACTGGCCGTTCACGAGGCCTTATCTTAGGAGCGGAGCTCGACTGGCGCGCCTTGATCTCCGGGAGAGTGCTAGGACAACGGATAAGTCCATCTCCAATGGCTATGGAGCCATGGGACCTCCCGCCACCAGATATCATCAACAGCTCTGGATCAATGGGACCCTGGCTCGGGTTAAAGTCCTCCCCTTTCCTTGCCTTCCCCTCATCTCTATATCTCACGAGCTTGTTGTGGGAGGAGATGTTGGTGAGTTGTTTGCATCATCGAGGTCAGACTGAGAGAAAGCCTTGACTTTCTTGAAAGAGGCAGTGTGGGCCATGGCATACAGGTCGTACACCTCTGGCACCTTATCCGCCTTATTGTAGCGTGCCTGAAAGAGAGAAACAATGAAAATTAGTAATTAAAGGGCTCAAGCTAGCATGATGAATGAATTGCATGAATCATGAAGCAAACCACATACCCAGTTGCGCCCGAACTGATATAAGTTGGAGCTGCCTTGATGGTGTGGCACACCTTCCATTTGGGCACGTTTGTCCTTGGCCTCGTTGTGGAGGGCTAGCCATTGTTTTGAGCACCACTCATCAACCAACACCTCCCAACAATCCATCCGATCCGCACACCATCTCGGAGGCGCCTAAGTTAGCAAATAGAAACTTGAGCGCTACGGCTAAGAATTACTAAATGAAGGAACTTAAGTAGAGAAGGCCTTAAGAATTACCTTCATGTACTGCTCCTTACTCAGGAACTTATCGCGGCACGCCAACTTGGTCTTCTTGATACCACGCAAGGCGTAGTAGTCTCGAACAGCCTGCACCCGAGCCTCGTGCCGTAAGTTCTGGAGTAGGCGCTTGCAGACGTTCTCGATAACATGTGTCGCGTCCTCCTCGTATCCCTCCTCACACCTGTAGAATGTCTGCAATCAAATGAGACAATATTGATTAGTACAATTAATAACTAGCTAGTTGAAGATTTTTAAATGTGTAAAGGAGAAATTACCCAGAACTTTCTTATCACCATGTCTGCCCTCGTGTCGCACACGACACCGTCGATAATCTCATCCGGCGGGGCCGGGGCAGCCACGTAGTGCTCCCAGCTCAATCCAAGCTCTGGAAGCCGACCCTCACCAGGCAACGTGACAAACCCCGGGAAGTTTTGCCGGCAAAGAACTCCAAGGACGGAGTTGGGCCGGCGGACACTATGATGGTGGTCCCAACCCCTGCAGCATGACAAGGCCAACGCATTAGTTATTTGAAAAAACATGAATGCACAAGGTACAAAAATATTAAATGCACTTACGTACCTCTCCCCATCAGGCAAAATCAACCACCTCTGCTCGCGGGTCACCGGCACGGACGGGAGCCGTGTAGCACCATGCTGGTAGACGGTGCCCCCCTCCTCCTCAAGATCAGTCGGCTCCCCGCCATCATCAGCATGGCCACTTGGCTCCTCGGGCTGATCCGGCCAGGTACCCCATCCGGACGTGTGCTCCTCCGGGGTCACGTGGGCCGAACTCTCGTGGGCCGAAGGCCAGTCGACCCGAGGCTCGTGGGCCCAAGACCCGTGGACCGGAGGCTCGTGGACCGGAGTCCGTGTAGCCTCCTCCTCGGACGAGTCCACCCTAGTAGTCACGTGCTCGGGTGAAACAGCTGGGGGTGGCGGCGAGGAAGGCGCCGTAGTAGTCACCCTACCTCCTCTCCCACGACCACGTGCCCCACCTCCTCTCTTCCTACCTCGTCCCCTGCTGGGCACCGCGGTCGACGAAGAAGGGCCCGGTGGTGTGGCCATACTGTCCAGCAACGCTCGGCGGAGAGGTGCGTCTGGAATGGAAGACCTCAGACCACGCTCCCGACCAGCGCCCACCATCTTTCAACACCTGCCATGACAAACAGTAAACGAAATTAGTACAACATAAAAAAAGACCGACATGAATAATAATATGTGTATCACTTAAGTGTATCATCATCAAGTACAACATAAAAAAATGTAATACCTGACACTACTAATAATCTCGATCAATATCACCAATAAATGCATAATACCTGACACTACTAATGTAATACCTGACACTACTAATAATCTTGATGGTGTCGGGGTGTTGTTTCGGGGTCGGGGTGTGGTGTCGGGCTCAGGGTGTCGGGTCAGGCTCGGGGTCGGGGTGTCGGGTCAGG
>NC_041387.1:442798555-442803916 GCF_002162155.2 Triticum dicoccoides | reverse complement strand
TCCGCCTTCTTGCTCTTTGCCGTCCGCTAGCGGACGGCAAAGAGGGGGCCCGTTAGGTTTTTTTTTTGCAGCTCGTCAGTGGGGCCCCTCCCTCTTTGCCGTCCGCTAGCCGACGGCAAAGAATCTTTGCCGTCCGCTAGCGGACGGCAAAGAACTGGCTGATAGCAAACTTGCTCTTTGCCATCAGCCAGTTCTTTGCCGTCCGCTTTTTGGAAGCTGATGGCAAAGAGCTTCTTTGTCGTCCGCTAGCGGACGGCAAAGAACTGGCAGATGGCAAAGTAGCTGATTCCAGTAGTGCTTCCAAGAAGGTTAGAACGGAGTTGTTGGAAAACCAACAACGAAAAGAACAAGCTTGTTGTGGGCTTATGGAACACATCTCAAAATTATGCGGTGACAACCGACCACTAAAGGAAACAATTGTTTGCTTTAGATCGACGAAGAGATGAACACTTCTTCCACCAAGATTATAAAGAGATAACTTCGATCATTGATAAGCACCACAAATAGCAACATTCCCAATGGAAGGCTTTTAGGTGAAATCTATATCAAGATACTCCAATGAAGAAATTATGATGGGTTGAAACAACTCATGATCGAAGAGAAAATGATGGTTTTAAAATATCTCCTTCTTGACAACTTGTGAATCATGAAACATGAAGAGAAATTGTCGAGGATGACATAACCCCATCTCAAAAGATAAGATAGAAGGAATTACACTTCGGAATGCACGATGAAGGATGCTTGAACTCCTCCAACAAGAGTCTTGAAGGACACTTCAAGAATGAATTAAATCCTTGATGAACCACCATGTTGAGCCTCCATGAAGAACTCCGAATAGGAAATGATAACATAAAAGAATTGAAGGTTGAAGCGAACAAGATTGAAGCCTAGAAATGATTTAGATGGAGCTTCGTGACGAGACATCCAAGAAAACTTGGAACTCCAGAAAAGAAAGGTGAGCAACTTGAATCAAGAATTGATACCACGAATGAACTCTGGAGGAAGGAATGAAATCACCTTTAGGAAACAATAATAAGAATTACGTTGTGCATATCCTTCACCAATTTAAATTGATGACAAGCAACGGATTTGGCATACTACTTATTCTCGTAGAAAGGATTAAGAGGGATATAGCGTAAGCTTGAGAAGGTATTGATGGAACCACCGGTGGGATTTGGAAACAACGAATGAATTGATATGATAACAAAGGAAGTGAAATCTTGAACGAACCACCGTAAGAATTGAAAAAGAAAGTAGCAAAGGCACAATTCACCGGGAAGAATTGGAAAACGAATGAAGATACTTGACAGAATTTAGATACAAGAGCACAAAGAGATCATGAGCTGACTAGAGTAAACTTGAACGATGCACCGGTAAGATTTGGAGAACGAGAACTGAAAGATGGAATGAATAATTCTGAGATGATGGGCTCTGGCGAATCAAGCTGAAAAGGCTCCTAAATTGCTCCGGATGGGTGAAAAGAATTCTCACAATCGAAAACAATTATGAGTGGATGGCATCAAGCTTGAACTTCGCATCACACCACCATGAATTGTTGAGGCACTCCGGAATGAAAATTAGAAAGGTTGAACTAACGATGAAAATGTTTTGAAAGCAATCTTGGAGAAGGAATGTGACTGATGATAATTCATTCTTATGTCAAACTTTGAAATGATTTTGGGAATAGCTCTGGATAAATTAGAAGAGTCAGGTAAGATCCTGGAAAAGACCTGTGGGTTAGGGCCCACTCAAAAGAAAACACCATTGGAAATGATTTTAAAGAGAGATTGCACCGGTTGAATTAAATGGCTTGAATGAGATAACAATCTCCAAATAGCTTGAACGCCTCAAAACAAAACATGTGTTGAGCACCATGTTTAATTTTGAGTATAGCTTGGCGGATCATAACTCTGAGAGAAATCTTGAAGAACAATTGAAGGATGAAAGGAATCCTTGATGAACCACCATGAAGAACTCCGGTGACAAAAGGGTGATGAGATAGAATGAAGGACAAAAGAATAAGATGAGCCTTGCGGACAAGTTGGTATTAGAGCCTCGACCGACCATAGGAGCCCCCTTGATTGATCGTGTAGTTTGGCCGTTGTCGAGTCTAGAAGAAAATTGTTTTCAGAGTCTAGTTATATTGGAGAGTAGGAATTCTTTTTACTCCTCAGCCTCTTCGTTGCTCTGGTGAGGAATCTTGACGTAGGTGTTTTGAATTACTCCTCTTCCCTTTCAAACTTTCTTTAGGATCACGCAGTTGGTTTTTCGATCGTTGGTTCTCAGCTCTTTTCATCCGGTGCATTTCTCGTCAAGTTGACTCGAGCCTCTTCATCTTTTCCCACCCACCCACCCTTCTTCTTCTCGGAGCCGGAGTCCGTAATCGAGTATCCATCCTACTCGTGCGAAGTCTTTGCTTTCTTTCCTCAATTATTTCAACCGGTGTTTTCTCTTCAAGTTATTCATAGGTTTTCCCCTTCCAAGTTGCCTTTGTTTTCCCGCCCTCCCACCCTCTTCTCCATGGAGCCTGAGTCTCTTTCGAGCATCAATGTCATTCGTGTGGAGCCTCTTCAGTCTTTCGTCAATTGTTCCAACCGGTGAATTCTCTTTTGTTTGACATTCTTCATCTCTTTTTCTTTCCGGTGGATTCAATTCAAGTTTTTTGGGTTGATCATATTCTTTTCCGTAGCTCAAGTGTTTTCCCTGCTCGTTCACCTCTCGCCAGTTTATCTTTCCGGAGTGCTCAACACATCTCAGGAGATTCGTCAATGTTCCAATTAATTCGAGGTTGTCACCTCATTCAAATATTTCAATTGTTCTGGTGCATCATCTATCTCTTCAGCAATCCTTTCCAATGGTGTTTTCTTTTAGTGGGCCCTAACCCACAGGTCTTTTCCCAGGATCTTACCCGACTCTTCTAATTCTTCGGAGTTATTCTCAAATTCTTTTCAAGTGTGACGTAAGAATGAATTTCATCAGTCACATGCCTTCTCCAAGATCGCTTTTAAATTCTTTTCATTGTTGGCTCAACCTCTCTGCTTTTCATTCTCCCAGAGTATCTCAGTAATTTTGGTGGTGTTTTCCGTCGTCATTTGAAGACCGAAGAAGAGTTTTCCTCTAAATATTGTCTGTTCTCTCGAAGTTTCACGGTTCTAGCTTCATATTATCCTCTTGAATTATTCCATTTGTCAGATATTCTTTGCTTATCCATCCGGAGTATGTCAGAAGTTGTTTTCCTGTTTCTATTCACCGAAGGCCATCGTTCCAGAAGAATTCTTGGTCCTCACATTTCAGCTACCGTTATCCAATTATCCCGGTGCTTCGTTCAAGTGTTCTTTAATCGGCTCATGATCTCTTTGTTCTTTTGCATCTAAATCCCCTCTAGCATATTGGTTCTTCTAATTCTTCCCGGTGATTCATTCTCTTCCATCAGTCATTTTCGAATTCTTACGGTGGTTCATTCAAGATTCTTTTTCCTTGATTATCATTTTAATTCATTCGTTCTTTTCAATCCTACCGGTGGTTCATGAAGACTTTCTCAAGTTTTGTGCTATACCCTCCTTAATCCTTTTCAAGAAGAATAAGTAGTATGCAAAATCCATTGCTTGTCATCAATTTAATTTGATGAAGGACAAGCATAACATAATTCTTATTCTTCTTACATCAAGTTGATTAATTCCTTCCTTTTGGAGATTGTTCATGATGAATAATCTCTCGGTTCTAAGCTAATCATCTTTTCTTTTCCGAAGTTTAAATTTCCTAGGCCATGTCGTCGAAACCCCCATCTAAATCACCACAGGCTTTAGTCTTATTCTTTTCATCCTTCATTCCTATCTCATCATCTTTTGTCACCGGAGTTCTTCATGGCGGTTCTTCATGTTTTAATTCATTTTTCAAGAGGTCATCAAGATTCTTGTTGGAGGAGCTCAAGTATTATTCTTCTTGCATCTCGAAGTGCAATTAAATCTCCGTCTTCTATTGAAGTGGAGTTTTGCATTTCTTCGTTCTTCTAAGCTATCCAATCATTTCCGTTTGTGGCCAGTTATCACCTTATGATCTTGAGATGTTACCTATAAGACCACAACAAGCTTATTCTTTTCGTTGTTGATTTTCTCAACAACCCCGTTCAAACCTTCCTTCTAAAGATGCTTTCAATTTCATTCGTGGCACAAGTTGTCATTTTCTTCTCCGTTCTTTTCATTCAACTCTTTCAATTCTTTCCGGAGGTTTTGTGTCATGCCTTCATCAACTATCATTCCATCTTCTCAAGTTCATGTTCTATTCTTTCCTTGTCCAGCCAGAGTTCTGCCTAAGTTCTTTCATGCTTATTCCACTTCTATCTTGTTCTAACCGGAGTGGTTTCAAATTCAGTCTTATTCCTTGAGCTTTTGCTTCTTGTTTTATTCAACATTCCTCTTTCCTACTCGAGTGTTCTTGACTTTGTTCATTTTCCCTCTTGCGTTTTGTTTCACCTCATCCTCTTTCCCCCGTCTCATTCCTAAGATCTCGGGACGAGATCTCTTGTTAGTGGAGGAGTGTTGTAACACCCCGGATTCGATGCGCCAGATGTCCTCCAGTTATTCGTCGTTGTTGCCATGTCATTTGCTTGCGTGTTGCATTTTGCCATGTCATCATCTGCATTTCATCTGCATGTTTTTCAAAACTTGCATCCGTTTGGGTTCCCCCGGTTCTCTCCGTTGTCCATTCGGAGTCCAGACACACTCGCACGCGCCCGCGGCACCTCCGAAATATATTTTATAAGTGGCATAAAAATGTTCTCGGAATGGGATAAAGTTGGCATGTGGTCTTATTATAGTGTAGATAGGCCGCCTGTCAAGTTTCGTCGCATTCGGAGCTCGTTTGATAGCCCAACCGTTAAACATATAGCGATACCGCTGCCGGTACCTTCGTCGGACGTTTTCGGTCTCCAAAAACCCTTGCCGGGCTACCATCTTCCCTCTCTTCTCAGTCAATGGCCTTCTGCACAGCCCCCCTACAGCCCACCTAAACCCCCTTCCGATCGGAGCCATGGGATCGCGATCGGAGGGTCCAGAAACGCCCCCAAACCCTCAAACCCTAGCTCCTTTCTATAATAGACGCCTCCCATGCTATTTTTGGCCTCCACCAACCTCCTCCCTCAATTTTCGCGTAGCCAGCCACCTCCCACCTCGGTTCCACTGCCGCCAGCCGTAGCCCACCACTTGGCGCCGCCGCCGCGCGCCCCGGACCAATCCGGCCGCGCCACGTCACCCAACGCCGCCGCTCCCCTCCACTCCCGCGTCGCCATGCGCCCCTGGCCTCTCCCTCCGCCGCTGGCCTGCTCCAGCCCATCCGCGGCCCGACCCGGGCCAATCTGGGCCC
>NC_041387.1:442768488-442798000 GCF_002162155.2 Triticum dicoccoides | reverse complement strand
CGTGCCCCTGGCGCGCGCCTCCTCCGCGAGCCACCGCGCCGCGCCGCCTCTCCGCCCGTCGGCACCAATGCCGCCGGAGCAAGCCCGCCGCCGGTCACCTCGACTCAAGCCAGTGCCGCCTTGTCCCGCTCTCCCTTCCTCTCCTTTCCTCCTCCTCTAACCTCCCTCTGCCCGCAGGATCTCGTCGCCGCCATGGGACCCGAGCTCCTCTATGCCCCAACCCACGGCTCCCCATCAATGCCTGCCCCGCCTCCAACCAGATCGGGTCTAGGTGGACCCAGATGGCTGCCTCCTCCTCTCCCCGACGCGCGCCTCGCCAGCCTTGCCGGCGGCCTCGCTAGCTACTGCTGCACTGTCGTGCGTCATCCTCGTCGGGAGGACGCCGATGACCCCGCGTGGGCCGACGCCCCCCCCCCCACGAAGGCCCAGGAGCCCTTGGCCCGGCCCAACTCCAGCCGGCCCTGCCAGGCTGCCTCCTCCTCCATCCTGGGCCGAAGCCCAATGGGTGAGCAGCCCCTGTCCTTCGCCTATGCACACTTTAGCTATCCAGCGCTCACATATTTTTTCTGCAAGGTTTATGAAAAGATGCAGATGCAATGCGCATGATGCTATGAGATGAAATGCAAGACATGAATAAAATGCAAAACGAAAGACAAAAACCCAACCACAGAGGAAATAATATAACACATAGCCGAAAATGGCAAGAGTTGGAGTTACAATTATGGAAAGTTGTATCTGGGGCGTTACACACTAATTCATGGGCCCTTCTGTAACGTAGAAAATAGGGATAATTGAATTATGCACCTAGTTGGGTCATACTCGGCATGTTTACCCCTAGTTTTTAAAAATACGTGTTCCCGCCCAAACCACTTTGATCGTCTTATGCCTTTGCCCTTTGCCCGTCATTTTGAAAAATTCATAGCATAACTCAAAAAATGTGAATAAGATATCAAAATGTTAAGAAAAACATCACCTATATGTGCATGTGATTTGCATTCATGAATAAAGTGTTGGAAAGTCGCCATCTCAGTTTGAGGTCATATGATCTCAACACGAAACAGTAAAATCTGAATTAAAAAACTCAAAAAATTATTAAAAATTTTGGTGGCAAACATTGGCCAATGTTTTGAGTACTTGCCAAGTTTCATCTGGGAATGACATTCGTGGAACTCATAGCAAAAAAACCAAAACCGATGCTCCAATGGCCACGACTTCCACGAATATCATTCCCTTATGGAACTTGGCAAGATCTCAAAACATTGGTCAATGTTTGCCACCCTTTTTTTTAGAATTTTTAGATTGTTTTTCGAATTTGTTGGATTTTACTATTCATGCAGAGATCACATGAGTTGAAACTAATGTGGGGACCTTCTAACACCTTTGTCATGAATGCAAATGACATGCACACATAGGTATGTTTTTCTTAAACATTTTGATATCTTATTCACATTTTTCTGAGTTAGTATGAATTTGTTATGATTTTTCAAAGTGACGGTCAAACGGTCAAAGGGCAAAATCGTAAGATGAGCAAAGTGGTTTGGGCAGGAACGAGTGTTTTCGGAAAGTAGGGGTAAACCTATCGAGAGGAACACAACTAAGGGCACATAATTAATTATCCCTAGAAAATATCAGGTCAAATAGCTCTGGCTCTGCCCATAAGCAAATAGACGCACACAACTGAAATTTCTAGCACGATGCATAATCAAGTGTTGGCCCCGAGTTCGACCCCCACGAGCGGCATTATGTTCACCCTTCATTTTGCAAATAAATTAGACACTAACATGTGGGTCCTGCAGTGTCCCAAGTGTGAGTATATTCCATTATTTTTTCTAATATATTATACACTGAAAGGTGGGTCCTAGGTGTCCCACACATTAGTATATGCGCCAGGTAATGGTCAACTACATTGACCTGACAAAAATGTTCCGTTTTGGGCATATTTGTCTGTGGGCTGAGTGGCGAAGGGGAAAAGTGAGGGACGTTAGTTGGGCGGGGCAAAACTGAGGAGTACTAAGCAATCGAGTACACAGAAATAGAAATCCCACTAATATGCGCTTCTTGATACGTCTCCATCGTATCTACTTTTTCAAACTCTTTTGCCCTTGTTTTGGACTCTAATTTGCATGTTTGAATGAAACTAACCCGGACTAACGCTGTTTTCAGCAGAATTGCCATGGTGTTATTTTTGTGCAGAAATAAAAGTTCTCGGATTGACGTGAAAATTTATGGAGAATATTTATGGAATATATAAAAAATATTGCCAAACGAATCAACCAGAGGGGAGCCACCAAGAGACCACAAGGCTGGGGGCACGCCCCTTGGCTTGTGGGTCCCCTGGACCTCCTCCGACCCTAATTCCAACGCTATATATTCACATACGAAGAGAAAAAAATCAAGGAGAAGAGTTCATCACGTTTCACGATACAGAGCCGCCGCCACCTCCTGTTCTTCCTCGGGGGGGCAAATCTGGAGTCTGTTTTAGGCACCGAAGAGGGGAAATCGATGCCGTTGTCATCATCAACCATCCTCCATCACCAATTTCACGATGCTCACCGTTGGGAGTGAGTAATTCCATCGTAGGCTTGCTGGACGGTGATGGGTTGGATGAGATTTATCATGTAATCGAGTTAGTTTTGTTAGGTTTGATCCCTAGTATCCATTATGTTCTGAGATTGATGTTGCTATGACTTTGCTATGCTTAATGCTTGTCACTAGGGCCCGAGTGCCATGATTTCAGATATAAACCTATTATGTTTTCATGAATATATGTGTGTGTTCTTGATCCTATCTTGCAAGTTGTAGACACCTATTACGAGTTATAATCCGCATACCCCAAGGTGACAATAATTGGATTCTTTCCGGTGATTACCGTAGTTTGAGGAGTTCATGTCTTCACTAAGTGCTAATGCTTTCGTCTGGTTCTCTATTAAAAGGAGGCCTTAACACCCCTTAGTTTCCATTAGGACCCCGCTGCCACGAGAGGGTAGGACAAATATGCCATGCAAGTTCTTTTCCATAAGCACGTATGACTATATACGTAATACATGCCTACATTATATTGATGAATTGGATCTAGTTCTGTGTCACCCTAGGTTATAACTGTTGCATGATGAATGACATCTGACATAATTATCCATCATTGATCCATTGCCTACGAGCTTTTCACATATTGATCTTTGCTAGGTTACTTTGTCGTTGCCACTTTTACAATTACTACAAAACTACTATTGTTAGTTTTGCCATTGTTACTGTTACTTCCATACTACTTTGCTACTGAATATTTTGTTGCAGATATTAAGTCCTTCAGGTGTGGTTGAATTGACAACTCGGCTGCTAATACTTGAGAATATTCTTTGGCTCCCCTTATGTCGAATCAATGAATTTGGGTTGAATACTCTACCCTCGAAAATTGTTACGATCCCCTATACTTGTGGGCTATCAAGACCTTTTTCTGGCACCGTTGCCGAGGAGCATAGCTCTATTCTCTGAGTCACTTGGGATTTATATCTGTTGATCACAATGAGGAATCTGAAAGATAAAAAAACCAAGATCTATCCCTCAGCTACGATGGGAGGTAAGGAACTGCCATCTAGCTCTACACTTGATTCAACTTCTGTTTTGAGTAAGCTTGCAACACCACCACCTGCTAGTAATTCTGATATGTCGCAAGTAATTGATGATGCGACTTCTACTATGCATGATGCTTATGATGATACTACTTCTTTGCTTGATAATATTGTGCCACTAGGTGAATTTCTTGATGAACAACTTGCTTGGGTTGAAATTATTGAAACTGATGAAATTATTGAAACTGAAGATTATGATTATCCCCTTCGATATGAATTGCCTAAGGTACCTGAGGGTTATATTATGGATGAAGAAACTGCTAGAGACTTTTTTGCTTGCAATGATAGACATGAGCTTAAGAAATTGTTAGCTAAGCTGAAAGAAAAATCTTTGAATGCTAGAATGCAATATGACCCTAAATTTGCTACTTCACTTATCTTTGTTACTGATAAGGATTATGAGTTCTCTGTTGACCCTGAGTTGATTACTTTGGTTGAATCTGATCCTTTCCATGGTTATGAATCTAAAACTGTGGCACATCTTACTAAATTAAATGACATAGCCACCCTATTTTCTCATGAGGAAAAAATTTGCTATTAATATATTCTTAGGTTGTTTCCTTTCTCATTAAAGGGTGATGCTAAGATATGGTTTAATTCTCTTGCTCCTGGTTGTGTGCGTAGTCCCTGGGATATGATATATTATTTCTTTGAAAAATATTTTCCTGCTCATAAGAAACAAGCTGCTTTACAGGAAATGTTTAATTTTGTGCAATCTGAAGAAGAGAGTCTCCCACAAGCTTGGGGGAGGCTTCTCCAATTACATAATGCTTTGCTTGATCATCCTCTCAAGAAAAATGAAATACTTGATATCTTTTATAGTGGACTAATTGATGCTTCTAGGGACCACCTAGATAGTTGTGCTGGTTGTGTTTTCAAGGAACGAATTTTTGAACAAGCTGAAACACTAATGAGTAATGTATTGAGCAATGATAATGATTGGACTCTTCCTGAACCACCTCCTAAGCCAACTCCAAAGAAGAGAGGTATTCTATTTCTCAGTCCTGAAGATATGCAAGAGGCAAAGAAATCTATGAAATAAAAAGGTATTAAAGCTTAAGATGCTAAGAATTTACCGCCTATTGAAGAAATATATGGTCCTGATAACCCGACATAGGTAGTAGAGGTAAATTATCTCCATAGATTTGATGAAGGTGATATTCCTCATAATAAGTCTGCTAGTCAATGCTTTGATGCATTTGATAACTTTATTGGTAAACAAGAAAACTTCAATGCATATGTTAGTAGACAATTGAAACGTAATGCTTACATGCTTGACCGCTTAGGTGATTATATGAGTAGAACTATTAATGATCTTAAGCTTATGAGTAAACATGCTTACATGGTAACAACTCAAGTAGAACAAGTTCTCAAAGCACAGAATGAGTTCTTGAATGAGATGAATAGTGAGAACAATGATAATGTTGTTAGAGTTATGACTAGAGGTGGCAAAATGACTCAGGAACCTTTGTATCCTGAGGGCATCCTAAGAGAATTGAGAAAGATTCTCAGAGAGTTAATACTGAAGCACCTAGTTCCTCTAAAAAGAAAAAGAATGATGATAGGACTTTGCATGCTTCCAGTGAACTTGTTTTAGACACACTTGAGAATCGAAATAATATTTCTATTTCTGATGTTGAAACACAACATGGTGATGAAGATGAACCTAGTGATAAGGTTAATGATGAAGTTCATATTGATGCTCAACCTAGTAATGATAATGATGTGGAGATTGAACCTGCTGTTGATCTTGATAACCCACAACCTAAGAATAAAAGATATGATAAGAGAGACTTCATTGCTAGGAAGCATGGTAAAGAAAGAGAATCATGGGTTCAGAAACCCATGCCCTTTCCTCCTAAACCATCCAAGAAAAAGGATTATGAGGATTTTGAGCGCTTTGTTGAAATGCTTAGACCTGTCTTTTTGCATATGTTCTTGACTGATATTCTGAAAATGTCTCCTTATGCTAAGTATATGAAAGATATTGTTGCAAACAAAAGAAAGATACCGGAAGCTAAAATTTCCACCATGCTTGCTAATTACACATTTAAAGGTGGAATACCAAAGAAACTAGGATCCAGGAATATCAACTATACCGTGCCCCATTAAAAGAAACTATGTTAAAACTGCTTTGTGTGATTTGGGAGTCGGTGTTAGTGTTATGCCTTTCTCTTTGTATCGAAGACTTCATTTGAATAAGTTGACACCTACTGAAATCTATTTGCAAATGGCCAATAAATCAACTGCTATACCCATCGGTATTTGTGAGGATGTGCTTGTTGTGGTTGCAAATGTTACTATCTTAATGGACTTTGTTATTCTTGATATTCCCAATGACGACAGTATGTCGATCATCCTTGGTAGACCCTTTTTGAATATTGCAGGGGCTGTTGTTGATTGCAACAAGGGCAATGTCACTTTTCATGTTAATGGTAATGAGCATACAGTACACTTCCCGAAGAAACAACCTCAAGTTCATAGTATCAATTCTATTGGAGAAATTTCGACAATTGCTATTGGAGATTTTAAATTCCCTCTACCTACTGTCAAGAAGAAATATGATATTCTTATTGTTGGGGACATGCATATCCCCGTTGAGGTAACCTAGTGTTATATGAAAATTCTCTAGTTTCATGTTATTCGAAAGAAGTTTGTTAATAAGACGTGATCAACCTTGTTAATGGATTCCTTTTGATGAGCATGAGATGGATGAATTTAGTAACAACTTTCTATACCCACCTTTTACTTTTTGTTATTTAGATTAAATAAAGCAAAAATACTATTATTCGTCTGTTTTCTGAATTATCTGTGCAATAAAAAATGTCCCAAAAATAAAAGTTCTCCAAATGCCCTGAAAATTTAGTATGATTTTTTATAGAATATTTGAGAATTTTAGGCACTGAGAACACACCAAGGGGCTGCACGAGTGGGTCACAAGCCTTAGGGGCGCGCCCTAGTGGCTTGTGGGTCTCACATGGGCCCCCCTCACCTATTCCAGCACCCATCCACTTTGTCTTCCTCCAGAAAAAATCACCCCATTGCTCAGACCCGTGTTCTAGCTCATCTTGCTGCCATTTTTGATCTCCTTGTGCAAAGCTCCATTTGCGAAAATGTTTTGGGGGATTGTTCTTCGAGGAAGAAAGATGTTAAGGAGAATATACCAAGGTGGTTCCTCGAGCAAGAAAGCCCCTAGGCTTGCGATACGTGAGCCTGGTTTCGAACCACCGACGGAGGCTCAAGTGCGGCCCTGTGAATGGTCGTTGGATGAATTCATGGTTCATGCTGGTTTCAAGGAGGAATTTGATGTGTACACACAAAACGCTGGCCTTGAGGACTTCATTACAGATAAGTGCAGGCAATACTATCACCTCACTAAGTCCTTTGTGCGGAGGTTTGAATTTACATCCAAGCGTAACACACATTCTGTTTTGTTTGATCTTTATGATAAATAATATACCATGGACCTAGAAGATTTTAATGATGCATGCAAATTCCCACAATGGGGCATTCATGGTGAGTCTGGCAAAACTGAATATAATGATTTCCTTGCTAGCATCACTGTGGGTGAAACTAGAAATATTACACAAGCCACCATAGGGAGCATTCACTTTCCTACCATACATTATTTTGCTCTCTTCATAGGTAGATGCATTAACAGTAAACATGATCATAGCCACCTTTGTGCACCAAATCTTAGTGTCCTCAAGTGTGCGTAATGGGTGATAAACGATATAATTTGGGCGTTATTATTGCAAGGAGGTTAATCTTAATGCTAAAGATGGAGATCTCTCTGGTGGGATTTATGCCACCCGTTTAGCTAATTATCTTGGGGTACCCATAAGGGAGAATGACATTGAGTTACCACCTGCTTTCCTTGATTATAATGCTATGGTAGACTACTAGTTTCTTGAGAGGAACGAGCAGTCCCTCCTGTACCGACTAAATCTTTGACAGGCAGCGTATTGTCCATATTACTACTACTTCTTGAGCTTTTGTTGGTTTTTCTCTTGAAGAGGAAAGGGTGATGCAACAAAGTAGATATAAGTATTTCCCTTAGTTAGGTAACCAAGGTATCAATCCAGTAGGAGACAACGCACAAATCACCAATACCTGCACAAACAATCAAACAACTTGCACCCAACGCAATAAAGGGGTTGTCAATCCCTTCACGGTGAAAAAGTGAGATCTAATAAGGATAGATAAACAAAAGGTAAATTATTTTTGGGTTTTTTGGTTTATAGATCGAAAAGTAAAAGATTGCAAAATAGTAGATCTGAAACTTATATGATGGAAAATAGACCCAGGGGCCATAGTTTCACTAGTGGCTTCTCTCAAGATAGCAAATAATACGGTGGGTGAACAAATTACTGTCGAGCAATTGATAGAAAAGTGCAAAGTTATGAAGATATCTAAGGCAATGATTATGAAATATAGGCATCACGTCTGTGTCAAGTAGACCGACTCCTGCCTGCATCTACTACTATTACTACACACATCGACCGACTCCTGCCTGCATCTAGAGTATTAAGTTCATGAAGAACAAAGTAGCACATTAAGTAAGATGATATGATGTAGAGGAATAAACTCAAGAAATATGATGTAAACCCCATCTTTTTATCCTCGATGGCAACAATACAATACGTGCCTTGCTGCCCCTACTGTCACCGGGAAAGGACAGCGCAATATTGAACCCAAAGCTAAGCACTTCTTCCATTGCAAGAAAAACCAATCTAGTTGGCCAAACTAAACCGATAGTTCGAAGAGAATTACAAAGATATAAAACCATGCATATAAGAATTCAGAGAAGAATCAAATATGTTCATGGATAAGCTGATCATAAATCCACACAATTCATCGGATCTTGACAAACACACCGCAAAAGAAGATTACATTGGATAGATCTCCAAGAACATCGAGGAGAACATGGTATTGAGAATCAAAGAGAGAGAAGAAGCCATGTAGCTACTAGCTATGGACCCGTAGGTCTGAGGTAAACTACTCACGCTTCATTGGAAGGGCAATAGAGTTGATGTAGAAGCCCCCCATGATCGAATCCCCCTCTGGTAGGATGTCGGAAAAGGCCCCTAGATGGGATCTAACAGGAACAGAAGGTTGTGGTGGTGGAAAAGTGTTTCCGTGGATGCTTCTGGTGGTTTGGGGATATATGTGAATATATAGGATGAAGAATTAGGTAAGGGGAGTCACGAGGGGCCCACGAGGCAGGGGGCGCGCCCTCCCCCCTTGTGGCCGCCTCGTGGCTCTTCTGACTTGATCTCCAAGTCTCATGGGTGTCTTCTGGTCCAAGAAAAATCATTACGAAGGTTTTATTCGGTTTGTTCTCCGTTTGGTATTCCTTCTCTGTGAAGCTCAAAACCAAGGAAAAAACAAAAACTGGTACTGGGCTCTAGGTTAATAGGTTAGTCACAAAAATAATATAAAATAGCATATTAATGCATATAAAACATCCAAAACAGATAATATAATAGCATGGAACAATTTAAAATCATAGATACGTTGGAGACGTATCAATTACCCTTCCTGCTCCTGACTTGTTTGACTTTTAGGTAAAACGAAGATACTTTGTAACTAGAGCGGAGGCGAACGAGTATGAGATAGAGGTGGAGGCCGCTCGCCTTCATGTTGCAACCCTTCATGCAGTAGCTGCCGCATCCCAGTACAACCCCAACTAGGACTTTGAATATCCGCTAGGCCAGCCTTGGCCCTGGACCAACTTAGGACAAAAGCCTAAGCTTGGGGGAGTACGTATTTCTCACCGACATTACATTCATGTTCACACACTCATTTTAGTTGTTGGTGTTCATACCTTTTTCATTGTATCATCCATGTTAGTTTATTTTTCTTGCTTTCTTCTTGTGTGTTTGAAAAACTTTAAGAAAATCCAAAAAATAGTTATAGTTTCTTTCTAGTTTACTTAGTTGTAGCATTAAAAGAAAACCCAAAAAGATTTCTCGTTCTTGTCTTTACTTGTTGGGAGATTTCCCGTGTAAATAGTTTTTCTCGTTCTTGTTTTACTTTCTTCAAAAAAACAAGAACTCCAAAAACATTTCAGTGTTTTTCTTTGAATTTATTTTTTCTTTTCTTTGGGTCGTAAGGGGAAGACTACGATGAAAATGTTGAGTGTCTCTCATATGCATTATTGTTGATCTAACAAAGAGCCCATATTACCTTGTCTTCTCCTCTAAATAAATGTTTGGAGATTCCAGCTTAGTCCAAAGCACGTGCACTATTATTATTCACACCGTCCAGTCGTGCAAGTGAAAGGCAATAATGATGATATAAGATGAAGTGATTGAGATGGAGAAAAGCTTGTACGGACTCGACCTATTTGGTTTTTGTAAATATGATTAGCTCATCGTTCTTGATTCAACTCATTATGGATGAAACATGTTTGCAATGACAATTAGAGATTATAGTTACTCATGCCATGCTAAACTAGCTAGGAATGTATGATGGTTTATCTTGTGTGCCAACATGCTTTTAAAATGGTTATGATGTAGTATGATAGGATGGTATCCTCCTTTGAATGATTCAAGTGGCTTGATTTGGCACATGTTCACGCATGTAGTTGAAACAGAAATCAACATAGCCTCCATGATATTTGTGTTCATGGTGATTTATATCCTACTCATGCTTGCATTCAATGTTGGTTAATCTCAATGCATGTTTATGGTTGTTATCGCTCTCTAGTTGGTCGCTCCTCAATCTTTTGTTAGCCTTCACTTGTACTAAGCGGGAATACTGCTCGTGCATCTACTTCCCTAAACCCAAAGTTGTTCCATATGAGTCCACCATACCTACCTATATGCGATATTTACCTGTCGTTCCAAGTAAATTTGCATGTGCCAAACTCTAAACCTTCAAAAGATATTCTGTTTTGTATGCCCGAATAGCTCATGTAGCGACTGGGGGTTGTCAGTATCTTCCATGCTAGGTGGGTTATTCTCATGATGAGTGTTGATTCACTTGTCATTCATGAGAAAGTGGCTGGTAATCGGGATGCCGGTTCCATGCTCAAATCAAATCAAAATATAATTTCAAACAAAACTCCCCCAGGACTACTGTTGGTATGGACAGTACCCATTGTTTCGGATCAGCCATGGAGTGTGATTGTTGATGGAGGGCGAGTAAAAACTTTACCATTCTTTTTGGGAACCGCCTATAATGTGTCTAGCATGGAAGATACCGAGATCTCTTGGTTGTTATGTTGACAATGAAAGCATGCCACTCAAAATTATATTCATCTCTGTTTTTAAAGCTCGAGCTCTGGCACCTCTGCAAATCCCTGCTTCCCTCTGCAAAGGGCATATGTATTTACTTTTATTGTTAAGTCATCATCCTCTTATAAAAAGCACCAGCTAGAGAGCACCACTGTCATTTGCATGCTTTATTATTAATTGATATAGAGTATGACTGTGACTGGATCTCTTTTACCATGAATTATAATGTCTAGTCAGTCCTTGTTCTTCAGAGGTGCTCTGCATTTATGTTTTGCGGTCTCAGAGAGGGCTAGCGAGATACCATTATATCATATTGTATCATGATTGTTTTAAAAAGTGTTGTCATCCGAGATTTATTATTATTATTCGCTAGTTAATTATGCCATTGATATGAGTAAATGTGAGACCTAAATGTTATTGTGAATATGGTTAGTTCATAACCTTTGCTGAAGACCTGAACATCAGTTAGACATATTTACAACAACAAGATCAACACCGAGTTTGTAAAAGTTTTTCTTTGTCACCTTCAGTTTGTCAACTGAATTGCTTGAGGACAAGCAATGGGTTAAGCTTGGGGGAGTTGATATCCATCGTATCTACTTTCCAAACTCTTTTTCCCATATTTTGAACTCTAATTTGCATGATTTGAATGAAACTAACCCGGATTGACGTTGTTTTTAGCAGAATTGCCATGGTGTTATTTTTGTGCAGAAATAAAAGTTCTCGGGTTGACATGAAAATTTAAGGAGAATATTTTTTGAATATATAAAAAATATTGGCAAAATAATCAACCAAAGGGGACCCATCAAGAGACCACAAGGGTGGGGGGCGCGCCCCCCTGGCTTGTGGGTTCCCTGGACCTCCTTCGACCCTAATTCCAACGCTATGTATTTACATCGGGAGAGAGAAAAATCAAGGAGAAGAGTTCATCGCGTTTCACAATACGGAGCCGCCGCCACCTCCTGTTCTCCCTTGGGAGGGCAGACCTGGAGTCTGTTTTGGGCTTCGGAGAGGGGAAATCGACGCCGTTGTCATCATCGACCATCCTCCATCTCCAATTTCATGATGCTCACCGCCGGGAGTGAGTAATTCCATCGTAGACTTGCTGGACGGTGATGGGTTGGATGAGATTTATCATGTAATCGAGTTAGTTTTGTTAGGGTTTGATCCCTAGTATCCGTTATGTTCTGAGATTGATGTTGCTATGACTTTGCTATGCTTAATGCTTGTCACTAGGGCCCGAGTGCCATGATTTCAGATCTGAACTTATTATGTTTTCATGAATATATGTGTTCTTGATCCTATCTTGTAAGTTGTAGACACCTATTACGAGTTATAGCCCGCATACCCCAAGGTGACAATAATTGGGATTCTTTTCGGTGATTACCATAGTTTGAGGAGTTCATGTATTCACTAAGTGCTAATGCTTTGGTCCAGTTCTCTATTAAAAGGAGGCCTTAATATCCATTAGTTTCTATTAGGACCCCGCTACCACAGGAGGATAGGACAAAAGATGTCATGCAAGTTCTTTTCCATAAGCACGTATTACTATATACAGAATACATGCCTACATTATATTGATGAATTGGAGCTACTTCTGTGTCACCCTAGGTTATAACTATTGCATGATGAATGCCATCCAATATAAATATCCATCATTGATCCATTGCCTACGAGCTTTTCACATATTGATCTTTGCTAAGTTACTTTGCCGTTGCCACTGTTACAATTACTATAAAACTACTACTCTTACTTTTGCCAATGTTACCGTTACTTCCATACTACTTTGCTACTAAATATTTTGTTGTAGATATTAAATCTTTCAGGTATGGTTGAATTGACAACTCAGCTGCTAATACTTGAGAATATTCTTTGGCTCCCCTTGTGTCGAATCAATAAATTTGGGTTGAATACTCTACCCTCAAAAACTGTTGCAATCCCCTATACTTGTGGGTTATGACTTCTTCAAGAAAATACACACTTAATATATGATCACACATTTCCTACATGAGAAACTCTGCTCTTACTAAGGAATGCTTAACATTTCCTCCAATATTCAATTATTTAAATTTTTGCATGCCATATCGTCACATCCATGTTTTTTGCATAAGCGGAAAAACAAGCACACATGTGTTTTACTAATGGACATAATAAAAAAATACTACATGTTTGGCCAAGAAGTTTTATCATCTTTGAATACTCCAATTTATCTAGAATGGTTACTAAAGGGGAAAAATAGCATTTTTATAGCGATGCCATTTGCTCTCCTCAATCTAGTAGAAACAAGTCCATCTACACATCTCATCTAATCGTTGATATTCCCCCTAAGGTGCCCAAAACCCTAGTTAATTCACCCCAAGTTTGAAGTAATACAATTGCAATAGGTATGATGACATACAATTGAAAGTACTTCCTCTCACTAGCCGCGGTACACACGATAACAAGTTATACAAACATTTTTGTTCTTTGTGAGGCAAATTCTTTTAAGCTCCCCCTCACTTACTGTCACCGCAATTACTTCACAAATAGGAACCTACCAAAAATCTATTGCACACTACTATCTCTGTTGACATTTAATCTGAACTAGCAATAATTAGACCGATGAACTGGAGAACAATACACATATTAAACAATCCAAATAACATAGACAATATCTAAAGTAATTATTCATCACACGACAAAAAGATTAACCATAGAAATTACATCATATGATCACAATCATGTTCGGCAACTCATGCGATCTTTGTATTGCCGATGTATGGAGAGAGGAGATGCTACTACTAAGAATGCCCCCTCCCAGCGGAGTATTAGAGAGGAACAAGGCCACCCTTTCCCAGTATAGGGTGCGCAAGTCATCCTTTGTGCACTAAATTTTACAAATGCATAAATAAGTCATGCATTTATAAGCTTATCATAATCAGATTTTGTTAATATTTGTTATTTTTTTCTTGTTTTATTAAAAAATAGACATAAATTTTTTAAAATTTCCCACCTAAAGAAGGCATCTATGTGGACGATTATTAATGACTTTGTAACATCCCAATTTTTAATTTGGATGTTATACATAGATCATCATATGCATATCATATTTATTCTTGCATTTTGTTGTGATCCTAGAAATCTTAAGCAACTCAAGGACCCAAGTAGAGAGTTGGAGGTTTCACAAAATTCATATTTGAATTTATTTTCAAATTTGAATAAAGGATCAATTTGATTTTATTATTTTTCTCTCCAATTATTCCCAATATTAAAAATATATGAGACAAGATAATATGACTTCTTCAACCTAAGAGAAATATTGGAGAAAGAATTTTTAAAATCAAATTATTTATTTATTGATATTTTATTTGCTATTTTATTTGATTTAGAAAAATATTGCATTTTGAAAATTGCATCTTAGTCCAGAAAAATCTTCATCTTGTCCTAAATATTAGGTTTGGACGGTGAAAATTGTTTCTGGAATTTCTAGATTTTTTAAATATTTATTTAGGATTTTTCCTCGCGGCAAAATTATTATTTTTTAAAAAGTCTTCTCGAACCAAACTGGGCCGAAGGCCCAGCCTGCCCGTCAGGCCGCCACCGCCTCCCGCTCGGAGTCTGGCGCTAGCACGCCGTCGGAGTCCCGAAGGACTCCACGACGCCGCCACCGCCTCGGGGTGCCTCCCCTTTAAATAGGGATGACCCCGACCCCCTCTGCCCCGTCCCGCACCATCGTCGCATCGCCGCCTCCCGTGCCGCATCGCGCCGCCCGCCCCGAGTAGTCACCGCCAGTCGCCGCCGCCAGTCGCCGCTGCCGCGTCGCGCCGCCTCCCCACAATGCTCACGCCGCCGCTCGACGCCTCACACAGCCGTCGCCGTCGTCCGCCATCGACGAGCCGCCGAACAGCCGCCGCTGACCATTTTTTTCCGGTTAACCAGTAAAATCGTCACCCGTCCTGGTTCTTTCAGTTTATCTTTTTTTCTTCGATTCGGTTAGTTAGATCGGTTTTATTTAGGGTTTTTCTTATTTAATGAACATTCATTCGTTCGTTTGTTTTAACGAACGATTTTCGTCGGTTAAGTTCTGTTAGCGAACGTTCGCGTCGTAGTTTTTTTCTTTTTAGTTTATTTTTGGTCAGGGACCTATCCATGAATGGTTTTATCGCGATTTAGCCCATGAACTTTAAACTAGCATAACGTTTTACTCGTTTATCCAAATTAGATGAAACCAGCACCTAAATCTTCGTATTGTTCTGTTCTTTCCAGTTAACCAACTTGAACATGATTTTGGTACTGTAAAAATTTGACTTTAGTCACTACTAGATATTTTAACCGAGGGTCCAATCACCGTCGGATATTTTTGATCACCGTCAACTATTACTAAAACCGACGGTACACCATCGGCCATCTCCCGTCGGCCTTGCTTCATCGGCCATTACAGTAATGGTCGACGGTACAGTCGGGTAATATTGTCACCTACGGTAGTAAGCCGACGGTGAGCCGTCGGGCATGTTATTGTGACCAACTGGCTCATCTTAGCCCGACGACATTTATAGCCGATGGTTCCTCGTAGGGCATTTATTCTTTGAGGGTTATTTCTTCCCTTTGTTTTTCAAAATAGTCGATGATACATTTGTCCCGCTGGACTTATTTATGACCATGAGGAGAACCAAACCGTCAGCTCATTAGATGGTCGACGGTGTATACGGCCTTTCAGGAAACCTGTTAGCCGAGGGTGAGCGAACACCGCGAGGAAACCTGTTAGTCGAGGGTGAGCAAACACCACCAATTTATAAATTCACCAACAATCTGAAGTCCCCATTGGCATTCTGTGCCTAATGACCTTGAGATCAGGAAGTTGATTCTGCAGGAGGCCCATGATTCACCATACTCGATTCACCCAGGCAACACTAAGATGTATCTGGATTTGAAGGAAAGTTTCTGGTGGACAGGATGAAGAAGGATATTGCCGAGTATGTAGCAGTATGTGATGTATGTCAGAGAGTTAAGGCAGAGCATCAGAAACCAGCTGGATTGCTACAGCCATTGCCGATACCCGAATGGAAGTGGGATAAACTTGGCATGGATTTTACCACTGGATTACCCAGGACTCGTTCGGGCTATGATTCTATCTGGGTTGTAGTCGATCGTTTGACGAAACTAGCTCATTTCATCCCGATGAAGACAATGTATACAAGTGCTAAGTTGGCAAAGATATACATGACCAGGATCGTATGTCTGCATGGAGTTCCGAGGACCATTGTATCAGATAGAGGAACCCAGTTTACTTCAAAGTTTTGGAATCAGTTGCATGAACTTTGGATACCAGGCTAGAGTTCAGTACAATCTTTCATCCACAGACAGATGGACAGACTGAGAGAGTCAATCAGATTCTGGAGGACATGTTGAGAGCTTGTGCGCTAGATTATGGATCTAGTTGGGATGACAATTTGCCATATGCAGAGTTCTCTTATAACAACAGTTATCAAGCCAGTTTGAAGATGGCCCCTTTCGAAGCTTTGTATGGAAGGAGGTGCAGAACACCGTTATCGTGGGATGAAGTTGGAGATCGATAGTTGTTCGGACTAGACTTAAACAAAGACTCTGAAGAGAAGGTTAAGTTGATTCACGACAGACTCAAGGTAGCCCAGTCCAGGCAAAAGAGTTATGTAGATACTAAACGCAAGGAGACCGTTTTCAAAGTTGGAGACAGAGCATATCTTCGTGTGTCCCCACTTCAAGGGGTGAAGCATTTTGGAGTCAAGGGAAAGCTAGCACCACGTTTTGTGGGACCATACAGAGTCTTGGAACGCGTGGGAGAAGTTGCATACAAGCTGGAATTGCCAGAAGGATTCTCAGGAGTTCATGATGTGTTTCATGTTTCCCAGTTGAAGAAGTGCCACGCAGAGATGGCCGATATTCCTCTGAGGGATACAATGCCACCAGAAGCAATTGAGTTAGATAGTGATTTGACCTATGAGGAGAAGCCAGTCAAGATTCTCGAGTTTTCCAGTGTAACATCCCAAATTTTCAATTTGGAATGTTATACATTAGATCATCAATGCATATCATATTTTATTGCATTTTGGCTTGATCCTAGAAATTATACGCAACTCAAGGACCCACGGAGAGAGTTGGGGATTTTGTTATTTTCATATTTGAGTTTCTCAAATTTTTGAAAAAAGGATCATTTGATTTTAATTATTTTATCTTCGTACATTTCTTTTATAAAAATAAAAGAGAGGGAATGAAATGACTTTCCCAAAATAAAGAAATATTAGAGATTTAATATTAAAATCAAATAAGATTTTATTTCGGAGTTTTATCGCTATTTTATTTGAATTAGGAAAAATGCGCGTTTTTCAAAATTGCATTTTAGGCCCAAATAAATGTTCATCTTGTCAAGCTTATTTTTAGAGGACGGGAAAATTTTATTTCGGGATTTTTGGAGTCCGTTTAGTAAATCTTTTCTTTATTTTTTTGCACGTCAGAATTATTTAAAAAAAAGTAAACCGACTCCGGGCCGTACCCAAGCGGGACACGCCCAGGGGGGGGGGGGGCTTTATAAGCCGGGGCCCCCCTGCCCCGCAGCCCACACCGCCGCCCAGCCCACCCCGCACCACCGAACCCTAGCCGTCACCGCCCGCGTCGCCCGCCGCCGCCGGAGACGCCGCCGCTGGAGTTGACCACCGCCGCCGCCGGTTTTTTTAGTTTATTTCGGTAAACCCTGGATCTAGATCCGTTTTTTTAAAATTCCGGTTTATTTTCGTTAGATCGTTTTTTCCGTCGGTTTATTTATTTAGCGGACGTTCGTCCGTACGTTTGTTTAAACGAACGATTTTCGTCGTTTAGCCGCAGACATCGAACGTTCGTTTGTTAGCCTGTTCGTCAGTTTTTCTTTTTCTCGGGTTTTTCGCGATTATTTTCGATTGCGATTTCTGATCCGATTTTCATTTTAGTATAACTTTTTGCTCGTTTATCGGAATTAGGCGATTCGAGCGCTTAGAATTTCGTCTCGAAACCCTCTTTCCATTTAAGCAACTCAACCAAATTTTTGCTACTGTAAAATTTGACTTAGGTCCAGATTAGTAAACGAAGCTTGTTTCTTTTGCTGTTTGAGTTTCGTTGCTTTGTTTGATTTGATTCTTTTTGCAAACTGGAGTTCTTAAGTTGAACTTTCTGGTTAGATCTCTTATTTGAGTTTTACCCGTGCTTTAGATGAGTGCTTATTGTATGCTTGTTTGTTTGTGGTAGAGTACCCGGAGTGCGGAGCGTGCTACTACGAGTCTCTAGGTTTCACGGATCATCAGCAAAGGCAAGTAATACTTTGATCATACCTTTTTACTACCCAGTTTTACTGCATTAGATCAATCCCCAAACAATTGCATGGTTAGGATCTGATTAATATGTGGGTTTTGGGAAGTAGATGAGGTAGTACCTATTGTCCTGTTTATTATCCAACCTTTGGGAGTTACTTCTATGTTTGCTTATACTGCTATGCTATGCTAGTAGACGTGGATTGGGTGAGTGTATCCATTACAGATGTGAGTATTGTTAATTAATGGTTCAACGTAAGGTGGCAACTTTAATACACATCTGGGTGGATTGAGGCACCTGGGGAACCCAGTGTTGCCTGTATTTTTGGAAATCCCGGGGTACCGTGTGATTCTCCTATGGACCTCCACCCAGGCTCAAAGGGATCATGAGATTTTCATGCTAGAAATTTCCGTGTGCAGCCGCAAGCTACTATGGGCTCTAGCATAGTTGATTAAGTCGTGTGAACTCTTACAGTGGTAGACTAGCAGATGTAGGGGATGTAGGTGGTACTGTCTACCCATCGTAAGGTGCTAACACTTCTGAAAGACTATGTCTCGGTCATCCGTTTCTCAAACAACATGTAGTGTGAGAATCCAACGGAGGAGATCGAGTCTTGCGGGGAAAAGTGCGCAAACCTCTGCAGAGTGTACAAACTAATCATGGTTAGCCGTGTCCCCGGTTATGGACGTTTTGAGTATCTAGTACTTGGATTATCATGTGAATCTCATCATGTTACTTAATTTAATTTGTTGGGTTTAATGTTGATGCTTAATTGGGATTGAGTTGGGTGAACCTTCTCAATGTTTAACAACCACCATAATAGTTAAAATAAAGTTTATTCCTTTGTTGTAGGGAAAAATTGGCTTTATGCAAAACTGTAATCATAGAGCTTTCCACCAGCCATATATGCATGTAGTGATAGCATTATTCTGTTCATTACTCTCTATGTGTTACATTGCTAGCATATTCCATGTGCTGACCCGTTTTCGGGCTGCAACGTTCATGTTGCAGACTTTTCAGACGACGAGTAAGGTGCCTTAGGTCGTGATCTTTCACTCAGTGATGCCGTTGGAGTTGATGACTCGCTTTATCTTCCAAGCCTTCCAATGTTATCGTTATTAGATGGCCTTAAGCCATATTTATTGTAATAAGTTCTCTTTTGAGACATTCGATGTAATAAGTGAGTGATTGCTACTCTATTATAAATCCTTCAAGTACTGTGCGTGTCAGCATTACCGATCCAAGGATGACACTGATGCACAGAGATCAGACTGTTTGAGGTCTAGTCGCTACATCCAGTCGAGTTACTCGCAGCAAGGTTATCAAGTTTTGCAAAGTTCAGTGGAGCCACCATACCGAGGAGGAAGCCACCTGGGAGCAAGAACAAGATCTCCGCAAGGACCACCCAAACCTTTTTGCTAACCAACCCGAATCTCGAGGGCGAGATTCATCTTAAGGGGGGGGGGTAGGTTTGTAACATCCCAATTTTCAATTTGGATGTTATACATAGATCATCATATGCATATCATATTTATACTTGCATTTTCTTGTGATCCTAGAAATCTTAAGCAACTCAAGGACCCAAGGAGAGAGTTGGAGGTTTCACAAAATTCATATTTGAATTTATTTTCAAATTTGAAGAAAGGATCAATTTGATTTTATTATTTTTCTCTCCAATTATTTCTAATATTAAAAATATATGAGAGAAGATAATATGACTTCTTCAACCTAAAAGAAATATTGGAGAAAGAATTTTTAAAATCAAATTATTTATTTTTTGGTATTTTATTTGCTATTTTATTTGAGTTAGAAAAATATTGCATTTTTGAAAATTACATATTAGTCCAGAATAATGTTCATCTTGTCCTAAATATTAGGTTTGGACGTTGAAAATTGTTTCAAAAATTTTTAGAATTTTTTTATATTTATTTAGGATTTTTCCTCGTGGCAATTTTTTTAAAAAAAAGTCTTCTCGGACCGAACTTGGCCGAAGGCCCAGCCAGCCCGTCGCGCCGCCACCGCCTCCCGCTCGGAGTCCGGCGCCAACACGCCGCTGGAGTCCTGAAGGACTCCGCGACACCGCCACCGCCTCGGGGTGCCCCCCTTTAAATAGGGACGGCCTCGACCCACTCTGCCCCGTCCACCACCCCTGCCACATCGCCGCCTCCCGTGCCGCATCACGCCGCCGCCCCGCGTAGCCACCGCCGGCCGCTGTCGCCGTCGCCGCCAGTCGCCGCTGCCGCGTCGCGCCGCCCCCGCGCCGCCGCCCGATGCCTCGCGCAGCCGCCGCCGTCGTCCGTCGCCGACCGTTTTTTCGGTTAACCGGTAAAACCGTCACCCGTCCTGTTTCTTTCAGTTTATCTTTTTTTCTTTGATTCAGTTAGTTAGATCGGTTTTATTTAGGGTTTTTCTTATTTAACGAACATACGTTTGTACGTTCGTTTTAACGAATGATTTTCGTCAGTTAAGTTCTGTTAGCGGACGTTCGCGCCATAGTTTTTTTTCTGTTTAGTTTATTTTCGGCTAGGGACCTATCCATGAATAGTTTTATCGCGATTTAGCCCCTGATCTTTAAACTAGCATAACTTTTTACTCGTTTATCTAAATTAGATGAAACCAACGCCTAAATCTTCGTATCGTTTTCCAGTTAACCAACTTGAACATGATTTTGGTATTATAAAATTTTAGTTTAGTCTAGATTAGTAAACGATCTTGTTTCGTTCGTATTTTGAGTTTCGTTTCTCCGTTTGAGTTGAATCTTTTTGCAAATCGTAGCTAATCACTTGAATCCACGTGATAATATTGTTGTTAGGTTTTACTTTTGTTAGTTTAAGCTGATTGCTTGTTTCATGATGATTTGGATCTTTTCTCGGTTTTATCGTTGTTCCGTTTGAGTGATTGCTTATGTATGCTACTGTTTGTCTATGCTAGATTTCCAGGAGTGCGAAGCTTGTTACTACGAATCTCTAGAATGTGCAGATTGTCAGCAAGGCAAGTTACACTTTGATCATACTCTTTTATACCTAGTTTTTACTGTGCATTAGTATTGCTCCTCAAATATTTTGCATGAGTAGGATTGGGAACATGTGGTTTGGTTGTAGTGCTTCAGGAACCTAATACCTTTTGATCACCCGGGGAATATATGTTATGCTTATTATGGCTTAGCCATGCTCGTAGACGGGGATTGGATCGTGATTCACACATGGAAGTTTGAGAGTTATTTATCATGGATAACATTAAGGTGGCAACTTTAATATACATCTGGGTGGATTGGTTGAGGCACCTGGGGTACCCAGTGTTGCTTGTTTTGGGAAATCCCGGAGTACCCGTGTGATTTTTCCTATGGTTCGCCATCCAGTTTCAAAGGGATCATAAGATTATTCATGCTAGAAACTTCCGTGTGCAGCCACAAGCCATTATGGGCTTTGACATAGTTGAGTAAGTTGCGTGAGCTCTTAAAGAGGTGGACTAGCAGATGTAGGGGAAAGTAGGTGTGCCGGTCCGCCCAGAGTAGAGAGTAAATGTTTCAGAAAGACTATGTCTCGATCATCCGATCATGGATGCGGTCGAGTGTTGTGGGGAAAAGTGGGCAAACCTCTACAGAGTGTACAAACTAATCATGGTTAGCCGTGTCCCCGGTTATGGACATCTTAGTATCTAGTACTTGAATCTATTGATGTGATCTCATCACTTTACTTAATGAATTTATTAGGTTTAATGATGATACTTTTAATTGGGATTTGAGTTGGGGTTACCTTTTCAAATACTGGGCAACTTGGGAGTAGTTAAATAAATTTATTCCTTTGTTGTAAGGGAAAACTAGCTTTATGCAAAATCATAAACTTACAGCCTCCACCAGCCAAATATTGCATGTAGATATAGTTCTTGCATTTCATTGCTTTACAGTGTAACTCTGCCAACATATTCAATGTGCCGACCTACACGGCTGCAACGTCTCATGTTGCAGACTACTCAGACGACGAATAAGGTGTGATATGTCGTTGTTTTGCACTCAGCTATGCCGTTGGAGTTGATGAACTCATTTACCTTCGAAGCTTCCACAATTATTTAGTTTAGATGGCCTTCAGCCATGATATTTTTGTGTAATCATACTCTCTATGAGGACTCGATGTAATAAGTATGTGATTAAAACTCTGTTATAATTCCTCGAGTACTGCGCGTGTCAGCATTACCGATCCAGAGATGACACTGATGCACAGAGACTTGGCCGTTTGAGGTCTGGTCGCTACAGACTTGTTCGGAGACCAGGAGCACGTCACCTCCCAAGAGAGATGATCTACTTTTCCCATGATTTTTAAACATTTACAATTAAACCTTTTTGTAGACGTACTTTAATCATTCCTTCCGTTACTGTTGTAACTTTTCATTTTATCATTGGACGATTATTTGCTACAGTCCACTTATTGACCCACATTCTGATACCATAGTCTCCTGATTTTCAGAAGGAGTCTTGACCTCGTTGAAAAACAGGTTGTGAGCTTTATCAGCACCCACGACAAAAATAGCCAAATCCGAAAAGTTACCTGAAAAAGGAATTCAATACAGGAAGCAAGCCGGGCTGTGGACTGACTACTGTACTGACCTCTGGCCACATCGATTGACTTTACCTAATTTGGTTGTTCGGTCCAGTCAGCCCCCTGCTCCCATGGAAACTCCGCCTCACAACCCCATCTCGCCCCCCTCCCCCCCCCCGGTCGCCGATGGCTCCCCGGCGGCCGACGCTGGGGCGGACGGAGAGGAGCCGGCGGGGGAATTCAGCGCGGGCCTGGAACCCCTGTGGTCGCTCCTCTTCGGCACCCCGGAGGAGCTGGAGCCCATGTGGTCGCCGCCCAGGGGATTCGACGTCGGCGCCGAGTTCGCCGCCGCGGCAGCGGGCCCGGATCCCCTGGTGGACGACGGAGGAGGGCCCTGGGACGGTGCCGAGTGGAGGTCAACGGGGCTCGTTGCCGGCGAGGGCGTGTCGGCGACGACCCGGGCGCCATCCCCTCCCACCGCGGCGCCGGGCTTCGCGGAGTTCGAGCCCCCAGCGTCAGATTCCTCGGAAGGCGTTCCAGGGGTGAGGCCGCTTGAACACCTTGATGATTATTCACGCATGCCGGAATCTCCGTCTACTCCTGTTGCTGTAGACATGCGGGAAAAGCTCGTGTTCGTCTCTGACTCCACGCCGGTGCCAGAGTCTCCTCCATCACCATGGGGGTCTTGCTTGGAAGCCAATCTAGAGGAGAATGCACCGTGCACGCTGAACACTATGTCGTCGCCTCCACAACTTCCGCCGGATGATGACGATTTGGTGGAGGCAGAGGATGCTCCCAAGTATTTCTCTCCTTCAGATAATATTGCCTCAGCGAGCATGGCTGCTGTCGATTTGAACGCGGAGTATGACCCCAAGGGGAATGCTGATGGTTGCGGTACCTCAGGTGCTGCCAGTACAAATGACACATCCCTTTGGGGATCACGGAGGACTGCGAAGACCATGGCGGCAGCAAATGCCACACCTTCAGAACCGAAAGCACGCTCATCTAGATCCTCCAAGCGGCGCCCTGTGGACTCAGATCTGGGAAGAAGCAGTGTAAGGCACAACCTTTCTGTATCCACCACTAAGCCGATCAAAGAGACTACCACTACTGCACCAGACATAGTTGATAAGCTCATCAAAGAGATTACCGGTACTGCACCAAACACAGTTGACAAGCCGATCAAAGAGGCCACCACTACTGCACCAGCCACAGTTGATAAGCCGATCAAAGGGACTACCACTACTTCAGCAGACACAGTTGATAAGCTGATCAAAGAGACCACCACTACTTCACCAGACATAGTTGATTTGTGCAACAGGGTGGAACAACATAGGTCAGCAGAAAATGTTATGCAAAGCACCTCCAGTGGCCATGAGAACAAAGGAGGTGGTCTCAGTAATCAGATTGTAGTGGCTTTACCAGCGGTGAATTATAGGTCCGCCAAGCGCGGCGGAGTCTCTGTTCGTGCCCCAAGGAAGACTAAGACGGCTGTAAAGGCATCATTGGTGGATTCAGACAGTGTACCACCTATCTCGCCAGTGGTAAACAGTGAACCTTCAATGCATAAAGCAGAGTCTAATCCTCATGTACGACCTAGCAAGTATGATCTTGACCCTGAGAACTGCTTGCCATCGGACAAAGTGGACAGTAGTGGTATTGTACCGTGCAATGCGGGGTTGATGAGTGCGGAGTCACACGTGGTCAGTGAGATGCCCCAACAACATGATGGAAAATCCTCTAAGCCTCCAAGGGCAAAGAGGGCGAGGATATCGACAGGTAAATGCTCGTCAAATTTGAAGAGGACAAAGAAAAATGGTGGCTCAATTTGCGAATCGCTAACTGTCACAACGATGCCAGATCCGAACAACAGTCCCAAAGTCATCATGGATAAGAAATTGGTTGATTTGGAAATGGTGGATAGTGTTAATGAATCCTGTTGTTTTGTGGGGGAGGCAGTGCCGGAGGAGGAGGCTAGACAGAGGTGGCCTCACCGCTACGAGAAGAATCATCACTTTGTGGAGAAGGTAGGCATTTGGCTCCACTGTCTGCTCTTTGCATGGCTGCATCATATACTTGATATAAGAACACGAAATTTGTTGGTGCAGATTGATTCAGAATAAACAAATAGTTCTGTTGATTTTAAGGCTTGTCAAGAGTAGAATCTTTTACTAGAACTATATTCACATGCTCATCACAGCAGTGCACAACCACAAATATAGCAAGAAGTGCTGATTAGTACACATGCGATTCAGTACCTTCCTAGCAACAATATCCAAGCATGTAGGAAAACGTCAAAGAACATACATATCAAATGGGGTACATGTTAGAATTCACAATAGATAGTAGTAAGTAGCACCATAGAAGGGATTGTAGATAGACGTTACTATTAGAGATGTATATAGTTTCCATTTTGGCTGTATAATATCCTGTTGTATAGGTGGTTTTCCTGCACATTGACCACACATGTACGTGCATATATACTGAAACGGAAATTATTTTTTAGTTCAAACCAGAAAATGAAGCCTTGATCATTGTTTTTTGCAAGTCTTCGAGCCTAATTGGTTTGGTGCCAATATTTGGTAAAATCAAAAGTAGCCAAGCAATTGCTAGTCAACATTTTGGACTTGCCAACAATTGGCATCAAATCAATTAGGCTCTTCATCTTTTATGCAGCCAGGGATACAGGAGTTACAGATAACTTTGGACAGTGGTTCAAACAAATGGACATTGAATGTCATATGATAAGAGAAGCGAACAAATGTCTTAAATCACATTGCTAGTGAGGTTGACTAGGTGAAAACCCAAAGAATGTTTGACTTGTGTAGCATGAAGCATATAATTGCAGGAGAAATTGTATGAGTAAACAGGAAAGGACCAACAATTTCTCTTGTGTGCGCAATAGCACAATCTTCTAAAGTTGTAATAAGTAATAATGTAATACCCACATGCATGTTGGCTTCATAATTTATAGATTCTTATATGGAATTTGTTATTCGTATACTAGTACATACTAGAAATATATACTCTGCCTTATGTTGGACTAGTAACAATTGAATTTTACGTAAGTAACGTTTTCTGCTTGTGGTTTCTCTGTTTGAAGGATAAGGGGAGCGACATCCAACCGTTTGCCAAGTAAGCAAAAATGCATTGTCTCTTATACTTTATGAATGATTAGGTTGCTCCTGTTACCAGGGCTAACAGCTATACGTCTACCTTGCATGACAGTGCTGGCAATGCAGTCTTGGATGTCAAATGTCACTATTTGCAAGCCAGCATATCCGGATCTACTTTATGTGTTGGAGATTGTGCATTTGTGAAAGTGAGTTCATATTTCTATGCTAATATTTCTTTTATAGTTTTATGTATCTTTATGGCTTATGCCTTCTTCATTTTTATGTCTTCTGAACTCATTAAATATTTCAAAAAGTTCCCAAAAATCATAACTTATTGATCAATCTCACGCATTCTTTTTCCATTTTGTAGAGTTTTGCATCTCAGTGATCATGTTCATGTTTTTTTTTGCAGAATCTTTATCTATATTTATCTAGACCTGATGCTTGATTACAAACATGTTTTTGTTATTGTGTTATATAAAATTAATATTTATGATGATGTCAAACACTTTGTTGTTGCACAACTCAAACAGGGTTAATCTTTTGCAGGGTCCAGAGGGAAAGGCAAATTACATAGGCAAGATACTGGAGTTCTTTGAAACAGTTGCCGGTGAATATTACTGCAGAGTGCAGTGGTTTTTCAGAGCTGAAGACACGGTAAGTTCTGTTGTCCTGTCTGTTTGACTGACTTTCAGCTTATATGAAAGTTGATAATGGATTTTTTTTTTGGTTTGAAGTTGATAATGCAATTTATTTTAGGATCTCTAACCATGTTTTCAACCTCTTATTCGTTCTCAGATCATGGAAGACCAAGCACAGTCTCATGACCCAAGGAGGGTCTTTTACTCAGATCTGAAGGACGACAATGCTCTAGACTGTATTGTCTCCAAAGTGTCAATTGTGCAAGTTTCTCCTTGTGTATGGCTTCATCTTGTATCTTAGATATTTTCTTGTCATGGCTGCTTTCCTAATATTTGTTCCAAGTGAGAAGTAATGTTATTTATTTATGTTACAGGTTGATAACCAGTCAAAGTCAATTCCTTCATCCCAATATTACTATGACATGAAGTACTCTCAGAACTACAGCACATTCTCTACCTTGGAAATGGGTTTGTTTTCTCAAACAACAGTGATACAGATGTGGCTATGCATGAATTTAAGAGACCGAAAATACTTTATATGTCAATCAATTATGACCTGGATTTGAGAGCGGCTCTCCAAAATTTTGCTTTTGTTTCAAGTAGCTTTCAGATTTTGTTTTATTATTGTTAAGCTGGTCATAGTTTCTGAAATATCGTGTTTTGTGATTTGCATTTTGTGTAGTTTCTGTTGTATCATCTGTTTCGTTGTTGTTATGAGCTTACCTCATTAGTCTGACTTTGTTTCACAAAATGCAGAAGATACACATGCTAAATTGCAATCAAGTCAAGTAAGTAGTATCAGTATGAAAAAGGAAGACTTCAATAAGACGCAAAAGTCTCATGTGCCAAATAAGAAGGATCTCTCTTTGTTAGATCTGTACTGTGGTTGTGGTGGAATGTCAACTGGACTTTGCCTTGGGGCTCGTGGCGGCGGTGTGAATCTTGTGACGGTACTTCCACACAAACATCGTATATGTGTTATAACTTAGTAGGAATGCATGCTTTTTGAATGTTTTGCTCATTGTTTACAGAGATGGGCTGTTGATGATGATGAAGTTGCATGTGAAAGCTTCAGAATGAATCATCCAGAAACTCGGGTACTATGGCTTTCATAATTTCATGGCCCATGTAATATTTTTTGCAGTATAGTTCTAATGCAATTTCTGACCCATTTTATACACACTGTCATGCTGCTTCAATAGGTTCGCAACGAAACTACCGATGATTTCCTTGAATTGCTGAAAGAATGGCAAAAGTTATGCAAACAATATGTGAAGGAAAGTGAAGTAAAGGACAATGCTGACGCTATAACAGAATTCGGTAATGGGACTCCAGATGATTCTGCAGTCCCTCCTGAAGAGCTTGAAGTATGGAAGTTAGTTGATATTTGTTTTGGTGATCCCAATAATGTCAGAAAGCGCTGCTTATATTTTAAGGTTTGCGATGTTTATTGATTAGTTTCCTCTTCTTTTAAAATTATTATAACAGAGGCAGCTTAATTACTTGTCAGATCTACCAGCGGAAGCAGACAGTTCAAATCCCTAATTCCATTTGAATCAAACTAACACGCGATTGCTCCCGGGCCATATTTTTTATTTGCAATGGAGTATACAGGTCTCATTAGGCTTAGTCCAAACCAAGGTAGAAGATAATATTATGAGCCACTTTAGTCACTATAAATATCCCTCCATTATACTCCCTCTGTTCGGAAATAACTGACGCGAGGAGACAAGATTTGGAACTGTCGGTTCAAAATCTCGTGTCCTCGTGTCGGTTATTTCTAATGGAGGGAGTAGCTATTATCTATTATAAAGGGGGCCCTGACTGGTCCTTCAATTTGTCAAACGGTCACCAAGTATTTCCGTTTAGATTTTTTACCAACAACGGAACATATAAATGATTTCCTATCAAATAAGTAAGTTCACCCTCTTGCCTTAACCCTGTAGCAAAGCTCTTCCATATGTCAATAGATCACATGCTTTTCTTCTTTTTTGTTCATATATGCTTTTATGCTGAACTAAATTTGCTATTTTATTATGCAATATGTATGCAGGTCCGTTGGAAGGGTTATGGCCCTAATGATGACACATGGGAGCCAATTGAAGGATTAGGGTATGCAATTTTTTATCTTACCAAGACTCATTTTACGTAATATGAACAGTTCCGCTTTTAAAATGCAGGAACTGCAATGACGCAATTAAGGATTTTGTTATTGAAGGTCATAAGCGAAAGATACTACCACTTCCTGTGAGTGTTATTCTTCAAAGTCAGCTTTGGTGAAATTAAGTATACTGAGTATATGACTGTCAACTAGCAGATAAGATCCTTTCCCCGAAAAAGGAAACTAAACATAGATAAAAAAACCCAGGTACGACTTAATATTTGACCGTCAAATAGAGATCCAAGAACACATTGCGAAGACCTCTATGCAATTTTGACATGATGCAGAATTTTTATTTTTTTGAAGAATATGATGCAGAATTCTTGTGGCTATACCTTCCCTTTGTGCTCCCATGTTATAAATAGTAAGCGAGATCATGTGGGTTCTGTTATGTGGGGACAGCAGTATAGGATATATGTTCTCGTCTGCTTTATGCAATAGTCAGGGGTCTCCAGCTCAGCCTTGTGCGGCCCACACAGCTAGGGGCGCACCCTTTGCATTGCCCTCCAAGAACATATATCCTTTTGTTATCCCCAAAAAGAATTGTATTTCCTTATTTTGCGGCTGTCTCCATCTATATGTAAGGAGACCCCTGACTATTGCATAAAACAGACGAGAAGTTGCCCTAATCTGTCCAAGTCTGCAGCCTGCAGCAACAATGCCAGCCCAGCCGAACCTCTCTCATTACAGCTCAGAATGATTTTGATATCAAAGCCGGCGATCTCTGTTGCACATGCTACCATGGGTGATCCTATGAACTTCAACGACTGCGTCTCTGTTGCCACCCTCAAGGAGTTCACCGAGCACCCGCCATTGCGCACCTGAAAAAAACCCAGGTCTGGAGGTTTCTCTGCACGCATATGCGACGGCGACCGCTGTTCTCGACACTGGCAACA
>NC_041387.1:442747917-442768175 GCF_002162155.2 Triticum dicoccoides | reverse complement strand
TAGCTGCATCCACTGCGGTCCTTGCGGCCATGCTGGGTGCACAGGAGAAGCTTCTGTCGCCCTGATCGATGTTACTGGAGGGGTGGCGTGGCCGCATCATCGACGATCACGGCGATAGTCACCCTCAGCGGCTTGCAAGTTGGTGTTCCCAACCAATGGTGCCGAGGGTGACACGCTCTACTTGGCTTAATCAATGTGAGCAATGCTTTGTAGGTCGGCGCACACTGGCAAGCGCGAAGGCGTGGTTAGCGTCCTACCACCTGACGGGTTTGGCAAAACTGTGATACTACCACAAGGAGCGCAAGCATGGCCAACCCTCCTGAGAGGACTTCACCGCGCATATCAGCCGACGCTCTGGTCCACCATCGGGCAGCAACCCGTTCGGCGAGATTATTTTGCTTACCACTTTGGTATGCCAACTGCCAGAAACAATTTCTAGCCCTCAATCTTGCGTTCCAAGGTCTTCCCCGGAGGCGAGGAATGCGGCATCTTTGTAAATGGCCTTGACGTGCCCCTCAAGGTCCAGTCTCTCATCCTCAAGCCAACAACGCTTGAGGATGCCATGGAGTCGCATGCTCGTCTGAGCAACTGGTGCCGTGCATGACTGCCGCCCAGCCAAGTCTGTCAGGTCGCTCATCCCATCCAGCCGCTCGCTTGCGGGCCCCAACCAAGGAATTCTTCGGTGTGCTACGTTGCTCCTGGCCGTTCAAGAGCTATCTTTGAGAGATAATACGTTATCACTTTCCCAAGCAAAAAAGAGCATCTATGACCCCTTTAAAAGTTCAAATTTTTAGCTTGAAGATTTGTTATAACTATTAACTTTATTTCTTTATTTCCCCTTCTATTTTTGAGGGGTTACTATTTTCTCGCGCGCACACACACAGCCACTGCTGATGAAGCCGCCTCCTCATCTACTCCCACTGGCTCATAGCCTTGTCCCAATCTTCCCTCACGACCTCACCTCATGATCATATACAGTGGATCGGGAGTCAGAATGAACCACACATCTAACTCATATATCTATCACAGTGGCAACCTACGTGGTGCTTGTTTCGTAGGTCAGCCTTTTTTCTGCTTGTTTGAAGACACAGAAACTTTTGTTAGAAATAAACCACAAGTGCGTGCGTGCGCCTCGTGTGGCAATCCGTGCGTGTGTTGCATTGGCTAGCCAGCTAGTTGGGCACGTCCATGCGGTGCGGATCATGGCCTGCATGTGCGCGTGAGTGTGCCTCGTAGTCCATCGCGTAGGATCAGGTCGTTGGCGTTGGTTGCAAAGGAGCCGGGGTGATCCGAGCAGGCCGTGGCATGCGTTTGAGCGCGGCCGGTGTGGCACGCAGATCGCGCGCGCAGCTGGGCAAGATGGGCAGTAGTGGTGTGCGTGTGTGTGCAGCCGGGTATAAAAAGCCCCACTGTGTACTGATGTATTGCGCCGGTATGTGCCGAGCCAAGTGAGAGGGGCCTAAGGAAGATGTAGTCCGTCGGGACCGTGGTATGCGCCCGGTCGACGTGAGAGTTCTTCCGGGTTGTGCTGCGTGTGTGCGTGCGTACCTCTATGTATGTGCGTGAGGGAGTTGGGTTGAATAGAGGCCAACACACAGGCCGTTCGTCGGCCGGGGCGTTCATCGCCATAACCAAGTGTGTTTTGTTCATCTTCTTCTACCTCCGCCTGGCGTTCGTCGCTGGAGGGCTATTCGGCGTTTGTCGCCGGAGGGTTTGTCCCAACAACTTTGTGGGTTGATCATCCACTCACACGGACACTAGCACTACCACGACAAATCAAAATTCACATAACATCTTCACATAAGTAGAGCTATTACAGCAGCAAGCTATGTGCTGCTTGTTTGATAGGTCACATATTCAAAGAAACCCGTGCCATATCGCTGCCACCGCCACCTCCACACCAAGTGTTTTGTCATCTGCCCTTTCAAGGTGGATTTGTCGGGCACACCATGTCCCTCTCTGCCTAGGTGGATTTGCCACTGCCCATTGGACCACCTTAACCTCTCCATGGTGTAAAGGTCAGTACTTGTCATGACTGCTGTCACTCTGCAGTATTGTTGATAGAGTGTACTTTGGTGCTTGTGAGTTCAGACTGAAGCAAGGACATGGGGAAAGACAGATGTTTTAGTAGGATTTGGCATGGTGATTAGCAGTAATGGATGCAGTGGGAGAGAGATGATCAGAGGAATACGAGGGAGAGAGACTTGAGAGAAGACGGGGAGAAAGACTGACATGCCGCCTTGTTTTTTATTGGCTGCTTTATTAGAAGATGTCTTGAATGGGCAAACATGTTGCATCCATGTCTGGTAGGAACTAGGGTTCTACCGGGTCTAGGGCGGAGCTTGTAGGGGAAAGAGGGAGGCGGGCGAGGTCCTGACCGCGGCGGCCGGCGTGCTGGCGCCGTCTCGCGCAGTGGAAGAGGCGGTGGTGATGGAGGAGGCGGCGGCGCGGTTAGGGTTCCGGCTCCTCTGGGAACTGGGCAATAGAATTGTCTTATTGCTTAATTTTCCAAAGAGGGTCTTACAGCTGTTTATATAATATCGGTGCTAAATAAAAATAAGATAACTTGGGCTAAGCCCCTAACTAAACGCGCCCATTGGGCCTCGTCCAGCTATAAGTTACACCGGTCATAACAATGTCAGTCAAAACCGCTCTGGAATGAGTCAAGGTTGAATAAGTGAACGGTTTTGATATTTCAAGGTTGCAATCTAGATAGGTTTTGTTCAACCCCTCCCCCCCTCCAAAAAAACCCGTTTTGGGTTCTCGTGCCGTAATTTAGGGATGAAAAAGGACCTTTTAAATTGAAGTTGATATGTTATTTCTGTTATGATCTCACTTATATCACATTATAATTCTTGTGGTATTTGGGCCCATGTAAATTCTTTCTTTCATGCTTGCTATGGCTTAATTGGTTAATATTTCTTTTTTCATATCTTGTTTGTCTATGTTTTCAGGGTGCTGTTGATGTTGTATGTGGTGGTCCACCATGCCAAGGCATTAGTGGCTACAACCGCAATAGAGAATTTGATGAACCATTTAAGTGTGAAAAAAACAAGCAGATTATTGTCTTTATGGATATCATTCAATTTTTGAGGCCCAAATACGTCTGCATGGAAAACGTCCTTGATATATTGAAATTTGCTGATGCAACACTTGCAAGATATGCAATAAGTCGCCTAATTGGTATGCATTACCAATCCAAACTAGGGATCATGGCTGCTGGATGTTATGGCCTTCCACAATTTAGGATGCGTGTATTTTTATTGGGCTGTCATCCTGAAGAGGCAAGTATGATTTTCTTGTATTTTATTAACTGGGACACTGGGAGCCAGCCCTATTGAAAAATCATGTTCTGATATTGGAAAATTACTTTATTGTTCCCTAATTACCATTTTTACTCTGTAGAAATTGCCCCCATTTCCTCTGCCTACACATGGAGCAATTGTGAAGAATAGTTGTCCATTGGCTTTTGAGGTAACCATGAATTGATGAAATTTGGTCTGTGATAAAAAGATAGCGTGTATTTGTATGGAACAATTTCAGTTCACTCTTTGTATCTCACAATATTACCTGTCAAAAATGAGGATGTGCTTTCTCTGGCATGCTTACTGCATTTTATGTTTATAGTTTACACTGGTTCTATGTTTTGTACTCTGCTTGTTTTGCTTGTCCATCTGGGAATTTCCACATGTTGATGCCTGTTATGATGTCTTTGTTTTTTCAGCTAGGAAGAGTATTCAGACCTCCAGTGTAAGCCTGACACATTTTTTTAATCTTGTAGCTTAATTTGGTTGGGTGGTCTGACAGCACGGCAGTACAACTAGAGACGCCAATTGTCCTTGAAGACATTCTTTCAGATCTTCCAAAAGTAATTGACAATCTTAGAGTTCTTAAATCTCTAATTTTAATACCTTTTGGTTCATAAGCTGTTGTAAACTGTTAGGTGGGAAATACGGAAGATCGTGATGAAATGCCATATGTAAAGGCCCCTCAAACGGAATTCCAAAGATATATTCGGACATTTAGTTCTGGTGGGCCCCTACACTTTAATCTTCTTCTATGCTTTATCGTATTGTCTGACCTGCACCAAGTGGGACCATCATTCACTATGTCTGCAGGGTTAGCCTAGAAAACTGAGGAATGCAGCATACGAGGCTTCTCGTCTTTTCCTTTCTGTATCAAGTCGGTTATTTATCTTTTGAAGATACTAATTGTTGAGATAGGAAATAGTTTAGGGTTGTTAGGCAAATCTGATACGACTTGAAGATCAAGTTTGAGTCACCATACAATGGACCTGTCAACCGCGCGACGGTGCGCAGCCATCCCCGCACCACTACACTCTCAGGAGCGTAGGTTGTGAGTTGTGACCCTTTGGTGGAAGGAGGGAGAGGGGGAGGTTTTTTTGCATTGTATAAAACCAATTTTGTTCAGTACTAATGGTGGGGAAACTCAGGAAAAATAACATAATTCGATTGAAAACTATTGATAACAGCAGCTGGTGGTGCAAAGTGTCTTGTTTTGTTTTCCCAGTAGTTTAGGGTTTGGGTGTCCCTTAGGGTGTGTTTGGTTGATGCCCAGACTAGCCCTACCAAATGTTGGCAAGAGTTGACTTGCCAATTTGGCCAAGGAATCCCTCACCCTCATTTGGCCATTTATTTGGCAAGAATCTGTGTGAGGCAGGGGTAGACATCCATCAGCAACCAAAAATTTGGCAACAAAGCAAACAGTGACCAAGATTTGATAGGAAGCCGATTTTTTTGGCAGGGCTAGTGTGGGCAGCAAACCAAACAGACCCTTTCCTTGTACTGTATATTTGCCCTTTGGGTTGTTGGATATAAGCAGTCTTCATTTGAGCCTTTCTCCAGTATTGGCATGTTGGATGTCATAAACTAAATTTAGAAGGGTACCACATAATTTGCTTGTTTTGTTTTTTCCTGTAGTTTCCGTAATTTTTATTTAGTACCAAACCTTTTGTTAACCAAGTCCATTGATGGTCCTTTATCGTAATTCTGTCTGAAACTCGCATAAATTTCTTCCACTGCAGAAGTGCAGGGTCCCAAATCTCATGCTGCAAAATCTAAGTCAAAAAAATCTAAGCCAAAATTGTATGACCATCGGCCATTGGCACTGGGTAATGATAACTACTTAAGGGTTTTGCAAATTCCCAAGAAAAAGGTTTGCCTAGAAACTTATATGTTAGCATTTCATCTTTGATAAATCATTCCCTTCGATCTCACCTGTCCTATTCCAGGGAGCTAATTTTAGAGACCTTCCGGGAGTCATAGTTGGTTCTGACAATGTAGCTAAACTGGATCCAACAAAGGAAAGAGTGCTTTTACCATCCGGTCGTCCTCTGGTAAGATGCTCAAGATACACCATACTTCTCTGTATGTGCAATTTAAAACTTGCCAGGTTGTGATTTCGTATTTTCATTTCAGGTGCTTGATTGTGTACTAACCTACGAGGATGGTAGATGCTTAAGGTTGGTTTCAGTTGATTTTAGAAGTACACTGCTATTTCATGGATATGGTTTCTTGTTTCTGATTTAACTGTTTCTTGTATGATGTGTTGTAGACCTTTTGGCCGCTTATGGTGGGATGAGGTAGTCGGAACTGTGCTGACGTGTCCAAATATTCGTATGCAGGTGACTACGATTCTATCTTCTTTATTCACTTGACTCGTAATTTTAAAATATCTCATAAGAAACTAAGAGAGTATGTTTCAGGCCTTGATACATCCTGCGCAGGACAGACTGCTCACTGTTCGTGAAAGTGCTCGATTGCAAGGTTTTCCTGATAGCTACAGGTTTCGTGGAACAGTCAAAGACAGGTACTTGCTTATGTTGTTTCTGTAGGTTATCACGTCTAAATGGTTGAGTACTTCAATTTCTTGTAATTGTAATACTTTATTCCTAAATAGTTGCAACCCACTACTTTTTTTTCCTATCCATGCAGCCCTGCCACATCAGCAAGTCATGCATCCCCACTAAACTTATTTTCCTGCCATCTTCTTAAGCCATGCCATCAGGTCCACTAATTGCAATTAAGAGGCTGCTTGGTTTGGTCCAAAAATTGGCTTGCCAATCTTTAGGCAAGCCAAAAAATTGGCTACCAATTGGTTGGTCACCAACGTACTTAGCCAACCAATCAAAACTTACCAAACATTGGCAAGAGATTTGTAATTGCCAAATGTATGACAAACTTTGACTCCTATGCTTAATGCAGAGCCTTTCCCCTTCCCTTTGCTGCATGCCTTGTCTTCTCCATCCCCAATGGTTGCACATATACTCCCCTCATCCTCGGCCTCGCTGCCCATAATCTCCTTGCCTCCGTGCAACGACACGGCCACCACTCCTTTCATATAGGTCATTTGTTGAGGCCGTCATATAGAATTCTCAGCATAGTCCATATGCCATACTCAATATGAATTCAAACTGTTTCTAATGATTTCCCGAAGCAACGTGTGGGGTATATTTAGTGCACATAAGATTATATTATGATATTTAGGTACTGGCTTGTAGCATAAATGTTAACATGTGATAGAGCTTGGCTGCAGGTATCGCCAGATTGGGAATGCTGTGGCCGTACCCGTTGGCCGTGCACTTGGGTATGCCTTGGCCATGGCCAATCTGAACAAGACTGGAAATGATCCCCTCATGGCGCTACCACCTAAGTTTGCATTCTCTCATAATATAGAAGGTACTCCTTAGTCAGACTGGCAAAACCTAACGGTTGACTTGTCCACCCGGGTTTAAGTCTCGTCATCTCCGTTCATTCTCTGCTAGAAAAGCTGGGTCATCGCTGCACCTCATGGTCGTGAATACCATTAGGACTCGTGAATATCGTTAGGGCATGCCCATTTTAACACAAGTCTTGATTCATTTTATTGCCATGTTGTACCTTGTAACATCTTAGTTTCTTAGAAGTTTCCGTAGGCAGGTGTAAGTTGCTCAGTAAGGTTTCTCCTGAGAGAACCTTGTGTTGTATTGTAAAAGAATGTATGTATCATAACTTTGTCACACACATTTGTTAGAAGCTCACATGGGCAGGTGTAGGTGGCTGCAGTGAGTTCCTCTGCCTTTGTTGTACTATAAAAGACTCTATGTATGTATGTATGTATGTATAGACAAGCTGGGTGGTCAGGGGAATAAAATGTACACCTTCTGACGTGCTGGTGGTGTTCTATACTTCTATGCATTTTCATGTGAGTGAACATAAGAAATGCCTAAGAGCATTTTGAACAGATGATGTAAAACTGGTTTCCTAATTATTTTTTTGCCTTTCTCTTTTACGTCTCAATTGCATACGCATTAAAGCAAAACTTGATACGATAGTTAAAACTCATGTCAAGAATGGAGATATTTTTTTCTTCCTTCCTTTTTGGGCGCGATCTGATCAAGCCAATGGAAATACTCCAGGAACAAAGCGAATGGAAATACTCCAGGAACAAGAACCGATCGGTACGCCAACTAATCAGCCTCCAATAATTATCAATTTTATCATGTTACCCGGATGGCCGGATGATACGATCCGATCCCGTGGAGCAATGCTACACATACGTAGACTTACATTGGGTCTTTGGGCATCGTCAGCACAGCAGCCGGGCTATAAGCTTTCTAGTTTCGTTATAACTTGAGTTGATATCCCGCCCAAGCACGCCGCGTGCAGTTGACTCGCGCCTCCGCTGATCTGCTCTGCATCAAGAACCCAAGATCCAGGCTAGGCTGCCGTGGAAGCCATGGATGATCCGCAGCAAGCAGAAATGGCTCCGCCGGAAGACGCGCCCGCGCACCCCGTGCCGCACCCGGTGCGCGGCGTCTTCCTCAACTACATCGACTACTGGCGGCCACGGTTCTTCGCCCGTCCCTCGGCGCGCCCCGCGGTCGACTACGGTAACCTCGACTTCCTCCCCGACTATAGCCGGGGGTACAACTCCATCCTGGACCACTGCAACGGGCTCTTGCTCTACGGCAACGCCTGGCTGTACTGCGTGGTGAACCCCGCCACGAGGCGGTGGGAGCGTCTCCCGCGCATGGACGCCAACGACTACGTCCCGTATCTGGTCTTCGACCCAGCCCTGTCGCATGGCTACGAGGTGTTGCTGTTCCGCCGCGAGCCCGAGAAGCCCAAGAAGTTCGACCTCATTGAGTTTTTGTCTTTGCTGGATGACATGTCGGTCGGCGAGGAGGACGCAGAGAATGAGGGCCAAGATGAACCGGCTGTAGAACCTTTGCCAAGACAGTCCATCGAAGACTTGCATCGTTTGACGGAATGGCCACCGTCACAATGGACGCTGCCTGTGTTCTCATCGGCTACCGGAGAGTGGCAGGAGAGGTCATTTGTCCGGGAAGGAGAGGCTGTCAAGACGATGGCTAGTATGCAACTGGATGCAGTACAACCCATGGAATGGGGCCCAAGATGGCGTTACAGTGTGTATTGGCGAGGCGTGCTTTACGTCCATTGTCGTGGTGCATTTGTTGCAAGGTATGCATCCTAGATCCAAGTGCATAACTATAAAACTCCTTCCATTATAGTATTGATGTTTTTTTACTAATTTATATTAGAAAAAATAACTTTCCATCCGTGGATGTTTTTTTATATCACCCAATACATTTTAGACTATTAAAACTTTTAGCGAGTAAATTTGTGTTTTGTAGGCTATCTTTACCTGAGGGTAAATACCGGGTACTTAATACACCAGTAGATTTTGAGGAAAGCAAACATGCACGACCATATCTTGGGAAGTCAGAAAAAGGAGTGTATTTTGCGACAATTCACAAGTACAACAACCTTCTTCGGGTTTGGAACCTCAATGAATCAAGCGGTCCAATAGATTGGATACTAGAGCATACTATCGAGCTTGATGAATCTACTTTGTGGGCCGCGGCGCGTTTCTACCAACACGAGATTAATGGACCTTGGATCTTAGAGGACAATAACAACGATGATGTGGAAAACAAGATGGTGCCGCTAAAAGAAAATATTGAATGGAACTCCGATGATGATAATGTAATGAGTAATCAAGGTGGTTGTGAAGAACAGTACGGTCACATTTATTTCTTGGGTTTTCACCCGTACAAAGAGGTAATTTTCTTAGGGTTGTCATTTATAGGAGTGGCTTATCATTTGAATAGCTCAAAAGTCCAATACCTCGGAAAACTACGCCCAAAAGATTACTGCACAGCGTATTCAAATGGCATATATGAATCATTTATGTACACTCCCTGCATGGTTGGGGAGCTTTCAGAGACTCCTCCATAATATGTACGCAAAGGTTACCATATGTGAACTGCAAATGGTTCAACAATGCAAGAAAAAGTGTATCCTAAAGTTCGAGTCTTATTTTCAGCCATGAATACCATATTATTTTATACATTTCACAATCTTCTGAGGTAGTTTGTCATATGGTTATGTAATTTGTACTTCTTATGCATTTGAACCAACCAGTTGTCTTCTTGCATAGTTCTACCTTCTTTTGAGGGAGCATAAGTCTACATGTAAGTACCGCAAAGTGTAGAAACATATATACTGGTTACAAATGTCTTACTTCCCCACGCTCTTCGATCACTTCTGGGCATGCAAAAGTAGTCATGTGCTTTTGAAATCGTGTCAAATTTTGCGCCATGTTAATCATCATAATATAGTTCTATATCAATTGCATGTGAAAAGGCATTCATCAATGGTAATGTCAAGGAAGAACTATGTGTCAAACAACCCCCTTTTGAAGGCCACAAGCATCCTGACAGAGTGTATAGGCTCCACAAAGTCCTTTATGGGCCCAAGCAAGCTCCTTGATCTTGGTATGATACACTCAAGAAGTTCTTGGAAAAGAAGGGCTTCAAACTAGGAGGCACTGATTCCACTCTCTTCACCAAATCTTATAATGGTGATCTATTCACATGTTAAATATATGTGGATGATATTATCTTTGACAATACTAACTCTCATTACAACGGATAATTTGCCAAATTAATAGCCGAAGAATGTCAAATGTCCATGATGGGGGAACTAAAAATATTCTTATTCCAAGTTCGTCAACAACGGAATGACATCTTTATCTCTCAGGAAAAATACCTCAAAGCCGCCTGAAGAAATGTTTCATGGAAAATTGGAAAGACATCAAGACTCCAATGCCAACACATGGACACCTTGACCCCAAGATAATGGTAAATCATTCAACAAAAAGGTATATTGCTCCGTTGGCTTTCCATTTTATCTGTGTGCATCTAGGCCCAACATTATGTTTAGTGTTTGCATGTGTGCTCTTGGGATGATTGTGTGTCCATTAGGATGGTGAAGAAAACCAGAGATCCAAATCTTCACCCTCCCATGATCACATATCCTTGTCCTGATGACGCTTATCCTACTAGCATGCTTGGTGGGTGTGATCCTCAATTCCGCGCAACAAATGCTAAGTTTACCACCAAGTCAGCAAAGAAATGCGCTGGTAGCTGTGACAGCGGCAAACGCAGCTCATCTTGGAGCTCCTCCGTCTCCTGAGCCCAAAGAGCCCGAGACCATCCCATTTGCATCGTTCCGACAAACTACTCTTAAACCGTGCATGTGGGATTTTGGACAATTTAATACACAACAAAGGAGCGGATTTGTATAACTCTTTGAAAAATAGGTCAAAAATACAATTCACGTTTTAATACAAAAAAATGCCTTTTCAAAATCACTCCTAAACCGTGAGAATTCTGTGAAAATGTTCAACATGAGAAGTGATCATCTTGTCCACGGTTTTTCAGCGGTGTATTACACGCCTTGTTCAGACAAAATTCCGACAAAATCACAAAAAGTTGAATGTTTCGTCAGATGTACTTCGGGTATAGAAGAAGGGGCGGTTCGATGACGTTAAAAGAATATTATTCTGCGAGTACTAATGGAACAACTCGTGTGTGTGTGTGTGTTTGTGTGTGTATGTGTGTGTGTGTGTGTGTGAGAGAGAGAGAGAGGACCCTGAACCATTTTGAGGAATTCCCCCAAAACGACCCGGAGCCTCCAACCCGTCGCTCCCTCACGTTTTCAAACGACCGCCTCATTATTCTAGTGACCAATGTCACCAAAAATCCCTGCCGTCATCGATAATCAACCCCATCGTCACCATCATAGTTGTGCGACACCATGTAAGGGTTCGCACAAACCCCGTAGCACATCTCTATTTGATTCTACGCTAAGGTATATATACTCACATTTTTGCATCATACCCCACTTCTCCAATGTAATGTTCATAGAGTTCTAGGGTTTTGAACAAAATCCTTAGGGTTAGGTTTTGTTTGAACATTTCGGGGTCCCTGATAGGTAACCGATCTGAGCTGAGCTTCCAAACGAGCTTGGAAAACTCTCTAGAGTTGCCTAGGAATTTATCACCAAAAATATGCCCCTAGCAAGGACAATTTTATCTCAAGGAAATGGTCTAAGTAGAAACGAATCCACACAGATGACAATGATCCCCCATGATTTTCATGGATGCTCGGCCTTAGGGCATCTCCAACGCTGACCCACAAACGGCCTGCAAAAGTTTCAGACCGCATGACCCGAACATGTTCTGCCATCCAACACGGTCCTGTGTCGGTTTGCAGCTCGGTCCGGACGCGCTTTTTCCTGTAAATCGGATACAAAGTGGGGGACTTTGTGGGCGGCTGGACTGCTGCCACGCCCGCTACTGACTACCCTGGCCCACGCAAAACCCTCCTCCCTTGCCCGCGTGCATCCCGCTTGGCGCCAGTTGCATGCATTCATGCCGCTGTAGAGCGGCCGCTCCGCAATGACGCCAGACCAGAGCGGGCGCGACCTCTCACTGGCACCGACATAGCCGCACGCGCTGTGTCCTATTGTCCGCATATGTTCAATGCCGGATCAACGTTTATTGTACTAGATGAGACGGATATCTACCACGCCCATTTAATGCCTGTCTGTTCGTATGCTGCCATTAAGCAGGCTCGCAGGCCAAGGAACGAACTCCACCGCTGCGCATTGACGCACCTGAACGCTTGGCCTCACTGGAATCCGCTATTTAAAGGCAAACACACCCTGCTTAACTCCACATCACAACACTTCCACTCCACATCCTCCTTTGCACCACATCCATCATGACTGCAAGCTCCAACGCGATGTGGGAGAGCCTTTCATCGGAGCAGAAGCATGAGGTGGCCGCTAATACGTCCATTTTACATCATGTTTTTCTACTGTTATTTATAATCTTTTAGAGCTATATCTTACTTTATGATGCAATTCTAATGTCTTTTCTCTCTTAAAATGCAAGGTACACCAAAAGAGGGAGATTGTTGATAGCTAGAATTTGGAGCCTAAAAAATCTACAACAGAGATAGCTATTCTCCGAAGCTCCAAATAACCTGAAATTTTACAGAGATTTATTTTGAAATATGTAAAAAATATTGTCACAAGGAAGTACTGGAGAAGAGCCTATGTGGGCCCACAAGGCAGGGGCACAACCTACCCCTAGGGCATGCCTAGGTGCCTTGTGGGGCCCACAGAGGTCCTCCGATGCCCATCTTCCCCTATATGAAGTCATTTTCCCTAGAAAAAAAGAGAACATTTTCGGGACAGAGCGCCACCGTCTCGAGTCGGAACCTGGGCAGGAGCACTTTTGCTCTCCGGCGGAGTGATTCTGCCGGGGAAACTTCCCTCAAGGAGGAGAAATCGAAGCGATGGTCATCACCGATGCTCCTCTTGTCGTGGGAGGACTCACCTCCATCAACATCTTCACCAACACCATCTCATGTCCAAACCCTAGTTCTTCCTATTGGGGAACACGATAATTTCAAAAAAAATTCCTACGATCACGCAAGATCTATCTAGGTGATGCATAGAAAAGAGAGGGGAGAGTGTGTCCACGTACCCTCGTAGACCGAAAGCGGAAGCATTTCAATAACACTGTTGATGTAGTCGAACGTCTTCGCGATCCAACCGATCCAAGTACCGAACGTACGACACCTTCGCTCGATGACGTCCCTCGTGCTCTTGATCCAGTTGAGGATGAGGGTGAGTTCCGTCAGCACGCCGGCGTGACGACGGTGATGATGATGCTACCGGCGCAGGGCTTCGCCTAAGCACTACGATGGTATGATCAAGGTGTGTAACTATGGAGGGGGGCACCACACACGGTTGGGAGAGAAACTTGTGTGTTCTAGGGTGCCCCCTCCCCACGTATATAAAGGAGGGGGAGGAGGAGGCTGGCCAAGAGGGGAGACGCGCCATGGGGGGGAGTCCTACTAGGACTCCAAACCTAGTAGGATTCGCCCCCTTCCTATTCCAAGTGGGAGAAGGGGGGAAGGAGGAGGAGGAGAGAAGGAAGAAGGGGGGGCGCCGCCCCCTCCCCTTGTCCAATTCGGATTGGGGCAAGGGGGGCGTGTGCCACCTCCTGGCCGGCCCTCTCTCTTCTCCACTGAGGGTCATGAGGCCCAATAACTTCCCGGAGGGGGTTCCGGTAACCCCCGGTACTCCAGTTTTATCCGAAACTTTTCCGGAACACTTCCGGTGTCCGAATATAGCCGTCCAATATATCAATATTTATGTATCGACCATTTCAAGACTCCTCGTCACGTCTGTGATCTCATCCGGGACTCCGAACAAACTTCGGTCATCAAAAACACATAACTCATAATACATATCATCATCGAACGTTAAGGTGCGGACCCTACGGGTTCAAGAACTATGTAGACATGACCAAGACACATCTCCGATCAATAACCAATAGCGGAACCTGGATGCTCATATTGGCTCCTACATATTCTACGAAGATCTTTATCGGTCAAACCGCATAACAATATACGTTGTTCCCTTTGTCATCGGTATGTTACTTGCCCGAGATTCGATCGTTGGTATCATCATACCTAGTTCAATCTCGTTACTGGCAAGTCTCTTTACTCGTTCTATAATATTTTATCCCGCAACTAACTCATTAGTTACAATGCTTGCAAGGCTTATAGTGATGAGCATTACCGAGAGGCCCCAGAGATACCTCTCCGAAACACGGAGTGACAAATCCTAATCTTGATCTATGCCAACACAACAAACACCTTCGGAGACATCTGTAGAGCATCTTTATAATCACCCATTTATGTTGTGACGTTTGATAGCACACAAGGTGTTCCTACGGTATTCGGGAGTTGCATAATCTCATAGTCTGAGGAACATGTATAAGTCATGAAGAAAGCAGTAGCAATGAAACTGTAACGATCATAATACTAAGCTAACGGATGGGTCTTGTCCATCACATCATTCTCCTAATGATGTGATCCTGCTCAACAAATGACAACACATGTCTATGGTTAGGAAACATAACCATATTTGATTAACGAGCTAGTCAAGTAGAGGCATACTAGGGACACTTTGTTTTGTCTATGTATTCACACATGTACTAAGTTTCCGGCTAATACAATTCTAGCATGAATAATAAACATTTATCATGATATAAGGAAATATAAATAATAACTTTATTATTGCCTCTAGGGCATATTTCCTTCAGTCTCCCACTTGCACTAGAGTCAATAATCTAGTTCACATCGCCATGTGATTTAACACTAATAGTTCACATCTGTATGTGATTAACACCTATAGTTCACATCGCCATGTGATTAACACCCAAAGGGTTTACTAGAGTCAATAATCTAGTTCACATCGCTATGTGATTAACACCCAAAGATTACTAAGGTGTGATCATGTTTTGCTTGTGAGAGAAGTTTAGTCAACAGGTCTTCTAAATTTAGAGCCGTATGTATTTTGCAAATATTATATATCCACAATGCTATGCATGGAGCTACTCTAGCTAATTGCTCCCACTTTTAGTATGTATCCAGATTGAGACTTAGAGTCATCTAGATCAGTGTAAAAGCTTGCATCGGCGTAACTCTTTACGACGAACTCTTTATCACCCCATAACCAAGAAACATTTCCTTAGTCCTCAATAAGGATAATTTTGACCGCTGTCCAGTGATCTACTCCTAAATCACTATTGTACCCCCTTGCCAAACTCATGGCAAGGTACACAATAGGTCTGATACACATCATAGCATACTTTATAGAACCTATGACTGAGGCATAGGGAATGACTTTCATTCTCTTTCTATCTCCTGCCGTGATCGGGTTTTGAGTCTTACTCAATTTTACACTTTGTAATACAGACAAGAACTCCTTCTTTGACTGATCCATTTTGAACTCTTTCAAAAACTTTTCAAGGTATATACTCATTGAAAAATCTTATCAAGCGTCTTGATCTATCTCTATAGATCTTGATGCCCAATATGTATGCAGCTTCTCCGAGGTATTTCACTGAAAAACTCTTATTCAGGTATCCCTTTATGCTATCTAGAAATTCTATATCATTTCCAATCAACAATATGTCATCCACATATAATATTAGAAATGCTATAGAGCTCCCACTCACTTTCTTGTAAATACATGCTTCTCCAAAAGTCTATATAAAACCATATGCGTTGATCACACTATCAAAGCATTTATTCCAACTCCGAGAGGCTTGCACCAGTCCATAAATGGATCGCTGGAGCTTGCACACTTTGTTAGTACCTTTAGGATCGACAAAACCTTCTTGTTGCATCATATACAATTCTTCTTTAAGAAATATCCATTTAAGGAATGTAGTTTTGACATCCATTTGCCAGATTTCATAAAATATGACAACTTCTAACATGATTCGGACGGATTCAAGCATCGCTACAGTTGAGAAAATCTCATTTTAGTCAACACCTTGAACTTGTCGAAAACCTATTGTGGCAAGTCGAGCTTTGTAGATAGTAACACTACTATCAGTGTCCGTCTTCCTCTTGAAGATCCATTTATTTTCTATGGCTTGCTGATCATCGGGCAAGTCCACCAAAGTCCACACTTTGTTCTCATACATGGATCCCATCTCAGATTTCATGGTCTCGAGCCATTTCGCGGAATCTGGGCTCATCATCGCTTTCTCATAGTTCGTAGGTTCACCATGGTCTAGTAACATGAATTCCAGAACAGGATTACCGTACCACTCTGGTGCGGATCTCACTCTGGAAGACCTACGAGGTTCGGTAGTAACTTGATCTGAAGTTTCATGACCATCATCATTAGCTTCCTCACTAATTGGTGTAGGAATCACTGGAACTAATTTCTGTGATGAACTACTTTCCAATAAGGGAGAAAGTACAATTACCTCATCAAGTTATTCTTTCCTCCCACTCACTTCTTTCGAGAGAAACTCCTTCTCTAGAAAGGATCCATTCTTAGCAACAAACATTTTGCCTTCGGATCTGTGATAGAAGGTGTACCCAAAAGTTTTGTCACGCCCAATATGCGACCCTATCCAAAAGGAACTCGAAGGTCCCACCAAGGATAGACCCGCATATTGAAACGCTTTTGCAAGGTGGATATCATTACATCAACATTACATAATAGATGGGGATACATACAAGAGGCATACAATGCCACATGAATACAACATCACAATACATAAGAGCATCATCCGGCTACGGATGAAACACAAACAGAAACTCAAACGACATCCACCCTGCTAGCCCAGGCTGCCGACCTGGAACCTATCCCCTGACCGAAGAAGTAGAAGAAGAACTCAACGCAAGCAAGCATCGCTCTCGCGTCATGATCATCGCATAACCTGTACCTGCAACTGGTGTTGTAGTAATCTGTGAGCCACGAGGACTCAGCAATCCCATTACCATGGGTATCAAGACTAGCAAAGCTTAAAGGGAAAGGAAGGGGTAAAGTGGTGAGGCTGCAGCAGCGACTAAGCATGTATGGTGGCTAACATACGCAAATAAGAGCGAGAAGAGAGCAAGCGGAACGGTCGTCAACTAGTAATGATCAAGAAGTGATCCTGAACTCCTACTTACGTCAAACATAACCCAGAAACCGTGTTCACTTCCCGGACTCCGCCGAGAAGAGACCATCACGGCTACACACGCGGTTGATGCGTTTTAATTCGGATCTGGTGTCAAGTTATCTACAACCGTACATTAACAAATTCCCATCTGCCTATAACCGCAGGCACGGCTTTTGAAAAATTATACCCTGCAGGGGTGTCCCAACTTAGCCCATGACAAGCTCTCGCGATCAACGAAGGAATAGACCTTCTCCCAGGAAGACCCGATCAGACTCGGAATCCCAGTTTACAAGACATTTCGATAATGGTAAAACAAGACCAGCAAAGCCGCCCGATGCGCCGATAATCCCGATAGGAGCTGCACATATCTCGTTCTCAGGGCAACACCGGATGAGACATCCTACGAGTAAAACCAGCCCTCGAGTTGCCCCGAGGTGGCCCCGCAGTCTACTCGGTTCGGACCAACACTTAGACAAGCACTGGCCCGGGGGGGGGGGGGCTAAAATAAAGATGACCCTCGGGTTGGCCGACCCAAGGGAAAGGGATAGGTGGTGGTGAGGCAAATGGTAAAACCAAGGTTGGGCCTTGCTGGAGGAGTTTTATTCAAAGCGAACTGTCAAGGGGGTCCCATAAATCACCCGACCGCGTAAGGAACGCAAAATCCGGGAACATAACACCGGTATGAAGGAAACTAGGGCGGTAAGAGTGGAACAAAACACCAGGCAAAAGGCCGAGTCTTCCACCCTTTACCAAGTATATAGATGCATTAATAATATATGAGATATTATGATATCCCAACCAAAATCCTGTCCACCATGGAGAAATCTTCAACTTCACCTGCAACTAACAACGCTATAAGAGGGGCTGAGCAAAAGCGGTAACATAGCCAAACAACAGTTTGCATAGGAAAGGTGTCAAAGGTTAGAGGTTCATGGCAATTCGGGAGGCTTGATAAACAGGTGATAGGTAGCGCAGCAAAGCGATAGAACGAAGCAACTAGCATAGCAATGATAATAGTGAGATCCAGGGTAGCGATCATCTTGCCTGAAATCCCGCAAGGAAGAAGAACGAGTCCATGAAGAAGACGAACGGATGAAGCCACGAAGACGAACCAAGCGTAGACGAACGAATCCTCACGATCGCACGAAACAGGAACTATCGAGAAGAAGCACACGACATAGTAAACACACCACACATGAACAAGGAATGATGCACAACAAGCATGATGCATGAAAAGGCTACATGAAGCTACTCATGGCAAGCGATGACGCAAACAAGAGCAACACATCAAGGCAAGTTTAAATGAGGCCGGGAACAACATATAACAATTCCGGTAAGTCCTCATATGCATATTTCAAAGTTGGTCCAGATCTGAATAAACCTTATGTTCAAGTTGTTAAACAACAAGTTAAGATGCACCAAAAGGATCTACACGAAATTCTAGTCAAGTTACATATAAAGTTCATTTAGTTCGGAGCTACGGCCTAGAAGATACGAGCAACACAAGTTAAACATGGCATTGATGCAAAATGCACCCAAACATCAAGCAAACACCTCAAAACAAGGATGCAACATGATAATATGAAGCTACATGCAATTCTAAGCAAGTTTCATATAAAGCACACTCAAAACGGAGCAATGGTTCAACACACACACACTATACAAGTTTAAAGGACAAGTTGTCCAAAACAGCAACTAGGCATATTGCAAGCATCAAAACAACATGCTACAGCACCCCAACATGATAACAAAAGGCATGTACATGAAGTACAGGTAAAGCACAACAAAACATGAACACTGAGCTATCTCCAGAAATAACTAGAACATGCTCAAACACACATGGTAAGATTGCAAGTTATAACAATTTCAGACTTTGCAGAAAATAACATCAGGTTGCAATGTTCAGAGCTATCAAACAACATGTTGTAGGAACTTATAAAAGCAAAACAAGACATGGCATGATTCTACTCAAAGAGTAGATCAAAAGTCCCTTACTGACCATAAGCCAAAAAGGATCAGAAAATATAATGGCACCCATGTAAACATGGCAAGTTATATTACAGATTCATACATGGCAGAAACAGAATTATGAAGGCATGTAGATGAGCTTGTGCAACTCACTACAGATCATTACATGGCATGGCAAGGCACCCAACAGTAAGAAGACATATTTGTGAAGCTAAGAATGGCAAAATCAAGGTCATAGGGTGCATGGAACACTAGGGACAACCATGGTAACAACTGAACTTAAAGTTAACAAGCTGACAACAACATTATTAAGCAACTTTGGAGCAAGATATGAACAATCTACAGCAAGCTATAAATGCAACCAGGGGCATATATGGTTAGAAGATGACATGTAGATAAAAACATGTTTATAGAACATCTCCAGATTATGCATAGAATGATTAGTAGCAACATGTTTATATAGCATCACAAAATAACAGATTCAGCCTAGCAAAACAGCAACATCATGTACCCTACTTAACAAGCTCGAATCACTCACCACAAGTCATTGCACGACAAGATAAGCATAACATCATCAAGAAGACATGTTTATGTAACCAACCAAGGCAAGAACAAGTCCATAGCATGCAAGGATCAACTATAGCAACCTTGGCTAAATTGAATAACATATAAACAATCTGCCAGGAAACATTTTGAAGCAAAAGTAGAGCACGAAAATGACATGATACACTACTCCATAATTGCAACAAAGGGCATGAATAGATAGACAATAACCACATGTTCAAAACATCCTTACTAAAGTATCTCAAAATATGCATGGATCTCTCTGTAGCAACAAGTTTACATGGCATCAAAATAACAGCAGAACAAGGACTAAAATCAGCAACATCACGATGCCTAGTTTGCATGCTTGTGCTAGTCACCATATTGATCAAAAAAATAAATGGTAAGCACCTCTGTAAAGAAGACATAGCATAGTTCAAAACACATGTAGACATCAACCTCATAGGATGCACACATTAATCATGGCAAAAATGACAAATGAGCTCGTTCTGTTAACAGACAGCAGACAACATCATGAAGCACTCTTACAACGATGATTCAGGCATCAAGATGACCTCAAATGAATATGATGCAATGGAATGAAATGATGTACTCTTCGAGACGAACAAATTGACATATTACACGCACGAGACGGAGCTACGGATGCAGAGATACGGCATGACGAACATGGCATGATAATTACACAAACACGGGGACTTCGCAGTTTTTAGAGGGGGGGAAAGTCAACCTTGCGAGATCCGGATCTGACGCGCGGGCACGGAAGCCGAGGTTCACCGGAGAACCTCGCCGGAGTCGGGGCCGGAGGCGCTCGGGGAGGCCGGAGATGCTCACGGGGGGCCGGATCCAGCCGGGCGCGGGACGCCGGCGGGGCG
>NC_041387.1:442728214-442747432 GCF_002162155.2 Triticum dicoccoides | reverse complement strand
GCGAGACGGCGGGGATCGGGCGGCGGCGGGCACCGCGGGGCGGCAGCGCAGCCGGATGGGAGGCGCGGCGGCGGGCCGAGATGGCGGCGACGAGAGGCGACCGGAGGCGGGGGCAGCCGCGGGCGGGGAGGCGCGGCCGAACAGCGGCGCGGGGCGCGGGCCCTCCGCGCGGGAGGCACACGGCGGCGGACGGGCCGGGCGGGCCCGATCCGGGCTCGCAGGGCCGCGGCGGCGCGGGGAGGAGAGAGAAGGCGCGGTGGGGTGACGTGGCGGCGTCTGATAGGGCCAGGAGGCGGCGGGGCTGACGTGTCGCGCGCCGATTGGCTGCAGCGATGTGGCGGCGGGCGGTGGACATGTCCGGCGCGACGCGGATATGTCCGGTGGCTGAGAGGGAGAGGGCTAGGGTTTCGTCTGCGGATTCATCCGCGAATTTCAGGGGAGGGGCTAGTTTTATAGGTAGAGGGAGTTAGGAGAGTCCAAATGAGGAGCGGTTTTCGGCCACGCGATCGTGATCGAACGACCGAGAGCATGGAGGGGAGTTAGATGGGTTTTGGGCCAGTTTGGAAGGGGTGTTGGGCTGCAAAGAGAGAGGGGCTTTACGGTTACCCGGTTAACCGTTGGAGTACCAAATGAACTCCAAATGGCACGAAACTTGACAGGCGGCCTACCGGTGCTATACCAAGGCCGCTTGGCAAACCTCGGGACATTCCGAGAAAGTTTAACACCCGCTCACAATGAGAGACAAAAGGGGAATGCCGGAGGGCATAGGAACGCCGGATTGCAAAACGGACAACGGGGAAAATGCTCGGATGCATGAGACGAACACGTATGCAAAATGAAATGCACATGATGACATGATAAAATGCAACACGCAAGCAAATGACATGGCAATGATGGCGAATAACTAGCAGACACCTAGCGCATCGGATCCGGGGCGTTACAAGTTTCCTTTGGGTATCCTATGAAGATGCACTTCTCCGATTTGGGTTCGAGCTTATCAGGTTGAAGCTTTTTCACATAAGCATCGCAACCCCAAACTTTAAGAAACGACAGCTTAGGTTTGTTGCCAAACCACAGTTCATACGGTGTCGTCTCAACGGAATTTGATGGTGCCCTGTTTAAAGTGAATGCAACTGTCTCTAATGCATAACCCCAAAACAATAGTGGTAAATCGATAAGAGACATCATAGATTGCACCTTATCTAATAAAGTGCGGTTATGACGTTCAGACACACCATTATGCTGTGGTGTTCCAGGTGGCGTGAGCTGTGAAACTATTCCACATTGTTTTAAATGAAGGCCAAACTCGTAACTCAAATATTCTCCTCCATGATCAGATTGTAGAAACTATATTTTCTTGTTACGATGATTCTCCACTTCACTCTAAAATTCTTTGAACTTTTCAAATGTTTCAGACTTATGTTTCATTAAGTAGATATACCCATATCTGCTCAAATCATCTGTGAAGGTCAGAAAATAACGATACCCGCCACGAGCCTCAACATTCATCGGACTGCATACATCGATATGTATTATTTCCAATAAGTCATTAGCTCGTTCCATTGTTCCGGAGAATGGAGTTTTAGTCATCTTGCCCATAAGGCACGGTTCACAAGTATCAAATGATTCATCACCAAGTGATTCCAAAAGTCCATATTTATGGAGTTTCTTCATGCGCTTTACACCAATATGACCCAAATGGCAGTGCCACAAATAAGTTGCACTATCATTATCAACTTAGCATCTTTTGGCATCAATATTATGAATATGTGTATCATTACGATCGAGATTCAATAAACCATCAACATTGGGTGTATGACCATAGAAGATTTTATTCATGTAAACAGAATAGCAATTGTCCTTTGTCTTAAATGAATAACCATATTGCAATAAACATGATCTAATCATATTCATGCTTAACACAAACACCAAATAACATTTACTAGGTTCAACACTAATCTCGAAAGTATAAGGAGTGTGCGATGATGATCATATCAATCTTGGAACCACTTCCAATACACATCGTCACTTCACCCTCAACTAGTCTCTGTTTATTCTGTAACTCCTGTTTTGAGTCACTAATCTTAGCAACCGAACAAATATCAAATACCCAGGGGATACTATGAACACTAGCAAGGTACACATCAATAACCTGTATATCAAATATACCTTTATTCACTTTGCCATCCCTCTTATCCGCCAAATTTTTTGGGGTACTTCCGCTTCCAGTGACCATTTCCTTTGCAGTAGAAGCACTAGTTTAGGTCTAACTTTGGGCTTCTTCATGGGAGTGACAACTTGCTTGCCATTCTTCTTGAAGTTCCCTTTCTTTCCCTTTGCCCTTTTCTTGAAACTAGTGATCTTGTCAATCATCAACACTTGATGTTCTTTCTTGATTTCTACCTTCGTCGATTTCAGCATCACGAAGAGCTTGGGAATCGTTTTCGTCATCCCTTGCATACTATAGTTCATCATGAAGTTCTAGTAACTTGGTGATGGTGACTACAGAACTCTGTTAATCACCATCTTATCTGGAAGATTAACTCCCACTTGATTCAAGCGATTGTAGTACCCTAACATTCTGAGTACATGCTCACTAGCTGAGCAATTCTCCTCCATCTTTTAGCCGAAGAACTTGTCGGAGGTCTCATACCTCTCGACACGGGCATGAGTCTGAAATACCAGTTTCAACTCTTGGAACATCTCATATGCTCTGTGGCGTTCGAAACGTTTTTAAAGTCCCGCTTCTAAGCCGTAAAGCATGGTGCACTAAACTATCAAGTAGTCATCATATTAATCTAGCCAAATGTTCATAACGTCTGCGTCTGCTCCTGCAATAGGTCTATCACCTAGCGGTGCATCAAGGACATAATTCTTCCGTGCAACAATGAGGATAAACCTCTGGTCACGGACCCAGTCCGCATCATTGCTACTATCATCTTTCAACTTATTTTTCTCTAGTAACATATCAAAAATAAAGGGAAGCTACAACGCGAGCTATTGATCTACAACATAATTTGCAAAATACTATCAGGACTAAGTTCATGATAAATTAAAGTTCAATTAATCATATTACTTAAGAACTCCCACTTAGATAGACAGCCCTCTAGTCATCTACATGATCACGTGATCCATATCAACTAAACCATGTCTGATCATCTCGTGAGATGGAGTAGTTTTCAATGGTGAACATCACTATGTTGATCATATCTACCATATGATTCACGCTCGACCTTTCGGTCTCCAGTGTTCCGAGGCCATATCTGCATATGCTAGGCTCGTCAAGTTTAACCCGAGTATTCTGCGTGTGCAAAACTGGCTTGCACCCGTTGTATGTGAACGTAGAGCCTATCACACCCGATCATCATGTGGTGTCTCAGCACGAAGAACTGTCGCAATGGTGCATACTCAGGGAGAACACTTATACCTTGAAATTTAGTAAGGGATCATCTTATAATGCTACCACTGTACTAAGCAAAATAAGATGCATAAAAGATAAACATCACATGCAATCAAAATATGTGACATGATATGGCCATCATCATCTTGTGCTTATGATCTCCATCTCCAAAGTACCAGCATGATCTCCATCGTCACCGGCATGACACCATGATCTCCATCATCTTGATCTCTACCAACGTGTCATCACATGGTCGTCTCGCCAACTATTACTTTTGTAACTATTGCTAACGCATAGTGATAAAGTAAAGCAATTATATGGCGCTTGCATCTTATGCAATAAAGAGACAACCATAAGGCTCTTGCCAGTTTCCAACAACTTTAACAAAATATGATCATCTCATACAACAAATTATATCACATCATGTCGTGACCATATCACATCACAACATGCCCTGCAAAAACAAGTTAGACGCCCTCTACTTTGTTGTTGCAAGTTTTACGTGGCTACTACGGGCTTCGAGCAAGAACCGTTCTTACCTACGCATCAAAACCACAATGATTTTTCAACAAGTGTGATGTTTTAACCTTCAACAAGGACCGGCCGTAGTCAAACTCGATTCAACTAACACTACCAAAAAAATACACTTCCGTGATGAGACGTGTTTGTCATAGTAGGTCGCGCTTTTTGTCATGCATGTACATCCATGACAAATTTATGACAGAATCAAGATAGTCATACCTGTGTGATGTCTACTACACAACCTTCTTCTTGTAGACGTTGTTGGGCCTGCAAGTGCACAGGTTTGTAGGACAGTAGCAAATTTCCCTCAAGTGGATGACCTAAGGTTTATCAATCCGTAGGAGGCGTAGGATGAAGATGGTCTCTCTCAAACAACCCTGCAACCAAATAACAAAGAGTCTCTTGTGTCCCCAACACACCCAATACAATGGTAAATTGTATAGGTGCACTAGTTCGGCGAAGAGATGGTGATACAAGTGCAAAATAGATAGTAGATATAGGTTTTTGTAATCTGAAATAATAAAAACAGCAAGGTAACAAGTGGTAAACGTAAGCGTAAACGGTATTGCAATGATAGGAAACAAGGCCTAGGGTTCATACTTTCACTAGTGCAAGTTCTCTCAACAATAATAACATAGATAGAACATATGACAAGCCCTCAACATGCAACAAAGAGTCACTCCAAAGCCACTAGTAGCGGAGAACAAACGTAGAGATTATGGTAGGGTACGAAACCACCTCAAAGTTATTCGTTCGGATTGATCTATAAAAGAGTTCGTACTAGAATAACACCTTAAGACACAAATCAACCAAAACCCTAATGTCACCTAGATACTCCATTGTCACCTCAAGTATCCGTGGGCATGATTATACGATATGCATCACACAATCTCAGATTCATCCAACCAACATAAAAGTACTTCAAAGAGTGCCCCAACGTCTCTACCGGAGAGTCAAGAACGTGTGCCAACTCCTATGCATAGGTTCCCAATTGTCATGAAACCCGCAAGTTGATCACCAAAACATACATAAAGTGGATCAATAGAATAACCCATTGTCACCACGGTTATCCCATGCAAGACATACATCAAGTGTTCTCATAAAAGACTCAATCCGATAAGATAACTTCAAAGGGGAAACTCAATTCATCATAAGAGAGTAGAGGGGAAGAAACATCATAAGATCCAACTACAATAGAAAAGCTCGGGATACATCAAGATCGTGCCATAGAGGAACACGAGAGAGAACATGAGAGAGAGAGAGAGAGATCAAACACATAGCTAATGGTACATACCCTCAGCCCTGAGGGTGAACTACTCCCTCCTCGTCATGGATAGCGCCGGGATGATGAAGATGGCCTTCGGTGATGGGATCCCCCTCCGGCAGGGTGCTAGAACAGGGTCCCGATTGGTTTTTGGTGGCTACAGAGGCTTGCGGCGGCGGAACTCCCGATCTATCTTCTGTTGTGGAAGTTTTAGGGTACAAGAGTATATATGGGTGCACGGGGTACGTCGGTGGACCTTCAGGTTGCTCACGAGGTAGGGGGCGCGCCCAGGGGGGCGGGCGCCCCTACCCTCGTGGGCAGCCCGAGACTCCCCTGGCGTGCACTCCAAGCCCATCAGGTTGGTTTCCTTCCAAAATTAACTTCTCTAGTTGATTTCGTTCCGTTTTGACTCCGTCTGATATTCCTTTTCCTCGAAACACTGAAATAGGCATAAAATAGCAAATCTGGGTTGGGCCTCCGGTTAATAGGTTAGTCCCAAAAATAATATAAAAGTGGATAATAAAGCCCAATATTGCCTAAAACAGTAGATAAAGTAGCATGGAGCAATAAAAAATTATAGATACATTGGAGACGTATCAAGCATCCCCAAGCTTAATTCCTGCTCGTCCTCGAGTAGGTAAATGATAAAAAAGAATTTTTGATGCGGAGTGATACTTTGGCATAATTTCAATGTAAATCTTCTTAACTGTGACATGAATATTCAGATCCGAAAGATTCAAGACAAAAGTTCATATTGACACAAAAATAATAATACTTCAAGCATACTAATCAAAGCAATCATGTCTTCTCAAAATAGCATGGCAAAAGAAAGTTCATCCCTACAAAATCATATAGTTAGGCTATGCTTCATTTTCGTCACACAAAGATGTTCCCAACTTCTATACATCTGATGACAAGCCAAGCAATTGTTTCATACTTAAATAATCTCAAACTTTTTCAACCTTCACGCAATACATGAGCGTGAGCCATGGATATAGCACTATGGGTGGAATAGAATATGATGATGGGGATTGTGTGGAGAAGACAAAAAAAGGAGAAAGTCTCACATTGACGAGGATAATCAACGGGCTATGGAGATGCCCATCAATTGATGTCAACATGAGGAGTAGGGATTGCCATGCAACGGATGCACTAGATCTATGAATGCTCAACAAAAGAAAACTAGTGGGTGTGCATCCAACTCGCTTGCTCATGAAGACCTAGGGCATTTGAGGAAGCCCATCGTAGGAATATACAAGCCAAGTTCTATAATGAAAAATTCCCACTAGTATAAAAAGACAACTTACGAGACTCACTACATGAAGAACAAGGTGCTACTTTGAAGCACAATATATGAGACTCACTACATGAAGAACAAGGTGCTACTTTGAAGCACAAGTGTGGAAAAAGAGATAGTAGCATTGCCCCCCCTTTTTTTTGGGCCTTCTTTTTTTTCTTTTGGCCTTTCTCTTTTTTTTGATTGGGCAATGCTCTAATAATGATGATCATCACACTTCTATTGATTACAACATAATGATTACAACTCGAAACTTAGAACAAGATATGACTCTATATGAATGCCTCCGGCGGTGTACCGGGATGGTGCAATGAATCAAGAGTGACATGTATGAAAAATAATGCATGGTGGCTTTGCCACAAATACGATGTCAACTACATGATCATGCAATGGCAATATGACAAAAGTAATGTATGTCATGATGATGATGATGGAAGTTGCATGGCAATATATCTCGGAATGGCTATGGAAATGCCATAATAGGTAGGTATGGTGGCTGTTTTGAGGAAGATATAAGGAGGTTTATGTGTGATAGAGCATATCATATCATGGGGTTTGGATGCACCGGCGAAGTTTGCACAAACTCTCAAGGTGAGAAAGGGCAATGCACGGTACCGAAGAGGCTAGCAATGGCGGAAAGGTGAGAGTGCGTATAATCCATGGACTCAACATTAGTCAAAAGAACTCATATACTTATTGCAAAAATTTAGAAGTCATCAAAAATCAAGTACTATGCGCATGCTTCTAGGGGGATAGATTGGTAGGAAAAGACCATCGCTCGTCCCTGTCGGTGTACTAGAGTAGGGGTACCCTAGTATCCCGAACTTGTGCACGGGCAGTTGCAGCACACCGCGGCAAGGCTTGCCGGGCGACCGCCAAGGTCCTCCGTGGTTCCTTTGGAGCCATTCAAGAACAAAGTATTCAAGCCAAGGAGACAAGGCCCCGGCAAGAGGAGCTTGCCGGGAAGGCCAACCAAGGCATCGCAAGGAACTTGCCGCGACACGCCACGCGTCCCGGCAAGGCCCGGTGAGCGACAAGCTTCCGGGCGCGACAAGACAATAACCGCGGCAAGGCGCTTGCCGCGACAAGCTACCACTCAGTACCCGCGCTCCAGCACATCCACCAACGTGTCGCCCTGAGGCCTTTCCAGACGCGCATGGCAAGAGGCTGTGCAGCCAGCGGTGCGCGGTGGCAAGCGACGCTGACAAGACTGCCATCGTGGCGAACGGTGGCGTCCCTGATGGTCCTTTTTGCACTATTTGGGCGACGCAGACGGGCATTTAATGCCTTTGTCCCCTGCCATCAGGGTTAGGTAGGATACACTGTACAAGTAGTTGTACCAACCGCAACACCTTTTCCATTTTTACCCTTGACTACGTTGCCACCTGTCGGTGACCCCTTGAGCATATAAAAGGAGGCCCATGCGCAACGTAGGGGGGGGGTTCGAAACCAGAAAACACTCACGCTCGGTCTCGTTAGTAGCTCATGTGTACTGTAGCACTCAGCGTCCCCGAGCAAGAACTCAATACAATCAGACAAGCAGCAGTAGGAGTGTTATCTCTCCGGAGAGCTCCGAAGCTGGGTAAACTGCTCGTGTGTTTCGCCTCGATCCGCTCTTCGTGCAATCTCCGCCCCCGCCGAACCGAAAGGGGCTCGGTCCGCCGGTCCCCATAGGTGTTCGTGGATCAGCTTCCCCGACATCTTATGGCGCGCCAGGTAGGGGGCGTCGAGGTTGTGTGAACCTGATCCGGCGTTCACACGAGCTTGATCTTCATCTTCTTCATCGACATGCCACCGAAGAAGAAGACTTCGACGACAGCTGTTCCGTCCACGTCAATCCCACCACCACCGGAGCAAACGAGTGGTGGGGCAGACGCCGACGGAAGAACGGACATCGACGAGGGAGCTCACGGTGCTGCCAGGTCCAAGGACAAGGCCGCGCAGACCTCGGCGTCCGTACATGTACCGCGCCCATCTCAGGAGGCGCAGGACCGACAGCGTCATGGTACTCGCAGTGCCATACGTTTGTTGGGCCAAGATCGAGCTGGTGGATCTCGGGGTGCTCAAGACCAGCATGCACGTCAACATGCTGGCACGAGTGAGACACGGTCGCCTGGACGGGATACTGTTCCTTCTAACATAGTTAGAAGTCCGAGCATATCCCGCTCCTCGCACCGTTCGCCATTGCCACCCACCACTCCAGCAGAAGCTTTGGCGCGAGCTCAAATGCTCCTGGATTACCCTCCAACGGAAGACAAGATCGATCAATGGAGGGCCACCATTCAGAGTCTCATTGGCTTCGCCAACGGCGACACTCCGCGGCAGCCGAGTGCGTCGCTGCCGCGGCAGGACTGCCAGGCACGAGCCGGTGGCGACGAAACCGGTGGGGGTGCAACCACCATGCACTCTCCACCCCGAAGGCCAAGATCGCCGGCTCGCCGGATCCACCTCGACAGCGACTCCACCGCATCATCAGATCCACGAGCTCGTCGCGATCAGCGCCAAGTTCTTCACGAACGACAGCAAGAAGACGCTCGTACTCGCATCGAGCGCCAAAGAGAAGCGCGGCGTCAATCCGACCAGCGCGCTGGGCCTTTTGTCGACATGCATGCGCCAGGGGAACCAGGCGACTTGCCGTACGCGGTAGGTTGCCCTGCGTTCACTCGTGAGCTGCGGCAAGTCCAGTGGCCCAGCACGAAGAATTTCAAGCCAGATGTACCAGAGAAGTACGACGGCAAGTCGCATCCGTCGGAGTTCCTCAGCATCCACACCATCGCGGTGCAAGCTGCCGGGGGGCGGGACGACAAGATCCTGGCCAACTACTTCCCGCTGGTGCTCAAGCCCAATGTCAGATCCTGGCTCATGCACTTGCCGGACAACTCCATATCCTCCTGGGCAGACCTATGCCATCAGTTTGTCGGCGCCTTTACGGGCGGCCACAAGCCTCATGGCCAAGAGAGCGACCTTCATATGCTCGCCCAGAAGGAAGGAGAGCCCCTGCGCAAGTACATTCAGAGATTCATCCGTGTACATCACAACATCCCAGATGTCCACCCTACCGCGGTAATCAGCGTGTTCGATCAGAACGTGCGAAACCGCAGGATGTGGGAGGAGATGGCGATGTGTAAGATCAGAGACGTCAGTGAGCTATATGCCCTGGCCGACAAGTGTGCACGTGCTGAGGAAGGGAGGAAACTCCCCGGAGAGAATATAGGAGCAGGAGGATCTGATAGTGAGGAGACTGCCCCGGCAAAGAAAAACCGGCGGCGGAACAACAGGAAGAAGAAAGGCAGAGATGTGCTAGTTGTTGAGTAGTCCGGCAACGGAGGTGGCGCCAAGAAATCAAAATCTGGTAGCTCCGGCAAGGAGATTGCCGCAGGCACCAACTACCAGGCTGTGGCGGTCGCCGACAAGCAGGACGACACCAACAAGCAGTACTGCAAGATCCACCGCACCAAGGGCCATGACCTCCAGAGCTGCAAGAAGGTCGAGCAGCTTGTCGAGCAGCAAAAGGCTGAATACGAGCGACGCGACAAGGAGAAAACCCAGGAAGGTGCTGGAGGAGCCGGCAAGAAACATCCCGGCCGAGGAGGACGCCGCGGCAAGGCTAAGCAGCGGCAAGGAGACAGACCTCCCCGCGCCCGCGACAAGGATGAAGATGACGACGACGATGAAGATATGGATGATGACGAGACCGATGAGCAGGAGTTCCAGAAAGCCATAGAGGTCCTGTGCGTTGACGGAGGTGCTTCTCTGCATACTTCACACCGCCAGCTCAAGCAGTGGGTGCGGGAAGTTAATGCGGCAGAACCACCCGTCGAGTCACGCAGGCCTCTGAAATGGTCCAGCACGCCTATCATCTTTGATATTGAGGACCACCCTGATCGCATAACTGCGGTCGGGTGCTTGCCGATGTTGGTTTCACCAACTATCCGCAACCTCAAGGTCACTAAGATGCTAGTTGACGGCGGGGCCGGCTTGAACCTGATCTCCTCCGCGGTACTCCAGAAACTCCAGATCCCTGATAGCGAGCTCGAAGAGACCGGCACATTCCAAGGAATCAATCCGGGAAGGAGCAAGCCGAAGGGAAAGATCACGCTGCCGGTGACATTTGGCAGCGAGTTGAACTTCAGGACTGAGAGGGTCACTTTTGACGTTACTGACTTTCCATTGCCTTACAATGGGATACTCGGCCGTCCAGCACTCGCCAAATTCATGGCAGCCTCTCACTATGCATACAACATGCTGAAGATGCCAGGCCCGATAAGTGTCATCTCTGTCCCTGGCGACAAGAAGGATGCTCTTATCTGCGCCGACAAGATCTACCGAGAAGCAGCAGCCGCAACAGATCGCAAGTCACTTGCTGTTGAAGCTCCCAGGGCGAAGAAGAAGACCAAGTACGGCAAGAGTTCTGATGCCCACTCCGGCAAGCGCACCTCTTCGGAGTGTTGCGCTACCATCGAGGACGCACCATCGAGCTCCACCGACAAGTGTAAGAAGACAATGGCAGCTCCACCAGAGACCAAGAAGGTGTCCGCCAAGGAGGATGGCACTGGTGGTACCTTCAACATCAGTGCCACTCTCGACCCTAAATAGGAAAGCGCGCTCGTTGCTTTCCTGCGGGCGAACGTCGACGTGTTTGCGTGGCAACCGTCTGACATCCCTGGTGTTCCCAGGAAAGTAATCGAGCACCATCTTGCCGTCTGTCCTCATGCGCGGCCCGTCAAGCAGAAAGTCAGGAAACAGGCAGTGGAGCGCCAAGAATTCATTGCATAAGAAATCAAGAAATTGGAAGCAGCAGGCCTTGTCAGAGGAGTGCTCCATCCTACGTGGTTGGCCAATCCTGTAGTCGTGCGCAAGGCAAACGGGAAATGGAGGCTTTGTATCGATTTTACCGATGTTAATAAAGCTTGCCCCAAAGACCCATTTCCCTTGCCGCGCATCGACCAGATTGTTGACTCCACGGCCGGATGTGACTTGCTTTCATTTCTTGATGCATACTCAGGATACCATCAGATCTTCATGGCAGAAGAGGATGAGGAGAAGACCGCATTCATCACCCCATGTGGCACTTACTGTTTCGTACGGATGCCTTTCAGTTTAAAGAATGCTGGTTCAACATTTGCAAGGGTAGTCCATGACGCTTTTGAGCCGCAAATACACAGAAATGTGGAAGCCTACATGGATGACATAGTGGACAAGAGCAGGGACAAGGCGACTCTGATTCAAGATTTAGACGAAACCTTTGCAAATCTGCGCAAGATCAACCTCAAGCTTAACCCCGAGAAGTGTGTGTTTGGAGTCCCCTCCGGCAAGCTTCTCGGGTTCTTCGTGTCTCAGCGGGGAATCGAAGCCAATCCCGACAAGATCAAGGCCATTGAGCAGATTGAAGCACCAAAGCGTGTCAAGGATGTACGAAGACTTGCCGGTTGCGTAGCTGCTCTCAACAGGTTTATCTCTAGGTCTGCTGAGCGCACCCTGCCATTTTTCAAAATATTGAAAAAGGCAGGTCTAATGAAATGGACTCCGGAAGCGGAGGCTGCGCTGCAGGACTTAAAGAGATACCTGTCCTCCACTCCAACACTTGTCGCACCTAAGCCACAAGAGAAGTTGCTGCTGTATATAGCGGCAACCAATCAAGTGGTTAGTGCTGCATTAGTAGCGGAGATGGAGGCAGATGATGAGCTAGCAACCACGGCAGATGCATCCAGCGACAAGCAGGGGACTTCACCGACAAGCTCTGGTCCCGACAAAGATGGATCTGCGCAGGCGCGTGAGAAGATGCAGAAAAGAATGGTGCAACGCCCAGTTTACTTTGTCAGTTCCCTTTTGCAAGGGGCTAGGTCAAGGTACTCTGGTGTGCAGAAATTGCTTTTCGTCCTTCTCATGGCCTCGAGAAAGCTGCGCCATTACTTCCAAGCACATGAGATCACAGTCGTCACTCGTTTTCCGCTGAAGAGGATACTGCAAAATCTAGAAGCAACAGGCAGGATTGTCGAGTGGGCACTGGAACTATCAAGATTTGGCCTCAAGTTTGAGAGCACTTCAACTATCCAAAGCAGAGCATTGGCAGAGTTCATAGCAGAGTGGACGCCAACACAAGATGAAGAAATTCCAGAAACGAGCATCCTCGTCAAGGAAGCAAGCAAGGAGTGGCTGATGTACTTTGATGGTGCCTTCTCGCTGCAAGGCGCCGGTGCGGGCGTGCTACTTGTTGCACCCACCAGAGAGCACCTCAAGTACGTAGTCCAAATGCACTTTCCCAAGGAGCAAGCAACGAACAATACCGCAGAGTATGAAGGATTGCTTGCCGGTCTCAGGATCGCAGCAGACCTTGGGATCAAGAAGCTCATTGTCAGGGGTGACTCACAGCTTGTCGTCCGCCAAGTGAACAAGAATTATCAGAGTCCGTTGATGGAAGCCTACATTGATGAAGTGAGAAAGCTAGAAGAGCACTTTTGAGGGCCTACAGATGGAACATGTTCCAAGAGCTCAGAACGACATTGCCGATGGCCTGTCAAAGTGCGCCGCGCTTAAGTTACCTGTGGAAACAGGGATCTTTGTGCTCAAGCTGACTCAACCATCTGTAACGCCATCAACTGGACAGAGCAAGAAGAGGAAGTTGATTTCTGGTGACTATTTTCCGGCAGAGCTCCCCGAAGCCGCCGCCAAGAAGGTCGTCAAAATCAACACCAAGAGTGCTGAGGAGCAGTCTGCTCCGGCAAGCACTAGGATTTGTTCCGTTGAAGCAGACGCTCCCGACAAGTTTTGCTCCGGCAAGCTTGCTGGGGAACATCAAGCTCCGGCTGAGCCGCAGGTTCTCGCCGTAGAAGCATATGTTCCCGCAGCAGCAGATGTGCCTTTAGACCTTGTTGTCGAGCCGCAAGCTCCAGCATGGGCACATCAGATTGTCCTTTTCCTTCAGACAGGAGAACTTCCCAAAGAGCAAGAAGAAGCGGAAAGAGTAGCCCGGCAGTCAAGTATGTACCCGTTTTTCGACAACACACTGTACAGAAGAAGACTCAACAGTGTGAAATTAAAGTGTATTCACCGGGAAGACGGACAAAAGCTGTTGGCAGAGATACATGGAGGCATATGTGGCCACCACATTGGCGCAAGAGCACTTGCCGACAAAGCGTTCCGGCAAGGTTTCTTTTGGCCGACAGCCCTCCAGGATGCAACTGCACAAGTAACCAAGTGTGAAGCGTGCCAGTTCCATTCCAAGTAGATACACCAGCCAGCTCAAGCTCTCCAGACGATCCCTTTATCCTGGCCATTTTCGGTCTGGGGTCTCGATATCCTCGGCCCTTTTCCCCGAGCTATCGGGGGCTTTGAGTACTTGTACGTTGCAATCGACAAGTTCACAAAGTGGCTGGAAGTGGAACCAGTGAGGAAGGTGACAGCACAGTCAGCAGTCAAGTTCTTCAGGTCGATTGTTTGCCGTTTCGGGATCCCTAACAGGATCATCACCGACAACGGCACACAATTCATGAGCCGCACCTTCATGCAGTACGTCCAAGATCTTGGCGCCAAGTTCTGCTTCGCTTCTGTTGCTCATCCGAGAAGCAACGGTCAAGCGGAGAGGGCAAATGCTGAAGTGTTGCGCGAGCTCAAGACCAGGACTTTCGACAGGCTGCACAGGTGCGGAAAGAACTGGATTGAGGAGCTGCCGGTGGTTCTTTGGTCGATCAGGACGACACCAAATCGAGCCACTGGCCAGACACCTTTCGCTCTAGTATATGGAGCAGAGGCGGTTCTCCCCACGGAACTCGTATACGGGTCACCTCGAGTGCTCGCTTATGATGAGCTCGAGCAAGAGCAGTTGCGACAAGATGACGCGCTGCTCCTTGAGGAAGACCGTCTTCAGGCTGCTGTATGAGCTGCTCGATACCAGCAAGCTTTGCGCCGCTACCATAGCCGCAAAGTTAATGTCAGAAGTCTCGAGGAAGGCGACCTTGTTCTTCGGCGCGTTCAGTCCGCCAAGAATTCCAACAAGTTGACGCCGAAGTGGGAAGGCCCTTATCGGGTAAAACGAGTCACTAGGCCTGGCGCTGTCCGCCTTGAGACCGAAGATGGCATTCCGGTGAGCAACTCCTGGAACATTGAGCATCTTCGTAAGTTTTACCCGTAAGGCGCGGTTGCCGGAACCTGTTCCGGCAACCACCTTTTGTACAAGTCTTGCCGATGTTGCATGTAATCCTTTGTACAAAGCCGGGCGCAGAACCCGTGCATAAGTAAAGCTCATGTGCTCCGCACATCTTGTCAATTTTATGCTTTCTACTATCTTTGCATAGGTTATCTGACACTTTGTGCAGCGCCTACCCCCGGTAAGCAATAACGAGCCGTAAGGCTCCATATCTTTATTTTCTCTTCTTTCTTTTTCTCAAAAAGGAAAGAAAGGTTCCCTCGCACACAAGTTTGACAGGGGGAAAGGAGAAGATAATGGTGTGGACTAGGCATCGTTCAAGGAAGTTTCGCCTTACCGAAAGCAAATGACAAAAAATCTAAGTTGCCAAAGTTTGAGCAATCAGTTTTAAATTTTTAAGTTATCTTCCTCGAACAACCGTACTCTGTATGGAAAACCTGTGCGCGGAGGAACCAACTCGTAGCTAGTTGCGCCCTTACTTTGTTTCGAGTCCGCTCAACAACTTAAGTGAGCTGCGACTAGTTGCGACAAGGTTTCTTGTCGGAAGCGGCACCGCCAGCAGGCTGCTGATGTCCCGCACTCAGCGCTTGCGGCTAAGGTGCCTGCGCTGACAAGTTCCCTAAAAGCGTAGGGCAAAAACATACAAAGGAAGGAATCAAGTAAAGGAAATAACACAACAATCTCTACCCAAAATAGAGTTATATTACAAGATAGCTTGTCGCAACTCTAACAGATTGTTCTTATAACATGACCAGCAGCGACAAGAAAAAGAGAAAACGAGCGGCCTAATCAACGCGATCGCCCTCAACCCTCTTGATCTCGCTCACCTTGTCCACAATGGGTGCGACAAGGGCCTTGAGTGCTTCCAGATCAGCATCCGGTGGCAGGGACCTGAGGACGTTGGTGAGGTTGAGGCCTGGGTTGCGGAAGGCCACCTTCACCAGCACCTTTTGAAGAACTCCCGCGCAGATCTTACGTGACTCGTCGGCCAGCTGCTTTGGGATCTTCTCCCGGAGTCGCTGGAGGGCCGTCGCCACGCCTTTGAAGAACAAGCTGAGCTTGGCGCTGGGTTGGAGGTGCTCATCGGAGGAGTACCCGAGATCCTCCATCCCCAGCTGCGCCAGCTCCCCATCGATGGCTGCGGCAACATTCACCAGACCCTCGGTCCAGTGCTCCACAGTCTCCCTAAAAGCATTCTGGGCGGCAGCAGCACTCGCCAGCAGCGCCTTGTCGGCCTTGATCTTCTCCTTCAAGGACACCTCGTGCTCCCTGGCGCCGTCCAGCGTCTTGGTCAAAGTGGCCAGCTTCAACTCAAGATCTGCGTTGGAGTCCTTGGCGGCGCTAAGCTCTTTGCTCCTCTCAGCGAGGCGACCCTGCAGCTCGCCATGAGCGGCGGCGTCCTTCTCGCGCTCACGCTTGAGCGCGGCAAGCTCCTCGCCGCTCGCCTTGAGATCGGCCTCCAGCTGCGCCATCTTCGTCTCTAGTTCCTTCTTGGCGGCCTCGGCAGCTGCGGCAGCATCCTTTGCTTCCTTGAGAGCCCCGCCAATTGCTTGCTCGCGCGCGGCAAGCTCCTCCTCGTGGCTGTCAAGGTTGACCTTGCGCTGCGCCAACTCACCTTCCTGCGCAGACAGCTTCTCGGCAGTGAGCCGCTGTTGCTCTTCAACTTCAGCCTTCGCGAGGAGGAAAGCTTTCCGCTCCTCGGCAACCTGCTCCCGCTCCTTTGCCAGGGATCGGAGAGTTTCCTACCTGAGACCCCGGAGCTCCTCAGCGCGCTTCTCAATGTCCACTCCCGCCCTCGCGACAAGCGCTTCTCGGGATTCCAGCTTGGCTTGTTGGGCGCGATACAGCGACAACAGCTTCCAAAGCAACCGCTCCTCCTCAGGCTCATCGCTGCTGCTGCTTGGTGCGTCGACCAGTGTCAGCCCAGCGGAGGCGAGCACCTCTCCATCCAAAATATCTCCTTCGACCGGTGCCCTGGAGCTTGACGCCCAGGGGAGCTTGATGAAGATGCCATCGCCGACCTTCAAATAGGCGCCGGGCTGGGGCTCTTCGGAGCCTGGCGCTGCAGCAGCGGCGGAGGGATCGGCGGTCAGCGCAGCGCATGGCGCTCCTGCGGCCTCGGGGCCGTCAGTGCGATCCCGGATCCCTCGCCAGCTTCTGCGGCGGCAGCTTTGGCGGCCTCTTCATCGGCGGGCTCATCAGCGCCGGCTTCTCCTTCGGTGGCAACGGCGTCGTCGGTGTTGCTGCGCGCGTTCTCCTTGCCGGCGACCTCGGTTTCCATCGGATCCGTAGCAGATGGATCTGGCGACTGAAGAGGGGAGAAAAGTCAAACAAATATCCAAAAAGAAAATCAGAAGAAGAAGAACCCAAGGGAAGTTTTCAAGCAAGAGGATTACCTGTGCTAGGATCTGCGGTCATGGTCTCAACCACCGGAGGATCACTGGTGCTGCCCCTTGCCGGAGAACTGTCCCTTGCCGGAGAGTTCTCCCTTGCCGGAGAACTCTCCCTTGCCGGGGAATCCTCCCTTGGCGGTGTAGTTGAAGCAGATGGCATTTCAGGAGCGGCTTTCAGGCTCCCCTGGTGAGGCTGCTCTGCTCCTACACAAACCAACAATCAGATATCAGCAAAGAAAGAGCACCCATGCGCGCCTGACAGCATGAAGTAAACCATATACTTACGCTGGGGGCTGCGCTGGGGGCTGCTTTGGGGAAAAGTTGCCGGGTCTGGCAAGATGGTCTCGGACACGTCCTCTGCTGTTGCGGTGGGTTCGTCCTTGATGACAATCACCAGGACCTTGGCTCTCTTCGCCGCTCTCTGGGCCAGAGTCCTGAAAAGGGGATGGGTTCGGAGTAAAGCAAATAAGATACAAGGCAAAACAACAAGAATTGAAGAACTACAAGTACAACAAAGAATCTTACTCTTCTTCTTCCTCGTCGGAGCTGAGCGCGGAGAGATCAAAGTCCGGCTCGCCTCCGGTGCGACGAGACGGAGGAGTAGGCTCCCTTGTCCGCTTGACAGGAGTAGTAGCGATGGACCGGGAAGGCCCCGCTCTAGTTGCCGCAGCGGCGTGAGGCGCTCCCGCAGCAACAGTGCTTGCCGCGGTAGAGCGTGTTGCGCGGCACGGCGGCTGTTGATTCGCCTGCCGCCCCGCTACGTCCCCGGCCTTGCGGAGACGCCTTCTTGGTGGAGCTGGGGGCTCCGCTTGCGGTGAGCTGGCTGAAGGTGGGGAGGAAGAGGAGCCGATCTTCAACGAGTCGCTCGCGCCCTCGGCGGGCTCGCTCGACTCAGCTTCAGGCCCGACAAGCTCTTCCTCACAGGCAAACTCCTCTCGCTCGACAAGGCTTGCCGCCTCTGCTACCTCTGCCTCCTCCACGGTGAATCCAAACTCACCCGCGGCAGCGGCTGCTGCCGCCTCTTCCAGCCTAGTGGCGATGCGCTGCATCTCCGCATCGGTGGTGTCGTGGGTGAGGCTCTTCTGTTCGTCAGAGCGGACCGGCACTTCTACCAAGCCGTCAAAGAAATCCCGCATGACGTCGTCCGCATGCTCTTGCCAAGTTGGGACAATTCCATGCAAGTCGCACAGCGGCATCATTGCACGGATGCGGTCGAGCGAGGAGTTGTTGCACAACAGAACGACACTCCTCGGCAACATGAATGGATGTTGAGGATCGCGCTTGAACAGTTCCAGGAGCATCGCATCCAGCTCCAGGACAGTGAAGTTGAAGTTGAGGCCCGGGCGCAGCCTCATGATATCCGTCGAGTTCTGGAACTCCCAGGCGGGTCTCCTCTCCTGCAGGGGGCGATGCGGCGATGAAGAAAGTCTGTGCCAACGGCGCCTACGGTGAGCCCGGCAAGCCTGAGGCGAAGGATCCGGGTGACGGCAATCTTCAGCCTATCGTCTTCCGGGGCCACGTTGCTCCAATCGTTGCCGCGCGCTATTGGGGCTTGTCGCAGGGCGGTAAATGGCTGCGGGTTCTCCTCGACAATCCAGCACCACTCTGCTCTCCATTCCTCCCACTTTCTGCGGAGCTCTCCCTCCAGATAAGCTTCCTTCTTGCCGACTCTCGAGATCCAGGCGATTCCACCGGATAAAGGCTCTCCTCTCTCGACTCGGGGCATAAAGAAGTGGCGAAAAAGAGCGACGTTTGGATGGACTCCGACAAAGTTTTCGCAGAGATGTGCGAAAACTGCCATGGTCAGAACGGCGTTGGGGGTGAAGTCAAGGAGGCGGAACCCATAGGTGTTCATGATGTCACAGAAAAATTCAGAGAAGGGCGGGCAGAGCCCGCAGTAGAAGAACAGCGCAAAGAAGGTGTATCCGTTCGGAGCCAATTCCGAAGCGGCAGCCGGGAGTACCTTCGTGCGCGGATGCGCTCGCGTCTCCGTCGACCAAAAGAGGTAGTAGTACTCCCTCAGCTCCTTCGCGACAAGCTGAGGGGGGAAGATGGCCCGCTCCTTTCGCAGTGCCGCGAGCCGCTGCGCCTTTACCGATTTCACGCCCTTCCCCTTGTCGGCTTTTGGAGCCATGGCGGAGGTGGTGGGGGAGATCGACGGCGTTGGTGGTGCTGGTGGCAATGGGGGGCGGCGCG
>NC_041387.1:442708779-442727989 GCF_002162155.2 Triticum dicoccoides | reverse complement strand
GGGGGGGGGAGCGGCGGAGATTTCCGAGATTGGAGTAGCAACCGGCGAGATGGGCGAACTGCCCCTGTTTCCCCTGCTTATAAAGAGGGAGGGGGCGGACATTCTGCCTTTCCGAATAAAGAAACCACCCACGATCTCTCCCACGACGCCGCATTCGACGCGTGCCGTTGGGGGAGGGCGCGGTGGATACGGAGTAAGATACGGTGTAACCCAGGCCGTGCGTGCCCGTGCCCTGTCTTGGGCCTGGCCCAACAGTGCTCGGCACCGTGTGTGGCCCAGGCCCAGGGGCTCCTGTCTGTGTACTAGAGTAGGGGTACCCTAGTATCCCGAACTTGTGCACGGGCAGTTGCAGCACACCGCGGCAAGGCTTGCCGGGCGACCGCCAAGGTCCTCCGTGGTTCCTTTGGAGCCATTCAAGAACAAAGTATTCAAGCCAAGGAGACAAGGCCCCGGCAAGAGGAGCTTGCCGGGAAGGCCAACCAAGGCATCGCAAGGAACTTGCCACGACGCGCCACGCGTCCCGGCAAGGCCCGGTGAGCGACAAGCTTCCGGGCGCGACAAGACAATATCCGTGGCAAGGCGCTTGTCGCGACAACCTACCACTCAGTACCCGCGCTCCAGCACATCCACCAACGTGTCGCCCTGAGGCCTTTCCAGACGCGCGTGGCAAGAGGCTGTGCAGCCAGCGGTGCGCGGTGGCAAGCGACGCTGACAAGACTGCCATCGTGGCGAACGGTGGCGTCCCTGACGGTCCTTTTTGCACTATTTGGGCGACGCAGACGGGCATTTAATGCCTTTGTCCCCTGCCGTCAGGGTTAGGTAGGATACACTGTACAAGTAGTTGTACCAACCTCAACACCTTTTCCATTTTTACCCTTGACTACGTTGCCACCTGTCGGTGACCCCTTGAGCATATAAAAGGAGGCCCATGCGCAACGTAGGGGGGTTCGAAACCAGAAAACACTCATGCTCGGTCTCATTAGCAGCTCGTGTGTACTGTAGCACTCAGCGCCCCCGAGCAAGAACTCAATACAATCAGACAAGCAGCAGTAGGAGTGTTATCTCTCCGGAGAGCTCCAAAGCTGGGTAAACTGCTCGTGTGTTTCGCCTCGATCCGCTCTTCGTGCGATCTCCGCCCCCCGTCGAACCGAAAGGGGCTCGGTCCGCCGGTCCCCATAGGTGTTCATGGATCAGCTTCCCCGACAGTCCCCGACCTCCACTCATAAGGATGCACAAGCCAGGTACACTTCATGTTTCAAATTTGTTACACAACTTTAACCATACGTGCATGCTACGGGACTTGCAAACTTCAACACAAGTATTTCTCAAATTCATAATCACCCAACTAGCACGACTTTGATATTATCACCTCCATATCTCAAAACAATTATCAAGCATCAAACTTATCTTAGTATTCAATTCACTCAAAAGAAAGTTTCACATATCTTGAACACCAAGTATATTAACATTAAGCAAATTACCATGCTATTAATGACTCTCAAAATAATCTAAGTGAAGCATGAGAGATCAATAGTTTCTTTAAAACAAATCCACCACCGTGCTCTAAAATATATAAGTGAAGTACTAGAGCAAAAATTATCACGCTCAAAAGATATAAGTGAAGCACTATGAGCAAAACTATCAAGCTCAAACGATATAAGTGAAGCACATAGAGTAACTAAATAATTATGCAATTTGAACGAAGGCTCTATCTCAATAAAGAATTTCAGATCTTGGTATTGTATTCAAGCAGCAAGCAAAACAAAATAAAACTACAATGCAAGGATAGCACAACTCATGTAAAGAAGCAAAAACTTAGGCTCAACCGATACTAACCGATAGTTGTTGTAGAAGAAAGGTGGGATGCCTACCGGGGCATCCCCAAGCTTAGATGCTTGAGACTTCTTGAAATATTATCTTGGGGTGCCTTGGGCATCCCCAAGCTTAGGATCTTGCCACTCCTTATTCCATAGTCCATCGAATCTTTACCCAAAACTTGAAAACTTCAACCACACAAAACTCAAAGCAAAACTCGTAAGCTCCGTTAGTATAAGAAAATAAAACCACCACTTAGGTACTGTAATGAACTCATTCTAAATTTATATTGGTTTAATATCTACTGTATTCTAACATCTCTATGGTTCATACCACTTAATACTAGCCATAGATGCATCAAAATAAGCAAACAACACATAGAAAACAGAATCTGTCAAAAACAGAACAGTCTGTAGTAATCTGTATAAAACGTATACTTATGGAACCCCAAAAATTATGAAATAAATTTCTGGACCTGATAAATTTGTCTATTAATCATCTGCAAAAAGAATCAACCTAAAAGAACTCTCCAGTAAAAAATGGCAGCTATTCTTGTAAGCGCTAAAGTTTCTGTTTTTCACAGCAAGATCACATAAACTTCACCCAAGTCTTCCCAAAGGTTCTACTTGGCACTTTATTGAAACAAAAGCTATAAAACATGATTACTACAGTAGCATAATCATGTGGACACACAAAAACAGTAAGGATAAATATTGGGTTGTCTCCCAATAAGCGCTTTTTTAATGCCTTTCTAGCTAGGCATGATGATGACAATGATGCTCACATAAAAGATAAGAATTGAAACATAATGGGAGCATCATGAAGCATATGACTAGCACATTTAAGCCTAACCCACTTCCTATGCATAGGGATTTTTTGAGCAACCAACTTATGGGAACAATAATCAATTAGCATAGGATGGCAAAACAAGCATAGCTTCAAGAATTTAAGCACATAGAGAGGAAACTTGATATTATTGCAATTCCTACAAGCATATGTTCCTCTCTCATAATAATTTTCAGTAGAATCATGAATGAATTCAACAATATAACCGGCACCTAAAGCATTCTTTTCATGATCTACAAGCATAGAAAATTTTCTACTCTCCACATAACCAAACTTCTTCTTTATAGCATACGTATCATCACAATAATCATCATAAATAGGAGGCATGCTTTCATCATAGTAAATTTGCTCCTCAAAGCTTGGGGGACAAAAATATCATCTCCGTCAAACATAGCATATCATTAGCATCATGGATATTCAAGGAGTTCATACTAACAACATTGCAATCATGCTCATCATTCGAAGATTTAGTGCCAAACATTTTAAAGATTTCTTCTTCTAGCACTTGAGCACAATTATCCTTTCCATCATACTCACGAAAGATATTAAAAAGGTGAAGCATATGAGACAAACTCATCTCCATTTTTTTGTAATTTTCTTTTATAAACTAGACTAGTGCTAAAACAAGAAACAAAAAGATTCGATTGCAAGATCTAAAGATATACCTTCAAGCACTCACCTCCCCGGCAATGGCGCCAGAAAAGAGCTTAGTTGATGGGGTGTGAGTTAGCGCCCTTTACCTAGCCTCCCTGGCAACAGCGCCAGAAAATAGCTTGATGTCTACTACACAACCTTCTTCTTGTAGACGTTGTTGGGCCTGCAAGTGCACAGCTTTGTAGGACAGTAGCAAATTTCCCTCAAGTGGATGACCTAAGGTTTATCAATCCGTAGGAGGCGTAGGATGAAGATGGTCTCTCTCAAACAACCCTGCAACCAAATAACAAAGAGTCTCTTGTGTCCCTAACACACCCAATACAATGGTAAATTGTATAGGTGCACTAGTTCGGCGAAGAGATGGTGATACAAGTGCAAAATAGATAGTAGATATAGGTTTTTGTAATCTAAAATAATAAAAACAACAAGGTAACAGGTGGTAAACGTGAGCATAAACGGTATTGCAATGATAGGAAACAAGGCCTAGGGTTCATACTTTCACTAGTGCAAGTTCTCTCAACAATAATAACATAGATAGAACATATGACAAGCCCTCAACATGCAACAAAGAGTCACTCCAAAGCCACTAGTAGCGGAGAACAAACATAGAGATTATGGTAGGGTACGAAACCACCTCAAAGTTATTCATTCGGATCGATCTATAAAAGAGTTCGTACTAGAATAACACCTTAAGACACAAATCAACCAAAACCCTAATGTCACCTAGATACTCCATTGTCACCTCAAGTATCCGTGGGCATGATTATGCGATATGCATCACACAATCTCAGATTCATCCAACCAACATAAAAGTACTTCAAAGAGTGCCCCAAAGTCTCTACCGGAGAGTCAAGAACATGTGCCAACCCCTATGCATAGGTTCCCAATTGCCAAGAAACCCACAAGTTGATCACCAAAACATACATCAAGTGGATCAATAGAATAACCCATTGTCATCACGGTTATCCCACGCAAGACATACATCAAGTGTTGTCATAAAAGACTTAATCCGATAAGATAACTTCAAGGGGAAACTCAATTCATCACAAGAGAGTAGAGGGGGAGAAACATCATAAGATCCAACTACAATAGCAAAGCTCGGGATACATCAAGATCGTGCCATAGAGGAACACGAGAGAGAACATGAGAGAGAGATCAAACACATAGCTACTGGTACATACCCTCAGCCCCGAGGGTGAACTACTCCCTCCTCGTCATGGATAGCGCCGGGATGATGAAGATGGCCTCCGGTGATGGGATCCCCCTCCGGCAGGGTGCCGGAACAGGGTCCCGATTGGTTTTTGGTGGCTACAGAGGCTTGCGGCGGCGGAAACTCCCGATCTATCTTCTGTTCTGGAAGTTTTAGGGTACAAGAGTATATATGGGTGAGGGGGGTACGTCGGCGGACCTTCGGGTTGCTCACGAGGTAGGGGGGCGCGCCCAGGGGGTGGCGCCGCCACCCTCGTGGGCAGCCCGAGACTCCCCTGGCGTGCACTCCAAGCCCATCAGGTTGGTTTCCTTCCAAAATTAACTTCTCCAGTTGATTTCGTTCTATTTTGACTCCGTCTGATATTCCTTTTCCTCGAAACACTGAAATAGGCATAAAATAGCAAATCTGGGCTGGGCCTCCGGTTAATAGGTTAGTCCCAAAAATAATATAAAAGTGGATAATAAAGCCCAATATTGCCTAAAACAGTAGATAAAGTAGCATGGAGCAATAAAAAAATTATAGATACGTTGGAGACGTATCACTATGCTGTCGTAGAAGTGTTCCATGACATTACCAAAATTATCAACATGGAAGTGTCCACTTCCATGACGATAAATCGCGCGTCACAAAAGTGCTTTCGTCAAGGGTGACCGACACATGGCATCAACCGCAACAAAACGCCGTTAAGCTATCGGGTCGGGTTTTGGATCCGATAACCCGTTAATAGCCCCGACCAATGGGGATTTTCCACGTGTAAAATCATCATTGGCTGGAGGAAACACGTGTCGGCTCATTGTTGGGATAGATGTCATCCACTCATTGGACAGAAGGCGCCTATGATACGTCGACATGTGGCACGGCCAATCAAGTTTAAATGGGCCGGCCCAACTAAAGGCCCACAAGATTTTTCGGCCCTTAACGGGCCGGCCCAGTTAAAGGCCCACGAGATTTTGCGGACTATAATGGGCTGGCCCAGCTAAAGGCCCACAAGATTTCACGGGCCATAATAGGCCGGCCCAGGTAAAGGCCCACAAGATTTTTGTGTGCCATAATGGGCCGGCCCAGGTAAAGGCCCACAAAATTCTTGCGGATCATAATGGGCTGGCCCAACTAAAGGCCCACGAGATTGCACCGACGTTAATGGGCCGGCCCAACTATAGGCCCACAAGATTTTTAGGACCCTAGTAGGCCGGCCCATTAACTGGCTGCCATGTTTTGGGCCAAATGCCGGCCCATAATTGATCCGGTCCATTAATGGCCTGCCACGTTCCGGGCCTAATAATGGCCCATATAAGATCCGAACCATTAAAAGCCTCCCACTTTCTGGGCCAAATGACGACCCAGATCAGGTCCATACCTTTAAGAGGCTTTGGGCTCAATTATGGCCCATATCAGATTCGGCCCGTTGACTGGACGCTATGCTTTTGGGCCCACTTGCTAAAGGCCCATTTAGTAATTCAGCCTGATATTAGTTTCGGCCTATTAAGGGCCCGTTTAACATTTCGGCCCTATATTAATTTCGACCTATTAAAAGCCCGTCATATAGTTGGGCCTAACTACAGCCCGGTTTGCATCCGGCCCGGTCGCAGCCGATATTTGATTGGGCCAAACAAGGACCAAGACAACTTTGGTCTGTTAAAAGCCCGTGAATTGATTCGCACAATCATGGGCCGGGGTCCATTTTGGGTTGCCGCCGGCCCATGAGCTATTCGACACATTTCAGGCCCAGCCTACTTCTTAGCCTCCTAAAAGCCCATTGAGTTTTCTTGCGAAAAGAGGGCCAGGGGTTACTCGGCCTATTAAAGGCCCGAATCTACTAGTGGGCCAGTTTGACGGGGCCCATGATGCGGATCATACATCGTGATTGCATGAAGGCCTGATTATGTACCGTAATTTTATGGTTTGGCCGGTTTACTGCGAAGACAGGACATATATACAGTAAAATAACTGCAGCATCGTGAATAAGAAAAAACCTAGACTATACAATAAAGAAATTACGGCATATTACATCCATTGGGCGTCAAAGTTCGCCACTATGATAATAAAGCACAAACAGACAACATATTACATACACTGGACATCAAAGATCGCCACCAGTGCAAATAAACACGCCGACAAAATAATATACAAAACTGACAGCACTTCAATAGAGTTCAAGAAAGGTTAGCCCTGCAGGGGAGCTGCAGCGCAAGCAGCTGGACAAGATGATGAGACTGCGCTTGTTCAACACTTATATCTTCCTCACTCTAAAAGATAAACAAGCAGACAGATGACAGGTTTCGCACATAAAAGTATCAGTGATGACAATTCATCACATTTCTTACTGACGAATAAAGTTGTCGGTGTACTAGAGTAGGGGTACCCTAGTATCCCGAACTTGTGCACGGGCAGTTGCAGCGCCGCGCGGCAAGGCTTGCCGGACGACCGCCAGAGTCCTCCGTAGGTTCTTTTGGAGCCATTCAAGAACAAAGCATTCAAGATGAAGAGACAAGGCCCCGGCAAGAGGATCTTGCCGGGAAGAGACAAGGCCCCGGCAAGAGGAGCTTGCCGGGAAGGCCAACCACGGCACTTCAAGAAACTTGCCGCGATGCACCGCACGTCCCGGCAAGGTCCGGTGAGCGACAAGCTTCTGGACTCGACAAGACGACGACCCCGACAAGGTACTCGCCAGGGGCCCGCTGCCACTCTGTACCCATGCTCCAGCGCACCTACCCGCGTGTCACCATGAGGCTTCCTCAGGGGCGCGTGGCGGGAGCCTGTGCAGCCAGGGGTACGCGGTGGCAAACGGAGATGAAGAGAAGGCCATCATGGCAAACGGTGGCACTCCTAACGGTCACTTTTTGCACTGTTTAGGCAACTCAGATGGGCATTCAATGACCTTGTCCCCTGCCGTCAGAGTTAGGTAGGGTGCACTGTGTCCACAGTAGCGGTAGCTGCACCTACCGCATCCTTTTCCATTTTTACCCTTCTAGTCTACGTTGCCACCTGTCGGTGACCCCTTGAAAGTATAAAAGGAGGCCCAAGCGCAACGTAGAGGAGGTTCGGCTCATTCGAAACATCAGGAACACTCTCACGCTCGGTCTGGCAGCGTCCATCGCTCCTGAGCAAGAATTCAATACACACAAACAAGCAGCAGTAGGGTTTTACGCATCCGTGCGGCCCAAAGCTGGGTAAAACTGCTCGCGTGTACTGCCTCGATCCGCTCTTTGCGCATTCTCCGCCTCCCTTCGAACCGAAAGGGGCCCGGTCCCCATAGGTGTTGGTGGATCAGTTTCCCCGACATCTTTGGCGCGCCAGGTAGGGGGACGTCGAGATTGTGCGAACCCGATCCGGCGTGCACGCGAGCTAAATCTTCATCGTCTTCATCGACATGCCGCCGAAGAAGAAGGATTCGGAGGTAGCTGTTCCGTCTGCGTCGCTTTCACCACCTCCGGAGCAAACGGGTGGTGGAGTGGATGCCGGCGGAAGAATGGGCGTCGACGAGGGAGCCCCCAGTGTGGCCAAGTCCAAGGATAAGGCGGCACAGAGCTCGGCGTCCATGCGCGCACCGTGCCCCTCTCAGGAGGTGCGGGACCAGCAGCGTCATGGCGTTCGCAGCGCCATACGTCCGTTGGGCCAAGATCAAGCTGGTGGTTCTCGCGGCGCTCAAGACCAACATGCACGTCAACATGCTGGCTCGAGCAAAGTACGGTCGCCTGGACGGGGCACTGCTCCTTCTAACGTGGTTAGGAGTCCGAGCACGCCCCACTCCTCGCACCGTTCACCTCCGCCGCCCACCACTCCAGCAGAAGCCTTGGCGCGAGCTCAACTGCTCCTAGACTATCCTCCGACGGCGGACAAGACCGACGAATGGAGGGCCACTATCCAGAGCCTCATCGGCTTCGCCAACGGTGACACTGCGCGGCAACCAAGCACCTCGCTGCCGCGGCAGGACAGCCGGACGCGAGCCGATGGCAACAAGACCGGGGGAGGTGCGACTTCCATGCACTCTCCACTACGAAGGCCAAAATTGCCGACTCGCCGGGTCCATCCCGACAGCGGCTCCACCGCGTCGTCGGACCCACGAGCTCGTCGCGACCAGCGCCAAGTTCTCCATGAACGACAACAAGAAGACGCTCGAACCCGCATCGAGCGCCAAAGAGAAGCGCGACGTCAATCCGACAAGCGTGCTGGGCCCTCTATTGACATGCATGCGCCAGGGGAACCAGGCGATCTGCCGTACGTGGTAGGTTGTCCTGCGTTCACCCGTGAGCTGCGGCAAGTCCAGTGGCCCAGCACAAAGAATTTCAAACCAGACGTACCAGAGAAGTACGACGGCAAGACGCATCCGTCGGAGTTTCTCAGCATCTACACCATCGCGGTGCAGGCTGCCGGGGGACGGGACGACAAGATCCTTGCCAACTACTTCCCGCTGGTACTCAAGCCCAACGTCAGGTCCTGGCTCATGCACTTGCCGGACAATTCCATCTCCTCTTGGGCAGATTTATGCCATCAGTTTGTCGGCGCCTTTACAGGCGGCCACAAGCCACATGGCCAAGAGAGCGATCTTCATCTGCTCGCCTAGAAGGAAGGAGAGCCACTGCGCAAGTACATTCAGAGATTCAGCCGTGTACAGCACAACATCCCAGACGTCCACCCCGCCGCGATCATCAGCGCGTTCCATCAGAACGTGCGAAACCAAAGGATGAGGGAGGAGATGGCGATGTGTAAGATCAGAGACGTCAGCAAGCTTTACGCCCTGGCCGACAAGTGTGCACGCGCTGAAGAGGGGAGGAGGCTCCCCGGAGAGAGTACAGGAGCAGGATGATCCGACAGTGAGGATGCCGCCCCGACAAGGAAAGGCTGGCGGCGGAACAACAGAAGGAAAAAGGGCAAGGAAGTGCTAGCTGTCGAGCAAACCGGCAACGGAGGTGGCGCCAAGGAAGCTAAAGCTGGTGGCTCCGACAAGGAGGCCCAGCCTGTGGCGGCCGCCGACAAGCAGGACAGCTCTGGCAAGCAGTATTGTAAGATTCACCGCACCAAGGGTCACGATCTCCAGAACTGCAAGAAAGTCGAACAGCTTGTTGAGCAACAGAAAGCTGAGTACGAGCGGCGCGACAAGGAGAAGGCCCAGGAAGGAACTGGTGGATCCGGCAAGAAACGTCCCGGCCGAGGAGGACGCCGCGGCAAGGCCAAGCAGCGGCAAGGAGACAGACCTCCCCGCGGCCGCGACAAGGATGAATATGACGACGACGACGAAGACATGGATGATGACGAGGCCGACGAGCAGGAATTTCAGAAAGCCACAGAGGTCCTGTGCGTTGACGGTGGCGCCTCTCTGCATACTTCGCACCGCCAACTCAACCAGTGGATGCGGGAAGTGAATGCAGCAGAGCCATCCATAGAGTCACGCAAGCCCCTGAAATGGTCCAGCGCACCTATCATCTTCGACATTGAGGACCACCCTGATCGCGTAACTGCGGTCGGGTGTTTGCCGATGTTGGTTTCTCCAACTATCCGCAATCTCAAGGTCACGAAGATGCTAGTTGACGGCGGGGCTGGCTTGAACCTGATATCCTCCGCGGTCCTCCAGAAACTTCAGATCCCTGACAGCGAGCTCGAGGAGACCGGCACATTCCAAGGAATCAGCCCGGGAAGAAGCAAGCCGAAGGGAAAGATCACGCTGCCGATCACATTTGGCAGCAAGCTGAACTTCAGGACTGAGAGGGTCACGTTTGACGTTGCCGACTTTCCATTACCTTACAATGGAATCCTTGGCCGTCCGGCACTCGCCAAGTTCATGGCAGCATCTCACTATGCGTACAACATACTAAAAATGCCAGGCCCAATAAGTGTCATCTCTGTCCCTGGCGACAAGAAGGATGCTCTTATCTGTGCCAACAAGATCTACCGGGAAGCGACAGCCGCAGCAGAGCACAAGACACTTGCCGTTGAAGCTCCCGGAGGGAAGAAGAAGACCAAGTCCGGCAAGAGCTCTGATGCCAACTCCGGCAAGCGCACCTCTTCGGAGTGCTGCGCTACCGTCGAGGACGCACCATCGAGCTCCACCGGCAAGTGTAAGAAGGCAATGGCAGCTCCACCTGAGACTAAGAAGGTGTCCGCCAGGGAGGATGGCACTGGTGGTACCTTCACCATCAGCGCCACTCTTTACCCCAAATAGGAAAGCGCGCTCATTGCTTTCCTGCGGGCGAATGTCGACGTGTTTGCATGGCAACCGTCTGATATCCCCGGTGTTCCCAAGAAAGTAATCGAGCACCACCTTGCCGTTTGTCCTCATGCGCGACCCGTCAAGCAGAGAGTCAGGAAGCAGGCAGTGGAGCGCCAAGAATTCATCGCAGAAGAAATCAAGAAGTTGGAAGCAGCAGGCCTTGTCAGAGGAGTGCTCCATCCCACGTGGTTGGCCAATCCTGTTGTTGTGCGCAATGCTAACGGAAAATGGAGACTTTGTATTGACTTCACTGATGTTAATAAAGCTTGTCCCAAAGACCTATTTCCCTTGCCGCTTATTGACCAGATTGTTGACTCCACAGCCGGATGTGATTTGCTTTCATTTCTTGATGCATACTCAGGATACCATCAGATCTTCATGGCAGAAGAGGATGAAGAGAAAACCGCATTTATCACCCCATGTGGCACGTACTGCTTCGTACGGATGCCTTTCGGTTTGAAGAATGCTGGAGCAACATTCGCAAGGGTAGTCCACCATGCTTTTGAGCCGCAAATGCACAGAAATGTGGAAGCCTACATGGATGATATAGTGGTCAAGAGCAAAAACAAGGCTACTCTGATTCAAGATCTAGATGAAACTTTTGCAAATCTGCGCAGGATCAACCTCAAGCTCAATCCCGAGAAGTGCGTGTTCGGAGTCCCTTCCGGCAAGCTTCTCGGGTTCTTTGTGTCACAGCGGGGGATTGAAGCCAATCCCGACAAGATCAAAGCCATCGAGCAGATTGAAGCACCAAAGCGCGTCAAGGATGTACGAAAGCTTGCCGGTTGCGTGGCTGCTCTCAGCAGATTTATCTCTAAGTCCGCAGAGCGCGCCTTGCCGTTTTTCAAAATATTGAAAAAGGCAGGTCCGATGAAATGGACTCCAGAAGCGGAGGCCGCGCTACAGGACTTGAAGAGGTACCTGTCCTCCACTCCAATACTTGTCGCACCTAAGCCACAAGAGAAGTTGTTGCTATATCTGGCAGCAACCAATCAAGTGGTTAGTGCTGCATTAGTAGCGGAGAGGGAGGCGGACGATGAGCCAGCAACCGCCGCAAGTGAATCCAGCGACAAGCAGGGGGCTTCTCCGACAAGCTCTGGCCCCGACAAAGTTGAGTCTGCGCAGGCATGCAAGGAGGTGCAGAGGAAAATGGTGCAACGCCCAGTTTACTTTGTCAGTTCCCTTCTACAGGGGGCTAGATCAAGGTATTCTGGCGTGCAGAAATTGCTTTTCGGCCTTCTCATGGCCTCGAGAAAGCTACACCATTACTTCCAGGCACATGAGATAACAGTTGTCACTCGTTTTCCGTTGAAGAGGATACTGCAAAATCCAGAAGCAACCGACAGGATTGTCGAGTGTGCACTGGAACTGTCAAGCTTTGGCCTCAAGTTTGAGAGTACTTCCACTATACAGAGCAGACCATTGGCAGAATTCATAGCGGAATGGACGCCGACACCAGACGAAGAAACTCCAGAAACAAGCATCCCCGTCAAAGAGGCAAGCAAAGAGTGGCTGATGTACTTTGATGGTGCCTTCTCGCTACAAGGCGCCGGCGCAGCCATGCTGCTTATCGCACCCACCAGAGAGCACCTCAAGTACGTAGTTCAGATGCATTTTCCCAAGGAGCAAGCAACGAACAATACCGCAGAGTATGAAGGTTTGCTTGCCGGACTCAGAATCGCGGCAGACCTTGGGATCAACAAGCTCATTGTCAGGGGTGACTCGCAGTTGGTCGTCCGCCAAGTAAACAAAAGCTATCAGAGTCCGTTGATGGAAGCATATGTTGATGAAGTAAGGAAGCTAGAAGCACACTTTGACGGCCTGTAAATGGAACACGTTCCACGAGCTCAGAACGATATTGCTGACGGCCTGTCAAAGTGCGTAGCACTAAAGTTACCTGTGGAACCAGGGATTTTTGTGCTCAAGCTGACTCAACCATCCGTAACACCGTTGACTGGACAGAGAAAGAAGAGGAAGTTGGTTTCTGATGACTACCTTCCGGCAGAGCTTCCCGAAGCCGCCGCCAAGAAGGTCCCCAAGATCGACGCCAAGAGTGCTGAGGAGCAGTCTGCTCCGGCGAACCTCTTGGTTTGTTCCGTTGAAGCAGACGCTCCCGACAAGTTTTGCTCCGGCAAGCTTGCCGGGGAATATCACGCTCCGGCCGAACCGCAGATTCTTGCCGTAGAAGCGGATGTTCCCACAGCAACAGATATGCCTTTAGCCCTTGCTGTCGAGCCGCAAGCTCCAGCATGGGCGCAGCAGATCGTCCGTTTCCTTCAGACAGGAGAGCTTCCCGAAGAGCAAGAAGAAGCGGAAAGAGTAGCCCGGCAGTCAAGTATGTACAAGTTTGTCGACAACACACTGTACAGAATAAGACTCAACGGTGTGAAATTGAAGTGCATTCGCCGGGAAGATGGACAACAGCTGTTGGCAGAGATACATGGAGGCATATGTGGTCACCACATTGGCGCAAGAGCACTTGCCGGCAAAGCATTCCGACAAGGTTTCTTCTGGCCGACAGCCCTCCAGGATGCAACTGCACAAGTAACCAAGTGTGAAGCGTGCCAGTTCCATTCCAAACAGATACACCAGCCAGCTCAAGCTCTCCAGACGATCCCTTTATCCTGGCCATTTTCGGTCTGGGGGCTCGACATCCTCGGCCCCTTTCCCCGAGCTGTCGGGGGCTTTGAGTTCTTGTACGTCGCCATCGACAAGTTCACAAAGTGGCCGGAAGTGGAACCAGTGAGGAAGGTGACAGCATAGTCAGCAGCCAAGTTCTTTAGGTCGATTGTTTGCCGTTTCAGGATCCCTAACAGGATCATCACCGACAACGACACGCAATTTACGAGCCGCACCTTCATGTAGTACGTCCAAGATCTTGGCGCCAAGGTCTGCTTCGCTTCTGTTGCTCATCCGAGAAGCAACGGTCAAGCGGAGAGGGCAAATGCTGAAGTGCTGCGAGGCCTCAAGACCAGAACTTTCGACAGGCTGCACAAGTGCGGAAGAAACTGGATCGAGGAGCTGCCGGTTGTTCTTTGGTCGATCAGGACGACGCCAAATCGAGCCACTGGCCAGACACCCTTCGCTCTAGTCTACGGAGCAGAGGCAGTTCTCCCCACGGAACTCGTTTACGGGTCACCTCGAGTGCTCGCTTATGATGAGCTCGAGCAAGAGCAGTTGCGCCAAGATGACGCGCTGCTCCTTGAGGAAGACCGTCTTCAGGCTGCTGTGCGAGTCGCTCGCTACCAGCAAGCTTTGCGTCAATACCATAGCCGCAAAGTTAAAGCCAGGAGCTTCGAGGAAGGCGACCTTATTCTTCGGCGTGTTCAGTCCGCCAAGAATTCCAACAAGTTGACGCTGAAGTGGGAAGGCCCTTATCGAGTGAAACGAGTCACTAGGCCCGGCGCTGTCCGCCTTGAGACCGAAGATGGCATTCCGGTGAGCAACTCCTGGAACATTGAACATCTTCGCAAGTTTTACCCGTAGGGCGCGGTTGCCGGAAGCTTTTCCGGCAACCACCTTTTGTACAAGTCTTGCCGCTGTTGCATGTAATCCTTTGTACAAAGCCGGGCGCAGACCCCGTGCACCAGTAAAGTTCATGTGCCCCGCACATCTTGTCAGTTTTTTTATGCTATAATCCTTTTTCGCATATGTTATCTGACACTTTGTGCAGCACCAGACCCCGGTAAGCGATAACGAGCCCAAGGCTCCATATCATTACTTTATTTCTCTGTTTCTTTCTCAAAAGAAGGAAGGTTCCCTCGCCCACAAGGTTTACCAGGGGGGAAGGAGAAGATAATGGTGTGGACCAGGCCGTTCAAGAAAGTTTCTCCTTGCCGGGAAGCAGACGACAGAAAAGCTAAGTTGCTAAAGTTTGAGCAATCAGTTTTTTAAGTTTTTGAGTTATTTTCCTTGAACGACCGTGCTTTGTATGGAAAACCTGTGCGCGGAGGAACCAACTCGTAGCTAGTTGCGCCCTTACTTTGTTTCGAGTCCGCTCAACAACTTAAGTGAGCTGCAACTAGTTGCGACAAGGTTGCTTGTCGGTAGCGACCCCGCCAGCAGGCTGCTGAAGTTCCGCACTCGGCGCTCGCGGCAAGGGTGCCTGCACCGGCAAGTTTCCCTAGAAAGCGTAGGGCAGAACCATACAAAGCCAAGAGTTGAGTAAAGGAAGTAACACAACAATTTTTTGCCTAAGATAGAGTTATATTACAAAAATAACTTGTCGCGCCTCTAATAAAGTGTTCCCATGACATGACTAGCAGCGACAAGAAAAGAAGAAAACGGACGGCCTAATCTACGCGACCGCCGTCAACCCTTTTGACCTCGTTCACCCTGTCCACAATGGGTGCGACGAGGGCCTTAAGTGCGTCAAGATCAGCGTCCGCCGACAGCCTCTTGAGGACGTTGGTGAGGTTGAGGCCCGGATTGCGGAAGGCCACCTTCACCAGCACCTTCTCCAGAACTCCGGCACAAATCGAGCGTGACTCGTCGGCCAACTGCTTTGGGATCCGTTCCCGGAGTTGCTGGAGCGCCGCCGCCACGCCTTTGAAGAACAGAGTGAGCTTGGCGCTGGGTTGGAGGTTCTCGTCGGAGGAGTACCCGAAGCCTTCCACCCCCAATTGCACCAGCTCCTCTTCGATGACTGCAGCAATGTTCACGAGGCCCTCCGTCCAGAGCGCCACAGTATCTCTGAGAAGATTCTGGGTTTCGGCGGCCCTCGCTAGCAGCGCCTCGTTGGCCTTGATGTCCTTCTTCAAGTCCGCCTCCCGTTTCTTGGCACCGTCCAACGTCTCCGCCAGGGTGGCCAGCTTCAGCTCCAGATCAGCATTGGAATTCCTGGCGGCACGCGGCTCTTTGCCCTTCTCGGAGAGTTGGCCCTGCAGCTCACCGTGGGCAAGGGCGTCCTTCTCGCCCTCCAGCTTGAGCGCGGCAAGCTCTTCGCCACCCACCTTCAGATCAGCCTCCAGCTGCGCCACCTTTACTTCCAATTCCTTCTTGGCGGTCTCAGCAGCCGCAGCCGCATCCTTTGCCTCTTGGAGCGACCCGCCAAGTGCCCGTTCGCGTGCGGCAAGCTCCTCATCGTGGCTGTCGAGGTTCACTTTCTGCTGAGCCAGCTCGCCTTCTCGCGCGTAGAGCTTCTCGCCGGTGAGCCGCTGCTGCTCTTCAGCTTCGGCCTTCTCGAGGAGGAAGGCCTTCCACTCTTCAGCAAGCTGCTCCCGCTCCTCCGCCAAGGCCCGGAGAGCTTCCTGGCGAAAACCCCGGAGCTCCTCTGCGCGCTTCTCTATATCCACGCTCGCTTTCGCGACGAGCGCTTCCCGGGACTCCAACTTGACTTGATGGGCGCGATAGAGCGCCAGCAGCCTCCGCAGCAGCCGTTCCTCCTCGGGCTCGTCACTGCTGCTTCCCGGCGCGTCAACGATCGACAACCCGGCGGAGGCAAGCACTTCCCCATCCAAAACTTCTCCTTCCACCGGCGCCTTGGAGCTTGACGCCCAAGGGAGCTTGATGAAGATGCCCTCGCCAGCCTTCAGATAGGCGCCGGGCTGGGGCTCCTCGGAGCCTGACGGTGCGGCAGCGGCGGAGGGATCGGCGGTCGGTGCAGCGCCTAACGCTCCTGCGGCCTCAGGGCCGTCAGTGCGATCGCCAGATCCCCCGCCAGCTTCCTTGGCGGCAGCCTTGGCGGCCTCTTCACCGTCAGGCACATCGGCACCAGCTCCGTCTTCGGCGGCCGCGACATCATCAGTGTTGCCGCGCGCGTCCTCTCCGCCGCCCGCCTCGGCCTCCATCGGATCCGCGGAGGGTGGACCTGACGACCGGAGAAGAATGAGAAGTCAAACAAGCACTCAAGAAGAAAAATCAGCAGAAGAATACAAAGAAAGTTTCGGGCAGGAAGGATTACCTGTGCTGGGATCCGCTGTCATAAGCTCCACCACCGGCGGATCGTTAGCGCTGTCCCTTGCCGGAGACTCCTCCCTTGCCGGAGGCTCCTCCCTTACCGGAGAACGCTCCCTTGCCGGGGAGTCCGCCCTTGGCGGCGTAGTCGAAGCAGACGACGAGTCGGAGGTGATCACCATGCCCTCCTGATGAAGCTGTTCTGCTCCTGCACAAACAAACCAGTGATCAGATGTCAACAAAGGAAAAGAGCAACCACGCGCACCCAGAAGCAGAAAGTAAACCATATGCTTACGCTGGGGGCTGCGCTGGGGGCTGCTCTACAAAGTGATGGCCGGATCCGGCAAGGTGGTCTCGGGCGCTTCTGTCGTCGCAGTGGGCTCGTCCTCGATGACCACCACCTGAGCCTTGGCCCTCTTCGCCGCCCTCTGGGCCAGAGTCCTGAAAAGGGAGAGTCCAGGGTGGGTCAGATCAGATGCAAGACAGGAATGGCAAGTTGAAGAACTACAAGAACAACAAGGGAATCTTACTCTTCTTCCTCTTCCTCGTCGGAGCTGAGCGCGGAGAGGTCGAAGTTCGGCCCACCTCCGGCGCGATGAGGTGGAGGGGTGGGATCCCTTGGCTGCTTGGCGGGGACTGGGGCACCAGCCCGAGATGACCCCGCCCCAGTTGCCACTGCGGCGGGAGGCGCACCCGCAGCAACCGTACTTGCCGCGGCGGAGCGCGTCGCGCGGCGCTGCGGCTGTTGACCAGCTTGCCGCCCTGCTGCGTCCCCGATCCTGCGGAGGCGCCTTCTTGGCTGCATTGGGGGCTGCGTTCCGGGCCCTATTCCCGGCAAGCTCCCCGGAGATGGCGGGCCGCTCGCACCCTCGGCGGGCTCACTCAACTCGGCGTCGGGCGCGGCAAGCTCTTCTTTGTCTTCGGGCCACTCCCGCTCAGCAAGACTCATCACCAATGCCGCGTTCGCTTCCTCCACCGTGAACCCAAATTCACCCGCAGCTGCGGCTGCCGCCGCCTCTTCCGCCCTGGTGGCGATGCGTTCCGTCTCTTGATCGGTGGTGTCGCGGGTGAGGAGCTTCTTGTCGTCAGCATTGACCGCTACTTCCACTTGGCTGTCGAAGAACTGCTGCACAACGTCTCCGGCAGGCTCTTGCCAAGTTGGAGCGATCCCGTGTGAATCACACAATGGCATCATGGCGCAGATGCGGTCACGCGAGGAGTTGTTGCACAGAGGAACGACACCTGCCGGCAACCTGAACCACTCGGGATGCTGTGGGTCGTGCTTGAATATCTCCTTGAGTATCCCGTCCAACTCTATGATGGTGAAATTGAAGTTGAGGCCTGGGCGCAACCTCATGATATCTGCCGGGCCTCCAAATTCCCAGGCGGGTCTCCCCCTCGCCTGCAGAGGGGCGATGCGCCGGCGAAGGAAATCTGCGCCGACAGCTCCTACAGTCAGCCCGGCAAGCCTGAGACGCAAGATCCGAGTGGTGGCGATCTTCAGCTTGTCGTTGTCCACGGACAGAGCGCTCCAGTCATTGCCACGCACTACTGGGGCTTGGCGCAGGGCGGTGAACGGCTGCGGGCTCTCTTCTACAACCCAGCACCAATCTGCTCTCCACTCATCCCACTTGCTGCGGAGCTCCCCCTCCAGATAGGTCTCCTTCTTGCTGGCCCGCGAGATCCAGGCGATCCCGCCGGCAAGAGGTTCCCCTGTCTCGACACGAGGCATAAAGAAATGACGGAATAGAGCTACGTTGGGGTGGACTCCGACAAAGTTTTCGCATAGATGGGCGAAAATTGCCATGGTCAGAACGGCGTTGGGGGTGAAGTCAAGGAGGTGGAGTCCATAGGTGTTCATGACGTCGCAAAAGAAATCAGAGAATGGCGGGCAGAGCCCGCAGTAGAAGAACACGGCGAAGAAAGGATATCCGCCAACTGGAGCTGCTTGCGAGGCAACGGCGGAGAGTACCTTCGTGCGCGGATGCGCCCGCGTCTCCGTCGACCAGAAGAGATAGTACCACTCCCTCAGCTCCTTCGCGGAGAGCTCGGGGGGGGGGAAAGTGGCCCGCTCCTTCCGCAGCGCCTCAAGCCGCTGCGCTTCGGTCGACTTCACAGCTTTCGCGGCCACGGCCTTCGTGGCCTTCCCCTTCCCGGGCTTCGGAGGCATGGCGGAAGCGGTGGGGGAGATCGACGGCGCTGGTGGTGGCGGCAGCGACGGGGGCGGAGCGCTGCCCTCTTTCAACTCTGCAAGCGGAGGAGGGCGGCGGAGATTTCTGAGATTGCAGCAGCGAAGGGCGAAGGTGGGGGAAATGCCCCCGTTTCCCCTGCTTATAAAGAGGGACGGGGCGGACATTTCGACCTTCCAAATAAAAAACCACCCACGATCTCTCCCACGACTCCGCGATTGACGCGTGCCGTTACGGGCGGGGGGGGGGGGGCGGTGGATACGGAGTTAGATTCGGCATAACCCAGGCTCCGCGCGTGCCCGTGCCCTGTTTTGGGCCTGGCCCAACAGCGCTCGGCACCGTGTGTGGCCCAGGCCCGGGGGCTCTTGTCGGTGTACTAGAGTAGGTGTACCC
>NC_041387.1:442700678-442708342 GCF_002162155.2 Triticum dicoccoides | reverse complement strand
TCAACTCTGCAAGCGGAGGAGGGCGGCGGAGATTTCTGAGATTGCAGCAGCGAAGGGCGAAGGTGGGGGAAATGCCCCCGTTTCCCCTGCTTATAAAGAGGGACGGGGCGGACATTTCGACCTTCCAAATAAAAAACCACCCACGATCTCTCCCACGACTCCGCGATTGACGCGTGCCGTTACGGGCGAGGGGGGGGGGGCGGTGGATACGGAGTTAGATTCGGCATAACCCAGGCTCCGCGCGTGCCCGTGCCCTGTTTTGGGCCTGGCCCAACAGCGCTCGGCACCGTGTGTGGCCCAGGCCCGGGGGCTCTTGTCGGTGTACTAGAGTAGGTGTACCCTAGTATCCCGAACTTATGCACGGGCAGTTGCAGCGCCGCGCGGCAAGGCTTGCCGGACGACCGCCAGAGTCCTCCGTAGGTTCTTTTGGAGCCATTCAAGAACAAAGCATTCAAGATGAAGAGACAAGGCCCCGGCAAGAGGATCTTGCCGGGAAGAGACAAGGCCCCGGCAAGAGGAGCTTGCCGGGAAGGCCAACCACGGCACTTCAAGAAACTTGCCGCGATGCACCGCACGTCCCGGCAAGGTCCGGTGAGTGACAAGCTTCTGGACTCGACAAGACGACGACCCCGACAAGGTACTCGCCGGGGGCCCGCTGCCACTCTGTACCCATGCTCCAGCGCACCCACCCGCGTGTCGCCATGAGGCTTCCTCAGGGGCGCGTGGCGGGAGCCTATGCAGCCAGGGGTACGCGGTGGCAAACGGAGATGAAGAGAAGGCCATCGTGGCAAACGGTGGCGCTCCTAACGGTCACTTTTTGCACTGTTTAGGCAACTCAGACGGGCATTCAATGACCTTGTCCCCTGCCGTCAGAGTTAGGTAGGGTGCACTGTGTCCACAGTAGCGGTAGCTGCACCTACCGCATCCTTTTCCATTTTTACGCTTCTAGTCTACGTTGCCACCTGTCGGTGACCCCTTGAAAGTATAAAAGGAGGCCCAAGCGCAACGTAGAGGAGGTTCGGCTCATTCAAAACATCAGGAACACTCTCACGCTCGGTCTGGCAGCGTCCATCGCTCCTGAGCAAGAATTTAGTACACACAAACAAGCAGCAGTAGGGTTTTACGCATCCGTGCGGCCCGAAGCTGGGTAAAACTGCTCGCGTGTACTGCCTCGATCCGCTCTTTGCGTGGTCTCCGCCTCCCTCCGAACCGAAAGGGGCCCGGTCCCCATAGGTGTTGGTGGATCAGTTTCCCCGACAAAAGTGACACAGTTTAAAATTGCATTAACACAATATGGTATTGTTCAGGTCAAGACATGGTAGGAAATGACATTGTGAAGGAGTTGGCAGCTTCACGACACCACTGGATTACAGATCAAGAACTCATAAGTATCAATGGTTAGTGTGCTGTCAATTTATCCCATTTCAGATTGGCAAATAAAGAGACGGTTTAAATAATAGTAGAATGATATGACATTGTTCATAGTTAAGACATTGCAGAATATGACATTGTGCTGTAGTGGGTAGGTTCACCACACCACTGGATTACGGATGAAGAACAGAAGCATACATGCAGTGCAAAAGAAGATCACTTGCTCTGAATAGTTTAATTTACATGGTATGAAGAAGGAACTTGGTTGTACAACTGAAAACTTAAATTGAGAAGGACAAACTTTTGTTTATGAACTACATAATAAACTTTAAACATGCAATTTGATGCAAACACCAAAAATAAACAGCTGTTGCAGTCATGCCTAACCAAATATACACAACAAAGTTTGAAGGCTTGAGAAGGACAAACTTACATTACTGGTGAAGACAGGCTCTATAAAGCCCTTGTCCATGCTGATGTGGGGGCAATTCAAGAAGTTTAGCACAAAACTTCTTCATAAGCATTGCCTTTATTCTACATTTTGTTAAGAGTAAATATAGATGTGATAATATATGAAAAAATGGAGAATATTTAAGATAAGATGAAGAGTGATGCTACATAACCAAGTAGCTATAAATGTATGTGCAGCGATACAGGCAAAAGGCACAGCCAAGAGAAATGCACAGCAAAACTTCTTCAGTACCAACCTTATGGTAAGAGTAAATATAGATCTAATGTGTAGAAAATGGAGGGCAAAGGAAAATAAGCTGCAGAGTGATGGTACATGAACAACTACCTGTCAATATAAGTACACTGATAAAGGACAACATGTACTTACAAGAACAATGCAGAGCTAAAAAAATTCATTGGCATTGGATATATTCTACACTAATGTAACCATTCATATAGATCAGATAATTTGGAGCGAACAATTGATAAGAAAGCTATCATGCATACCGCTGTCACATAATGAATTAGGTATGTATGCAAGTACAGTGATACAGGACAATAGGTACTAACAAGAGCAAAGCAGCGAGCAGCATATTTGAGATATCCTGTCATTCTTTTCAAACCGGAATTCTTCTTTGAGCTGATTTCCTGCAAAAAAGATCCGTAAGGCACATGCGGAAAAGTAGAAGTTCAAATTGTCATGTGATTTCATAGAAAGTACCTCATCCTAGGAACGAGACCAGTGCATAACAAGGTTTTCCCATTCAAGGTCTTCTAAATTTAGCACAGGAGACTTCACCGGAAATTCGTTTATAGACTTGCCATCAAAGTGTGATTTCCTCAGGTAACACCGATACTGCTGCAATGCTTCCTTGGAAAGCACAAGCAAGCTTTGCTCGTCATGACTATCCAGATTGACCCTCACCTAGTTACAACAATGTAATGTAAATCATTGATGTGTTCGATCAGCAGAAAACAGGAAAATAGTAACCATGAATAATAGCACTTACACGTAAGTTGGACAGGAAGATGTGAAAATGGTGTTTGTCTTCACTATAATCTTCCCATGATGGGAATATATGCACGTAGTCCCTAACAACATTGAAAGCATTGTCTTTTAAACTGGGAATAAATGGAATGGGGTTCCAATCTGCAGGAACTGGCCGTCTCTGCAGTTGGGATAGGTCTTTGGCTGGTGGACTTGCTATACTTCTTGCTGGAGTGGGATTTTTCTGTGGTACGGCTGGTGCTATGGCAAATGAAATCGGTATACCTTTTGCTGGAGTGTAGGTCCTGTGTGGTGGGGCTAGTGGTGTGGCCAGTGAAGTATGGGTACAGTCTGCTGGAGTCGGTCCTATGTTTTGTGTCACTGGTTGTACAACCAATATAAGTGGGGCGCTGTCTGATTTCTCCGGCACCACCATGTTTTTCAAGGACTTTGCTGGTGCTCCTTCAGGTTCGGCAATCACCCTCTTCCTTTTTGATGTCTGACACACAAGAACAACATTTGAGTGAAAAAACATGGTATGACGACAGATGGAATATGTATTGATAATGGATGGGCATGGCATCTCGAGTTATATGATGAGTAAACTAAGCAGATGGTGGTGCAACAAAGTAGAAGAAATGCAAGACAACATATGCAAGATACGCGCAATCAATAAATCCTTGCCAAATTAGAACAGGCACCTTGATGGGTGAATAGGACAGGCCATCTGCCTTTGACTCCTCGAGGTTAGAATAGTCATTAAGATGATATTCTAAACAAGAATCAACAGGTGGGTAGTGTACGAGTTTCATTGCTTCCAGAATGGCACTCAATGCCTTGGTGCCAATTTTGTAAGTCATTGCAGTGTTCCACAATATTCTTCTGATGCGCGGATTCTGATATTCACTGTAATTGCGTATAATATCTGAGAACCATGAACATAAATAGTTGTGAGATTATCTTTGTAATGCAGATGATATTCTAATATAGGGGCGCCCCTGTAAACACTTATGTGCTGTCACTGGATTCTGATGAGAGAGCTCATGTGTGCTGTAATATCGTGCGTGCATTTATATAATCTGGCACAAGTACACAAAAAATAGGCTCCAGATGTAAGGATAGCTGGCAGAGAGTTTATTGCCAAACCATGATAATAAGAGCACACAACAACTAGGCAGATCATAGTGTACATAACAGGGGTACACCATAACCACGATATATAAATCGGGAAAGTGGAACTGGCTTGAAAATACGGTGTTGTATTGCCGCTAGTAATTGAAAGCCTATCGATCACGTACGTGACATCACTATCGAACATGGTATAGAAGAGCAAGCAGATTTTGGATAACAAAATGTTGGTTGCGTAGTGCCCACACATGATGAACCAGAGCGCATTAAGAATGCAACTCCCAGCTGTCTCTCGACCATTTCAGGCGGTTGGATGAAGATCCTACGTCTCCTAACCCTTCTTCTTCCTCGTCTCTAATTCTTCCCATACAGAACACCGCACAGGCCACCGGCCGGACCACCGCCCCCACCGCCTGTGTTCCTCCGCCACCCCCACCCCCACCCGCGTCGAGTTTTCTTCGTTCGGCGAGGCCCCACAACCACCCGAGCCCTTGGATCGCACCGGCGAACTCCGGCGAGCTCTGAAAAATCGACTGACCCAATTTTGAAATTTAGTCTACTGTGATTTAACTAGTGTGGAATATAAAAGGGGAAGACCATAAGCATTGGGAGTATAGTGTTGAGCATGCCATGGCGGATCTGAAGGTGCAAACCGGACAAAGGCAACTTCGCAACCAAGACAAGAAATCAGAGTAAAGCAGTGGCGATCTATTTTCTTGCTGCGATAAATAAGTTGAGCAGATACGAAAGAGTACCGCCTCTGGTGCGGCGCCGTGTACGCATCTGCTGAGAATTTGACGGTGCTGCGGTAGTGATGGCTGTCGGCTGCGTGGAAGCAGATCTAGGAGGCTAGACGGTGGCGGCGGGGCGCAGTGGACGAGGCGATCGTAGGAGCGGCACTGACAAGGTGGACGACGGCGGGGATGAAGCGAGAGGACGGGATGCAAGGATCTCAGTATGAAGGCGTGGATGAGAGAGGTCGATCTCTTGTAATGGACGGCGGCGTCGGGGTATCAACTCCGGCATGGTGGAGGAGGACGGTGGTGGATGGGGTGGCGGACGGCGGCGGACGGAGGAGGGTGGGGTGGAGAGGGTGTTTTGGCACCCACAGAGTACGAATGGGGAAAAGGGAGGTAGAGAGGAAGGGGGGGAACCATGTATTCAGGGCGCGCTTGTCTCAAATGCGAGGAAATTTACAAACTTTGCTCGCATACACCGAATATTTGCCGATGAGAGTTTCTTTTTGGCGCCCACCGTGTATGAATATGAATCGGGGAGGGAGTCGATTTCGGCCGAGGGCACACTGCGTTTCGGCGCCCACCGTGTATGAATCCGGGTGAGAGGCGGTTACATCATGCTTGGGTGAAATTACAAACCTACCCCTGTTGAAACCTATAGATATCCAACAGATAGGCTTTGCGTGGCAGGGATAGGCAGTAGTGATTTCCATCTCGCAGATTTTGGTTTCGGGCGGTTACTGCGACTTTCCCCGCTTCATTCAAATTTTGCACAGTGCACGTTTACCGTGCCAACTCAATTCAAATCCCATTTGTATTCTACTATTTTTTTTCCGGGCGGGATCCATTTTCAATTGGAATTACATTCTATATACATCATTTTTTATATATACTTTCAAAAGCACAACACCATTTGTACATAAATATGGTTTACAAATGGCATGATCTCAAATTCATAAGGTTGTATCCATCAATTTGGATTTTCAAATATTTGAAACCACTTTATGTTGAAATCCAATGTATGCATTCCTCGTTAACTATCTCCAATTAATGTGTGTTTCATGCGGGTTTTTTTAACTTCTCAAACATGTATAACGTGTTTCACACACGCAACATATAGTGTAATCCCGTTTAGACATTAATTGCATATAAACCATGCATTGTTTGTAATTGAAGAATCTATGGATCACCAATATTGATAAACTATATAACATTACACGTGTGCCCAAATTCAAATGAATATGCATGTTTGATACACCAATTTGCATTATGATATTATCGATGTCGTGATCTCTAGTTTAAATATTTGAATCCCCTTTAATCCAGATATTCGTCTCATATAGCTATCACTCATGCTTATATAGGACTATCTCTCTGGACCTATACGTGTTCATCGTCTCTCAGGCATCTCTCGTGCTACCTGTATGTCGATAATGATCTTTTATCTTCGTAACACACTGACGGTACTCTCTCCCTCGACCTTCATCATTCTATTTCTCTCTGAGTATATCTCGCTCCTTGCTATGTGTCTCTAGCTATGATTCTCCATGTGGAATCTCTTTCTCTCACACAAACACAAAACTTTATCTCCTGGGGTCTCATTTCTCTCAACTATTCCCATGTGTTCCACTCGCACACCCCTCATACAGAGATGTATTTCGCTCCTTAGATATGAGAACCTACGACTCTTCCTCTTCAATATCTCTTTTTCACACACAAACACAAACTCTGTCTCCCAGGGTCTCATATTTCTCCATTGTTCTCTTGTATGTCGCTCAAATACACCCTCTCTCCCTAGAGATATCTTGCGTTCCCTCATATGTCTTTCTAGCTATCACTCTCGTTGTGAAATATCTTTCTCTCTCGCAGACACAAAACTCCGTCTCTCTGGATCTCATTTCTCTCTGATATCTGTTTGTATGTGACTCACATGTACCCTCTCTCTATCTCTCTCACACCCACACACATAACCCAGCCTTCTGATCCACTCGACTCCTATCTCCAGCGCACACTAGCTAGCATCTTTATCTTTCTATTTATCTGTTTCTCCATCAACCTTCTTTCTCGCCCTCACTCTTGATTCCTATCACGCACACTACATATGTTTCTCTCTACATGCAGTCAAGTGCCCTCTCACACACATACATAACTTCACCCTTTGAACCACCCGACGGTCATCTCCGACACCCAAACTAACGGATGTCTCTCTAGCTAGCATCTCCATCTCTGTATCTATCTGTAGTTTCTCCGTCAACATTTCTTTCTCGCACGGAGTCTTGCTTCCTATCACCCACACTATATATGTCTATCCATACATATGCATTTATAGGTTGATCTCTTTTTCACAATCGTTGCGCCTCACCCCCTCTGCTCGCCATAGATGCATGCTCCAGCCCACGCCACTATCTCTTAAAGACAAAAACACATGCTCAATTGTCGGGCCTTCTTCCCTGCATTCTCACATGCATGCATATTGTCATACCGATCCGTCTCTCCCATGTCGTTGATCTTAGGACTTATGTCTTCTTTCTTTTATCTCGATCATGCGCGCGCGCACACACACATCCCACGTATGCATGTATACCTCTCACACATGCACGTTCAAGGTCTCTATGTCTCCATACGTAGTTAATTACCCTCAATCCTAACGCCACATCGAATCGTTCTCCTCTTTTGTGCACATAACCTCCGCCTGGATGGGCAAAACACGCACTCACACTTAACAATCTCCTTCTAGCTACCCCCCCCCCGCGCGCCTCTCACTCTTCCCCTATATCCCCTAAACCAATAAGACCATCCCTTTGTTTAATTCCTGCCTACATGCACCATCGATATATACTAGTCTTCCTTGGTGTCTCTTGAACAAACACGTTCTCTCGATGTCGACTCCTCTCACGTGCACGCACCTTCTCTTCCCTCCCTACGGGCATTTTCTCTCTCGCACCCCATCGTTGGTGGCCTCTGCCATACACATCACCTCTCTATGATGA
>NC_041387.1:442686495-442700394 GCF_002162155.2 Triticum dicoccoides | reverse complement strand
TCACACACACATGCTCTAGGCGGAGCATTTGTTCCTACCACCCTTCATCCAACCTTACCCGTATGATAAACAATCACCTTTATTTACTTGCATAACATGGACATATTCCACTTTACTTTAGTAGTCAGCAAACTTATCATCTGTACCCTTATAGAAAAACGAGTTGGCGAAGATCGTGTGCCTGCCATCTTGTAATACAGAACGTATGATCTATATCTGACGGATAGGAAGCAAACTATGATAATTTTACAAAAGATACTTGCACCTCTCTCCACATCATTATCTCCCGCAACCTCATTGCTCAGCAATTAAAAAAGGAATAAATCTCTGGAACAATCTAGCATGCATGGTGGCCGCTGCCGCCTGCCGGTGCCGTCCATCCCCATGCCTCCGCCCATTCCGACCACCAGTCACCACCATGCTCCACTCCTCCTCGCCTTATCTCTCATATTTCATTTTTTCGATGACATTCTCGAGATACCAGTTTTCCGATAAAATTCTTGAGATATCATTAGTTTTTACACATGGGATTACTCCTGCATGGGTCAATCACAACAGATATTTTGTAAAAAAATGCACATTGATGTTCCGTGCAATGCACGAGAATCTTTCTTGTAATTATATAACGCAAATCACGAGCAGGAAGTGACATTTTTTTGACACAACCACGTTAACATGGACACGTAAATCACGAGCAGGAAGGAGAAGGGAAGCGGGCTGTGGAGTAACGTTTTTTACCACAATTTCTTAGGAAACTGAGTGCAATAATTGAGTAGTTTTGCAAACTACCATTACTACTACACCTGAAACGGTTCAAAACCTATACTCCCTTGCCAGCGCACGCTTCCCGCATGAAACGGTCAGCGTCGCCCTGGAGCGTCAGTGCCGCATTAATGCTCGGCCAGAGCGGAGGCGACCTCTCACAGGCGCCGGCTTTGAAGTGGCGCGACGGCCGAGAGAGCGCCGCTTCCCGGTGCACGCGACTGCTCCGCGTCGAGACTGGCCATAGGCCCTGTTCGGATCCATGGGTTAGAGTTAGTTTGAGCTAGTTGGGGCTCAAATAGCCCTAAAGTATCCAAGCATGAGGGTTTAAATTGGAGCAAGTTGCACCGAACCCACCAAAAAAAACTATCCCACCCAAGACGTGCTAACTGGAGATAGTTCTCATTGGGACCACTGAAAATCACTTTTCTCTCTCCATGAAGTGCATTTATTGTCAATCTAACCCTGTTACCCAAACACCTCTTTGGCTACAGTTAGTTCAGGGTTAGTCATGAGTTAGTCTAACCTCTAGTTAAGTTGGAGTATCAAATAGGAGCAGTATAGGACATGCAAATTGCTCAAAGCATACCGACAAATTCGTACGTGAAAGGATTTTTTTCTTTTTGAAAACGGAGCGTGAAAGGAATTTTTTTAGAATGCTCTTGGCATGTCGCTAACATGTGATAGTTAACCGACCTCAATAGACGGCAGAAACGCCAGCCCGCCGCACTTTGATAGAGACGAGGAGGGAGAAGCGATATGGGCTGCTAGATTACTAGAGATAGGTGTCACACGGAAGCCAAGAAATATGGTGATAGCGTGGGTTAGCCATGTACTAGTATGATGTAACTACACTGGGCTGCCGTGTTTCGTACTCTTCCAGTCCACTATGGAGATGATTGGTTAATTTTATATCGCTGAATAATATTAAATATTATGAGTGCAGACGCTCCACCACGAGGTTCCTTGCTCCTTCTCGGTCATCCGGAATCTATATTCTTCCACTCTAGTTTTTTTACGTGAGCTTTGTTCATCCTTTTGCCAACACGCGAGACATCTAGCATCAAGGTGCACGTGTTATGCAATGATCGTTCCATCTATATGAAGAACACGCGGCACTGGAACTACGAGACGGACATGTACCCAGGAGTGGACGTACAAACCTGAGTAATGTAGCGCAGTAAGTGAAGTAGAAATGCACAAATGGTATGAACACGCGTGGCATACAGGGTGTGTTTGGTTGCGTTCTCGTCTCAGCATAGTTGTTCCCTCTTCATGCATGCTCAACTCAACACCCCTCTTCATGCATGCTCTCTTCATGCATGCTTCTAGTGTATTTGTGCTAAACTAGTGTGGACTCATGCACCCTCCATACACTCTACCAAACACCCGAAAGTAGGTCGAGAAGGGAACTCTTGGGCGGCATTTATCTCTTACTACGTACTACCACTAAATGTTGTATGTGCAATGCATGGTGATGTTATGGAGTACGTGCCTAAGTACTCTACTACTACTATATTAGTTGGAGGCACATATTAACTTTATTTGTTTACGTGTATGCCCCGAGACCTTCCAACTAGACGTGTCTTTCTCTCCAGGTCGCACTTTGTATCGTTCATACCACTAAGTACTACTACGTGTGGTCTTTGCCCAAGAAGTGGAAGAAGTGGAGACGCTCTACCACGCTATTTTTTTACGCTGGGCTCTACCATGCTGTTCATGTCCCACTCCTTTCGCTGACGTGTGGGACATCCAGCACGTGCCGTGTTTGGCACCCTTCGTCGTAAGAGTTGAAATGCTAGCATTCATCAGAAATAAAAAATAATTATAAATCGGCAGTGATACTATTTTTTTTGTGAACCAATCAGTAGTGATACTATACCACGCGGTTTCCTTGCTCCTCGATATCGGAAAGAATACTTCCGTTCGCCAACATGTGGGACGTCGACCATCCTGGTCCACTTGCCATGCACATAGAATTCCAAGGGAGAGTCACCCAGGTCATCGCGCCGCAGTAACAATGACTAATGAGCCGTCAAATCACAGGCCCACTTCCCACTTTGAAGTTGCTTGGACGAAGGAACCATCATGACTTCGTTGAATTCCGCTTCTTGAAGAAAACTACTGTACCAGCAATACTGCTAGCTACAGTATTTACTCCAACAGAGGCCTCCTTTCGCTCTTAGGATAGGAATATGAAAATCATAGGAAGTGAGATGACATGCATCTCAATTCCTATAGATAAAGAGATGCCATTTGATGCATAGGATAGGCATTTTTCCATTTAGTCTAGGCTAATGTACTGGTAATTTGCTCTAAAAACTACAGTAGTAACTAGTAGTACTGCTACATGCTCGTACTCAGACACAGACACACACACTAACTACTAGTACTACTACTTCTCACATGCTGGCCAAACGCCGTGGTTCTCCTTCCCGACTTTGTCGGCGACACCCCACCGTGCTTGGATCTCCGCCGACCTCTCCGCAGCAGCGCGTGCGTCCTTTTCTTTCTTGCAGCAGCGGGCCTCTCTTTTCTTGAGTGCTTTCTGACTTTTCCGCTCCCTCTGTGCGGCTTTGGCCGCCTCTTGCTCTACCGCCCATTCGGCCTTGGCATCTTCAAATTCCTCCCACATAGTTGTGAGGTCGCGAGCGGCGATGAACTCGGCACTGTGGGATGCCATCGCTTCCCTACCATTTTGTGTGCGTTCATGGGCGGCGAGGAACTCGGCGCAGAGGGATGCCATCGCTGCCTTACCGGTTAGTGTGCGGCGCGGTGGCATGAACGACGCTTGGTGAGAGCTCTGGGGTGAGTGGCCAGACAACCGTATAGTGCATTGGTTTGTCAAGAGCTCAAGGACAGAATACGAAGCAAATTAGGATTCCCCTTCAATCCTGGTCATTTATTACCGAGTAAAATGCATTGGCGGTCATCGAACTTGTCTTGATAGCTCACTTTGATCATTGTATACGAGATATGGTTATTATACGGCCGCTGGCTCAGCATATAGCTCTGTATTTGTATGGTTGACCAGTCAAACAGTCCGCATGCGGCTCATTAGCTCGTGTTCTTTATCTATCTATGCGGGCCTACCTGTAAATGGAGAAAGAAATACTGTAAAAACCAAAATTTGTGGGCCAACGCTGGAGATGCCCTAACTATCATGCTATAATCGCTAATAATCCTCCATTATTTGGCAGGGAACAGTTATCCCTCGATCAAAATCAGATCCGCGGTGTTTCGCACTCCTCCCGTGTAAGAGACTTTTGCTTACATAAAAATGGAGCAAGTGGACGGCACTGTAGCACGTCATATCACTCGAACTAGCCTGCCTAACGAGCGGGAAAGCACCGCCCTCGTCATTTTGTTCTGGATTTCTATCGATCGATCGCGTGAAAATGTTACGCTTCGCAAGTTCTAAAGGAAAAGGTGGCACACTTACGACTCGTACGCGTCGCAACCCCGACAGTCCGACTCGCACGCCGCTCACCAGAGGGGACACGTGTTGTCTTGCAATTTCACTGACATGTGGGACCGTAATTGAATAAACCGTTGATAGCTGAAATCTAATCGCTCGGCGGGCGTCGGCTGAGAAGAGAGAAACGGGGGAGGGAGAAGAGATTGCCCGCCCGCCGCGCACGGACTCCAAGAAATATATGGTGATAATGTGAGGTGGGCCATGCTGGAGTCCGGACCGCTTCCGGAGCCCGCTCTCACCGCCCTGGCCCCTCAAGACGCCAGTTGCCCGCTGCATGCATAGTAAGTAGTCCCCGCTTATGTGGAGGAGAGAGAGGCATTGACAAAGTCAAGGAGTAAAAGTGGAGACAATAGCTTTCATCAAAAATAAACAATGAATACTCATTGCTCGTCCTCTATATCGGAAAGAATACTTTCATTCGCCGACATGTGGGACGTCGACCATCCTGGTCCACCTGCCATGCACAAAATTATCCTGGTCTACCCCGGTCGTATCGCAGGCCCAACCTTTCCCACTGTAAGTTGTTCGGACGAAGGAACCATCATGACTTCGTTGAATTCCGCTTCTTCAAGAAAACTTACTATACCCGCAATACTGCTACCACACGTGAAGACTGGACGGCACTGTACCACATCATATCACTGAAACCCACTAGGCCAAACTAGCCCGCCTAGGTCATCTATTTTGGAACGGAGGGAGTACGTCTCTGCACTGCTATGATTTTGTGTTGCACGTTCTCTGTACTTTTGCTACGATTTTCCTACCCTATGAACCAAATGAGGCCTGAATGTATGTCGACTATTGTCTGATCGATCGCTAAGCCTACAATTTTAGGAGCTAGGGCTATTGGTCGATCGACGAGGGATAAGTATAAGCGTACCACGAGCTCATCAGCCCCAACGTTTCTCTTCGGTGAGTGTTTTGCAAGTACTATAGCTCGCACAATAGCTAGCCTACTAACACCAAGAATCATCAAACAAGCCCTCTGATATGATAAACAGTTCAAACTTACATCTAAGCATGCCATATATTACATCAAAAGCTGGTGAGGATACATCTGTTTCCATAACTTGGAGAGGGTTCGCATGATTCATCGCATGATTCACTATCAAACAAAAGTAGCAAGATCCGCCCACACAAGATAGTGCACTAGCCCTAAGATGGTTTGATAACACGCATTGTTCTGGTAAGTAAACATAGGGCAATGCAAACTACCCTGAAGGATTAGTGCGACCAACTATTTCTTGTCATCGATCTCTCGGGCAATGACCACAGCACAGACATCGACATGGGAATCGATTTCTGGGGCGATGTCCACAGTACTGACCGCGACATCGGAATCGATCTCTGGGGCGAAATCCACAGGATGGACAACGGCATCAGAATCAATCTCCGGGGCGATGCCAACAGGACGGGCCACAACATCGGAATCATCAAGGACAACCACCAGCACCTGCACAACCCTAACATATTAGCAAGCACATTGCAAATAATACAAAAGCAAGCACATTGCAAATAATCAAAAACCACAACTATGGTAATAAGCCATTATTTTTTTTACCTTGTGCAGCTCACCGGGGGATCTCATCCCTCCGGGGCCATCTCCTAGTCCTTGATGGGGGCCATCACCTGGGCAGGGGAATACTGCTTCTCAACGGCGACTATCTCCTCAAACTCGGTCTTGAGCCTCACATAGGTGGCAATCAGAATTCCTCGGGTAGGCACGGTGGGGCCCGTGCTGTTCTTCCAACTTTATTTGAGGATTTCGTCCGCCAACGTCCTCAACTCTTTGGCCAGTGCTTGTTTCTTGGAGTTCTTTGTCTCCATGGGTTGGCCCGCCAACATGGTCAACTCGTTGGTCAGTGCTCGCTTCCTGGATATCGTTGTCTTGAGTGGGTTGTCCGCCGACAGCTCTTTGCCTAGTGCTCCAGGATCCATCAATGAACTGACAAACAAAAATCAATCGAAAGGAAACCACAATCGCAATGAAAACTGGAAAATAATAGGATGTGAGAATCGGTCGGTGCTTCACAAAAAGAAGATTATTGGAATGAAAATATAGCAGCATAACTGATTTGCCCACCTTTCCTTCGTCGGTAGACAAGAAAAGTGGCAGAAGTGAGTACCCTGGAGTGAGGTTTTCTTCAAGAAAGGGAAGAAAGGGCTTGAACGAGCATTCCAATGAAATGATGGTTGCTTCGTCCAGTCCAACTTGGAGGCCACCTTACCACTGCTGGTAAAGGTGTGGGTTTTGTGATATGACGGGTCATGTCGGCCACACCGGGGTGACAGGTGAGTCTCGACTGTAGCACCTCGCTGTGATTTGGTGGATGGCACGCGGGCCCGGATGCTTTGAAATGTCCCGCATGTAGATAGAGTGGCTAGTCATATAGGAGTGCTCAATATTGTGCACCGCGACCAAGGCGGAGAGGAAAACGAGAGAACTACGTAATTAATGCATGAGTTTAATTAGGGTAGTTTTGTAAAGTACGAGATACATTCCTCCAATAGCAAAATGCCTTGGTTCATGAGATTTGAGATTTGAGCCCTATAAACCGGAAGGGAGGGGGTACTGCACACGGTGTAGTCTAGTCACTTGTTTTTTTGAGCCGAAGTCTAGTCACTTGTTGAAATCTCTAGAAGGCAAATACTCCTTTCCGGTTTACAGGTCTATACTACTCCCTCCGTCTAGGTGTGTAAGTCATCTTACGAAAACCAAATAGTCCCAAAACACTTAGGCGCGGTGCATTAACTTCTACCTTGTTTCTTGTTCCTTGACATACGTATCAACCAATAAGAGATGAGAGGTGTGCATGCTTTTAATGACTTGCAATGGCTAGTTCATTGCATGGAATGCTATTAATTAGCAAATAAACATTGGTGACCCCAGGAGGAAACGGTGCTAAGCGCGTGGACCTATGCAGCATGAGTATCAACCAATGGATAATGGAGTTTAATTGTTAAACAATAGCAATTTTGTCTCATGCAAGAGCCTCGCTAGTACTCTAAGGAACCGCACGACGCGAGCGTTCGCAACTGCCACGTTCGGTTTGCGCTTGGCTCTTCGCCTCTTCGAGAAGACGAACAATGATGTTACTCCTACTTCTACAGTATCAAATCCACTGTTGCATGTCCGTCCACCTCGTGCGGGAGGGATAGAGTGTAGCGAAATCTTCTACTTACTGCTCCTGCCTTTGCATCCATGACAGGTGGGCCCAACAGGTGGTTGGCCCACCTGTCATGCAGCCAAAGGCAGGTGCAGTTAAGGCACCGGAGCTCAGTCCGCGAGGGAGAGGGCGTCATAGTAATCAAATTTCTCGGTCTTGTATGAGTTGACGCGACACATCAAAACACTGCACTCAATAAAAGTCTTTTTACACATTTCAAATGGGCTACTTCGTATGTAGGAGTAGACATATTCTGCTTCGTATGTACTCCCTCCGTTCCAAAATATAAGTCTTTTTAGAGATTTCACTATGAACTACATACGAAACAAAAAGAGTGAATCTACACTCTAAAATATGTCTATATACATCCGTATGTAGTTTGTAGTGGAATCCCTAAAAAGACTTACATTTAGGAACGGAGGTAGTAGTCAGTTGTTGCAATCTCTAAAAAGACTTATATTTGGAAACAGAGGGAGTACAACGCATGCATGCATGCATGCCGTGACTTTCCTTTTGATACTTGCATGTGTTGATTTGATGCACCTTGCCAAATTTTGACTATAAATTTAACTAACCAAATTTTCATGCATGTCACAAAAAATCACGGGGCTGTTTGGATTGTGACTATGTTTGTCTTATGTTGCCACATTATTTTTCCCACACTTGCCACACTTGCCTAACCTGAGTTGCTCAAATTGTTAGACACACTTTGGCTTGCCTAAGGGAATCTTGCCACAGTTTTTGTGTCGATGACATGTGGGGTTCACTGCTAATTAAAAAAATTCTTGTCTTAGGTGTGGCTAATAAAAAAGACTTATATTTAGGAATGGAGGGAGTATAAAATATAAATAATAATGCATGTTGGGGCAACCCACATTTCCGTTAATTTTAGCCGTGGGCTTGTTCACAATTTTTACGAGGGGGTGGTTGTTCATTTAATGGAGGGACTTGTAGTACCAGACTTGAACGATACAAAGTGCGACCTGGCACACCGTAACACCAGTTGGAACAAGCGGGTAGCTATCTCAAAAAACAATCAACAACTAAAAAAAACGTGACCTGGCATGTAGTAGTACACAATTTTAAACGATTGTTTTGATGGAGTGAAAAAGGAAAACTACCCCACTACTTATATATAGGCTGGAGCGTCCGTGCTTGCTTGCTAGGGCTGCTCTATTCACACACTCTCATCCTCTCCAGATCTAAACAAGATAGGGGTAGTAACACTATCTTTCTCCCTTCAAAAAACACTGGCTTTCTATCCTCACCGCTGGTTACAGATCCGGACGTATCCCCCTTCGCCGGTGAAGGGGAGGAGGGGCAGCATTTAGGCCGTCGTCGATAGCGAGGGAGGAGACCCACTGCTGGCTGCACCGTTATCTCTGGCCAAGCACGGGAGGTCCTCCGATCCCTTCGTCGTTGCCTATGGGCGGATCCGGCCTCCCGCCACCCACCTATCCACATCCCGACGACCTTCAGGTATATCTTCGTTCGAAACCGCCTTAGCTCTACTTCCCCAGCTCGCTACGTCGCTGCATGTGCATCATTTTCTACCTCTCAGCCCCTCTCGATCGGATGGTCCAACGTCACCTATTTTTTCTTCTTCTATTGTTAGAGGTAAAGCTACTTCATGGAGTCAAATCTTGTACTCCCTCCGTCCGAAAATACTTGTCATTGAAATAAAGTGGGGGTGGGGGAATTTAGTATGTACTCCCTCCGTTTCTTTTTACTCCGCATATAAGATTTGGTCAAAGTCAAACTACACAAAGTTTGACCAAATTTACATAAAAAATTATGAACATCTACAGCACGAAAACTATATAGTATGAAAATATGTTTCATGGTGCATCTGAATATATTTATTTCATATTATGAATGTTTATATTTTTTAATATAAAGTTAGTCAAACTCTATAATGCTTGACTTTGACTAAACCTTATATGCGGACTAAAAAGAAACGGAGGGAGTACATCAGACTTGGTACAAACAGGAAGGAAAGGGGATGAAAGTAGTACCGACTGGTCATCCAACCGGTCTCTTGGTCGAAAAGGGAAATATAGGGGTAACGCTGTACACAGTGGTATGACCAGGACTAGATTTGCTATCCACACATAGGAGTAGGTGGCTAGAGTGAACAAAAATGGGACCAACCCAGATATGTTTCTTGGATGTTTGTTTCTCGGGGCAACAAACTATGAATCACCACTTTATGCCCCTGTTTACGTACATGGTGATGTACTGCTGGTGCACCCATTGTCCCATGCCCTTATACCAAATATTTAGGCTCCGGTCGGAATAAAGGGGCAGAAAACATAGGTCTTGATGAAAATAGAGGAATAGGAAAGGAATGTAGGTATAAAACTATGGAACAGCGAACCGGAGGAAACTCTCAAGAGAATGTGTTCGGATGGACTACAAAATGTACATATTTGTTTTTTAGAGTAGCATGCTTGGCAGTATGAGATGCTATTTGTTTATTCAGCTGCACAGTGACTACTCTTGTCCTCACCTCACGTACCACACATAGGTTGATTTTTCTATTCCGGCAAACATAGCACAACAACCTGTCTAACGCATGGCAGCGAGCGTCTGCCTCGGGCTTCCGCCCAAAAAATGAGCAGCGCGTGGATGTTTCTAATCTGATGGAATCAGTACTACTAGACCAGCTTTGCTATGAAACACTATTCACCTTTCCCGTGTTTGAACGGTTGGAAGGGAAAGAATACCGTAGGAATTGTGTTCCTACGAAAATCCTGCACCAAACCCGTGAACCGAACGCAGCCTTAGCTGTTCTTAATATAATGTCCCTGGTAAAAATGAAGCCATGCCACTGTTTTTGCCTATAATTGTTTGAGACTCTGACTGTTTCCTCTGTGCCTTTTTGTGCAAACAGGGATATCCAATTCACCTGGCTGCTGTTGTGACCTTTTGGTGCACTGCACAAAACTCTTCTTAAAAGAAGTGATTTTTGTGCTGTTTAACTGGAATGTCAGATGGAACAGTTGGTTCATTTTGGTGGAACTGCACAAAGGGAGATCTGTGTTCCAATCCTCATCATCCATATTGGCGCCATAACCTTCCTTTAGGTAAGAATGATATTTAATGCATGTGTTCATATCTATTTTCCGACTGCCATGAGAAAATAATGTTGTTTTTTACTAGTACACTTGTACTCCCTCACTAACAAAACCAATTCTGAATTAGAAGGCCAATCATGTACTTGGTTTCACCAACTGGTGAGGAGAAAGAGAAACAGAGCATGAAGAGGAAGAAGAAGAAGAATAAACAGTGCCAAGGCGATCTTGCTGAAGCCAGAGGCCTCAGTCGAGGCTATTCAAGGGCTCCGGCAATGACTACCTTACATGTGAGACGATCCTCCAGGGAGCCCTTCCACTTCTGCTGTCTCACTTAATTAATTAGGAGTACTTAAGTACCACTAATTTATTACTGCCTAATTTTCCTATTGGAGTTAAACAAATCTTTAGTAGGACCCTATGCCGAATCATGTACGTGTGAATGTTTGTCTATGGAGGTGAATCATGTGGTGGAGCAGGGAGGGAATATTATTAGTGTCATGACATAATTGTGCTATTGTTTTGCATGTCAATTTATTGCCATTGGTTCAATGAGGCAATGTTTTGCGTATTGTCCATCATGTATTTGATGCTACTGTTTGAGTAATATGCTAATGTCTTCCTATCCTTTCTCACTAAGGTAATGAAGGTTTCACCTTGTTCCTACTTGTGCAAACAGGGATCATGTTATGCCAATCATACATTTTAGTGGAACTACACAAGACAATACAATGAACTATATCCCAGCCAGTGCTTTAACTCTGCTGGAAGTTCTTGATAATCTTTCGATATAATCTCAGCACTGGTAAACAAGAGTGATTTCAACCATACATTTGAAGTGCACAAAAATATATACTATTGTGTGATTCCAATGAGTGCTTTATCATCTCTTATGGGACTACATGAATAAGGTTTTTTTCTCAGGTTGGTACGGGCCTAAGGCCTTCATCCGTATTAGTTTGCTGTCATCTCTATTTGTATCGTGCTACTGTCATGAGAAACTCCTTTATCTTTGCACTTTTAAGTTTTGCAACCTATGATAAATGGCAATGCTTTGAGTGTTGAGTTGAGCTAATGGGCACTGATTAAATAAACTAATACCTCTCTTTAAGAAAGAATACTATGTTGCTAACTTTACCCATTAAGATAATGAGGGTGCTTCTATTTGTTAGTGTATGTTTCATCAACTAGTCCCACTACTACAGTAATCTCACTCTCTCAATATATGTTCCAACAGGGATGCTTGATTTTGGTGGAACTGCAAAAAAACTTTGGGTGCTTCATTGCCTCGACAACTTCCGTCCTTTCCTGTCAGTCGCTAATCTCCACTTGCTTTCTTCCTTTGTTTCAGTCGCTTGGCTTATCTCGGCTTTCAGTCAAAGGAAATAGTAATTGATATGCTACCTCACACAGGTTGGTACTAGTCTTTGTCCTGATTATTGTGCCTATCATATGTATTGGTAATTTGGTATTGTGCTACTGTTTGCCGATTTCATAAAGGAGTAATTTGGAGCCTGAACTCGCAGGCAAATCATTACATCGGGTGATTTCAGTAGAACTGCACAAAATGATCAGATGGACAAGTACTTATGCTGCTGCTATGTACTCCAAAGTTCACTCAGACAAGCATCGATGTTGACAAGAAGTGCCTATATTCATTCGAGTATCAACCTATGTCAACCAATTGTCAAACTCCAAGTATTAGGAGAGTGAACGCCAAAAATATTGCTTGGGGCATAGCCCAGAAAAACGCAGTCCAGTCTTTGGTCCCAACTTGTGCCTTTTGGTTATCGGCACATATGGTAGCGAACTATATGGCATGGAGTCTAAAGATTCCAGACAAGTTGGTGTACGCGTATATTCATCTGGCACTTAATCAGTTTGCACACCAAGGATGCTTCATTTCAGTTGAACTGCACAAATAATTTGGGTGGTTCATTTTCTCAACTGCCTCCTTTCTCGTCTGCAATGTAGAATTTTGGCGAGATACAGTACCAAGATGAGCCAGTAAACTAGTTGGATGAAAGTAGTGGCCAAGTTGCTCAAACCTCCCTCGGCACGAGGCCACTATTTGAGGATAAACCTACAAGCAAAGTTCAGATTGTCTGTGTTGCCTCTTATGTACTCGAAAGTTTACTCGTACAAGAACTAATTTTAGCAAGAAGTACCTCTGATTGAACACCATTTACCAGTCTGTACCCTAGGTAATTAAAGTTTGTCCATGGATCATATTAGCTGTGATCTCAATCATTTGGATGCATAAACATACTGAACATGTGTATATCTGAATCTTTTTGTGAATTATGTATGAATATTGTCGTGTGATCTATCAATCATTTGGATGCATAGATATGCTGAGCTTCTGTATATATGAATCTTTTGAGTTGTTGATAGTGAATGTTGGCTATGAATATGAACGTGTCCTGTGAACCTGAGTTTGATATGAATTGCAACAGAACCAGTTATAACCCTTCTCCTCCTCTCAATCTGCGACTCCACTGCCGCGTTTTCCCATCTCCAAGTCGTTCATGTCCGGGGCCTCGCCGTCGTCCACCGCCTCGCTGTGTTCGGTGCAGCATGGTCAACAAACGAGAGTCATCAGAAGAGGACTGTACGTGGAGAGCCTGACGGCTGGGACCCACGAGGTCCATGGTCGCATGCAAGGAAAGTTCCTCCTTATTAAGCTGAAAAAATGTTTCCTCCACCTGACAGCTGGGACCCACCGGCTGTATCTTTGCACGGAAGGAAGTGCCTCCTTGTTTTGCGAAAAAAATTATTCATCCCGTTGACAGCTAGGACCCGTCAGATTTGGTGACTGACTTGTGGGCCTGCTAAGCGGACGTGTACGCACGGCTTTGTCAACTTAATCAACAAATGATTCTAGCAGCTGGACCGTTGGATGTTAATCCAACAGCCGTGCTCCTTCTTCAACCTCTGTTCTTGCTCCTGTCTCCCGTGGGCGGCACTGCGGGTGTGCTGCCGCGCACCCGAACCAGTGAAGTTTCCCACTCATCTCCATCTGCGACTCCACTGCCCCGGCTTCCCCATCTCCGGGTCATTCCAGTCTGGGTGCGCTCAGCACGGTTTGGCAACGTGGTCAACAACCGAGAGTCATCGGAAGATGACTGTACGTGAGAGGCTGACAGTGGGGACGCACCACGCCCATGGATGCATGCATGCAACGGAATGCGGCGAGGTCAACGTGGTCAAGGAACGACTTCCATCGGAAGTATACTGTACGTGGAGAGTCTTAGCTGGGTCCACAGCTGTAGCAAGTAAGTGCCTCCTTATTACGCGGAAAATAATGATTCCTCCAACTGACAGCAGGGACCCACTGGACGGGCCATCGTATTTTAAGAAAAAAATGTTTGCCCCCTGACTGCTGGGACCCACCTAATGGCCACCGTATTTCGCAAAA
>NC_041387.1:442639991-442686048 GCF_002162155.2 Triticum dicoccoides | reverse complement strand
GTCAGCTCGGACCCACTGGAAGTGCCTTGTTATTACGCACAAAAAATTAATACTCCCCCTGCTAGCTGGGACCCACCTTGGTGGGAGGCTGACTTGTGGGCCTACTAAGTTGATGGGGACGAAGGGCTTTGTCAACTTAGTCAATATGAACGATTTTAGCTCCAGTGACCGTACGATGTCCATCCAACGGCTGTAGTGCTTCTTCAACCTCTGGTCTTCTTGCTCCAGCCGCCCAAACCAGCGCCGGTCGTGCCTCATGCTCCTGCCTCCCGTGGCCGGCTGTGCTGCCGCGGAGGACTCACCGCCCCTACTATTCCCACCACTGGCCAGGCCCTACGGCGACGGCAGCCTCACACCCCAGCCGAACCAGTGAACCCTCGTACTCCTCTCCGCACGGGCTTCCACTGTTGCGTCTTCCCCGGCTCCGCGTCGTCCCCTTCCTAGGCCTCTCCGTCGTCCACCGCCATAGTGCTCTCCGCACGGCATGGTCAACGTGGTCAAGGAACGACTTCCATCGAAAGAGTACTGTATGTGGAGAGGCTGACAGCTGGGTCCACGGCCACAACCCAGTTTTTTTGTGATTTGCCAAGTATGTCGCTTTGTCAGGCCTGTTGGGCTGCAAATCTTTCAAGACAAGGAGAGCTTTCATTCGGCTGGCCGAGAAAATGGCCCATCAGTAATGAGAAATGGGCTGTACATTTTTAAAACACATCAAACCGGCAATTAGTTTCAAATATCTTTTTTTTTCATTTCGAGATTTTAAATTACATTAATTTTTATGCGTGGAGAATTTGTTGGATTTTATATTGATATACGTTTATTTTTAAAATCAGTTTGAATGTGAGTCGAAATTTCGGGATTAAAAACAGTTCGGACCGCACCGAAATATGCAAAATTTCGTATAATTTTTTAACCGTGGCCACAGTATGGGCTGTAGTGCTAACAAAAAGAATATGGGCTCCAAAAAAACTTTAAGAATTAGCAAATGGGCTGTAAATTATTAGAAATAATGACAGATGGGTTGTATGCTGTTTTCCACAGATTTGAGGCTTTCCTAAAAAAAGGTTGACGCACAAGCAGTGACTGTTGGATTGCCATCCAACGGCCGTCGTGCTTCTTCAACCTCTACTCTTCCTGCTCCGGCCACTCAAACAAGCGCCGGCGGGACTGCCTGCTCCCTCCTCCCCGCGGCCAGCTCTGCTGCCGCGCAGGCCTCACCGCCCCACCATACTCCCATCGCTGGCCTAGCCATCCCTCTACTCACTCACACCTGCTATTATTCTCCGGCGACGGCAGACGAACCAGTAAACCCTCGTACAGTCATACTCCCCTCCGCGTGGGAAACAACTGCCGAGTCTTCCCTGCCTCCATGTCGTTCCTTTCCTAGGCCTCGCCGTCGTCCACCGCCCTGGTGCTCTCGGCGCGGCCTGGTCAACGTGGTCAATGACCGACATGCATCTGAAGTGGACTGTACGTGGAGAGGCCGACAGCTGGGTCCTCGGCCGCACGCAAGGAAATGCCTCCTTATTACGCGCAAAATAATGATTCCTCCACCTGACATCAGGGACCCACCGAAAGGGCCTCTATATTTCACGAAAAAAACGTTACCGCCGCTGACAGCTCGGACCCACCAGCTATATCTTCGCACGCAAGGAAGTGCCTCCTTATTACGCATAAAAAAATGAATACTCCGCCTGTTAGCTGGGACCCAGTATAGTGACAGGCTGACTTGTGGGCCTACTAAGTTGACGGGGACGGAGGGCTTTGTCAACTTAGTCAATAATATGCACGATTCTAGCTCCAGTGACTGTATGATGTCCATCCAACGGCCGTAGTGCTTCTTCAACCTCTGGTCTTCTTGCTCCAACCGCCCAAACCAGCGCCGGTCGTGCCTCGTGCTCCTGCCTCCCGTGGCCGGCTGCGATGCGGTGGAGGCCTCACCGCCCCCTACTACTCCCACCACTGGCCAGGCCATCCCTCTACTCACCCACACCCCCTGTTATTCTGCGGCGACGACAGCCTCACCCTCGTACTCCTCTTCGCGTGGGTATCCACTTCTGTGTCTTCCACGACTCCGCGTCGTCCCCTTCCTAGGCCTCGCCGTCGTCCACCGCCGTGGTGCTCTCAGCGCGGCGTGGTCAATGTGGTCAACGACTGACTTCCATCGGAAGAGTACTGTGCGTGGAGAGGCTGACAGCTGGGTCCACGGCGGCCGCAAGGAAGTGCCTCCTTATTACGCGCAAAATAATTATTCCTCCACCTGACAGCAGGGACCCACCGGACGGGCCACCAGTATTTTGCAAAAAAATGTTTCCCCCCCTGACTGCTGGGACCCACCAGCTACATCTTCGCACGCAAGGAAGTGCGTCCGGGCAAAAAAAAACCAAACGATTCGCCCCCCGACTGCTGGGACCCACCAGCTACATCTTCGCAAGCAAGGAAGTGCGAGACAGTCGGGACCCACCTGGTCAAAGCATATGTAGCGTTGTCATTCTGGCCGCAAAAGTGTACGTACATACTGGTCGATGTAGAGGCACGCACGTGTTGTTGTAGAGGCGCGCAAGTGTCGATGTAGAGGCACACACGTAGCATGTACACATACGTACAGCAGCGAGGGTGCAAGAAAGAAAATACGGCCACGTACGTACATACGGGCAGGGTCTCGAACGCCTACTCGCGCATACGTACATGGATGGGTCGGAACGGAGAAACAACGTCGTCGTCGTGTTCATGGGGAGCCAACGGAATGCGTTGTGTTCATGGGGAGGCAACGGAATGCGTCGTGTTCATTGGAAGGCAATGGAACGCGTGGGAGCCAACCGGCTTGGACGGAACAGGCGATGGAAACGAGGCCTGGCATACCGCACAACGGAGGAAACGGACCTCCTACGTTCGGAACGGGGTCCTGTTGATTGGGAGGGGTGTGGTGTACCGCAAAACGGAGGAAACAGACCTCCTACGGTTGAAATGGGGGTCCTGTTGATCGGGAGGGGTGTGGTGCACCGCAAAACGGACGTAACGGACCTCCTACGGTCGAAACGGGGGTCCTGTTGATCGGGAGGGGTGTGGCGTACCGCAAAACGGACGAAACGGACTTGTGTTGGAGCGCTACGGTCGAAACGGGGGTCCTGTTCATCAGGAGGGGTGTGGCGTATTGCAAATCGGGACTCCACGGGATACTGTTCATCTCCACCGTCGACCTCCTCCAGCCTCCACGGGCTCCTGTTCATCCAGCCTCCACCGCGCGCTACTCCACCGGCTACTGTTCAACCACCTCTCCACCGTCTAATGTTCATCCACCCCTCCACCATCTACTGTTCATCCAGCCCTCCACACCACGGGGTCCTGTTCAACCACCCGTCCACGGCCACCCCTCCACCGTCTACTGTTCATCCAGCCCTCCACACCACGGGGTCCTATTCATCCAGAGGCAACGCCACTGCTCACTGTTCATCCACCCCCCCGCAACGCTCACTATTCATCCAATTGATCGTCTTCAGTTAGCAGCAGTAGCGAAGGAATCACTCTATTGGGTTCAGTTAACAGCCATCGATCGATCGCTCGGGTTCAGTAACGCGTAGCCTGCAGTGCAATCGCTCGGGTACATTTAGAGCCCAACGCCTCGCTCGGGTTCAGTTAGAGCCAACGCCTCGCACGTGTACGAGAGAAACGCGCATCGCTCGACCCCCGACCTCCCACCATAACTGGCAACTCCCCGAAATTTTCCTCCCCCTCGCTTCTACCACGGTTTTTTCCATCATGGACGGCCCAAAGAATGTCATGCAGCTGTGTCTCCGGCCCTCCCAGGACGAAAAGCCCATTTTCTGTCATGATTTTTTGCCATAGAAGTAGGAGCCCACCACATCTATGATGATACCGGGTTTTGTCACAATTATCGTCATAGAAGTGTCATATGTATGACAAAATTTTTTTCGTTCATCCCAAAATGTCACGGATGTGTCTTTTTTTTTGTAGTGTAAAGTTGGAGAAATAGACACCCGCCAGCCACCTGTGTGCAAAAGCACGTCGGTAGAACTAGTCTCATGAACGCGGTCATGTAATGTCGGTCCAGGGCGCTTCATCCAACAATACCACTGAATCAAAGTAAGACGTTGGTGGAAAGAAGTATGACTATTATCGCCCACAACTCTTTGTGTTCTATTCGTGCATATAACATCTACGCATAAACCTGGCTCGATGCCACTGTTGGGGAATGCGGTAATTTCAAAAAAATTCCTACGATCATGCAACATCTATCTAGGTGATGCATAGCAACGATAGGGGAGAGTGTGTCCACGTACCCTTGTAGACCGTAAGCGGAAACGTTTCAATAACGCGGTTGATGTAGTCAAACGTCTTCGTGATCCAATCGATCCAAGTACCGAACGTACGGTACCTCCGCGTTCAGCACATGTTCAGCTCAATGATGTCCCTCATGCTCTTGATCCAGTTGAGGACGAGGGTGAGTTCCGTCAGCACGATGGTGTGGCGATGGTGATGATGATGCTACCGGCACAGGGCTTCGCCTAAGCACTATGATGGTATGATTGAGGTGTGTAACTGTGGAGGGGGGCACCGCACACGGTTGGGAGAGAAACTTGTGTGTTCTAGGGTGCCCCCTCCCCATGTATATAAAGGAGGGGGAGGAGGAGGCCGTCCATGAGGGGAGGCGCGCCATGGGGGGGAGTCCTACTAGGACTGCAAACCTAGTAGGATTCGCCCCCCCCCTTTCCTATTCCAAGTGGGAGAAGGGGGGAAGGAGGAGGAGGAGAGAAGGAAGGAGGGGGGCGCCGCCCCCTCCCCTTATCCAATTTGGATTGGGGAAACGGGGCGCGCACCACCTCCTGGCCGGCCCTCTCTCTTCTCCACTAAGGCCCATGAGGCCTGATAACTTCCCGGAGGGGGTTCCGGTAACCCCCGGTACTCCGGTTTTATCCGGAACTTTTCTGGAACACTTCCGGTGTCCCAATATAGCCATACAATATATCAATCTTTATGTCTTGGCCATTTCAAGACTCGTTGTCATGTCCGTGATCTCATCCGGGACTCCGAACATACTTTGGTCATTAAAAACACATAACTCATAATACATATCATCATCGAACGTTAAGCGTGCAGACCCTACGGGTTCGAGAACTATGTAGACATGACTGAGACACATCTTCGGTCAATAACCAATAGTGGAACCTGGATGCTCATATTGGCTCCTACATATTCTACGAAGATCTTTATCGGTCAAACTGCATACAATATATGTTGTTCCCTTTGTCATCGGTATGTTACTTGCCCGAGATTCGATCGTCGTTATCATCATACCTAGTTCAATCTCGTTACTGGCAAGTCTCTTTACTCGTTCCGTAATACTTCATCCTGCAACTAACTCATTAGTTACGATGCTTGCAAGGCTTACAGTGATGAGCATTACCGAGAGGGCCCAGAGATACCTCTCCAATACACGGAGTGACAAATCCTAATCTTGATCCATGCCAACCCAACAAACACCTTCGGAGACATCTGTAGAGCATCTTTATAATCACTCAGTTATGTTGTGACATTTGATAACACACAAGGTGTTCCTCCGTTATTCGGGAGTTGCATAATCTCATAGTGTGAGGAACATGTATAAGTCATGAAGAAAGCAGTATCAATGAAACTGTAACGATCATAATGCTAAGCTAACGGATGAGTCTTGTCCATCACATCATTCTACTGATGATGTGAGCCCGTTCATCAAATGACAAGACATGTCTATGGTTAGGAAACATAACCATCTTTGATTAACGAGCTAGTCAAGTAGAGGCATACTAGGGACACTTTGTTTTGTCTATGTATTCACACATGTACTAAGTTTCCGGTTAATACAATTCTAGAATGAATAATAAACATTTATCATGATGTAAGGAAATATAAATAACAACTTTATTATTGCCTCTAGGGCATATTTCCTTCACTTCCCTTGTTTTCAATCTTTGTTCAAAACTCAGATTGGTACGTGGGTGACAGATTCCTGGACTAGGGGTCCTAGCCCAGCCAGACTAATGTATGGGCCGGACTACAAGCCCCCTAAGCAAAGAAGATCCGAAGGCCTTCGAAGGGCGGACACCGAAGACTTGGCGTGTACTTCAAGCATACCTGATTATATTTGACATGTGAATTTTTAGATGACAACCGGCCATGTGTAACCCTAGGTACCCATGGTGCCTATATAAACTAGTGTGTTTAGTCCGTAGAGGCCATCCATACACCCATTCATACATTCATCATACCTAGAGTTTAGACCACAACTCATGATCTCGAGGTAGATCAACTTTGTACCTTGATACTTCCATAATATAAGCAAGAGCAAGATGTAGGGTTCTAACGCCATAGAGAGGGCTTGAACCTGGGTAAACTTTGTGTGTGTTCTCTCTTGTTACCCATCGATTCGATCTAACAGCTCAGGCCCCCTACCCAAGATCTGCCGGTTTCGACACCGACATTGGTGCTTTCATTGAGAGCTTGCTATCGGATCGCCAAGGGTCGATGGCCTCGCCAATTGGTGTTCGGAATTCTTTCAACGCCATGGGCGTATCAATGACTCTTGCTGATGGGCCACCTGAAGGCCCACAGGATCCCGAGGCACGCTCCTCCTTTGAGGGGATAGAGCATGACCAGGAAACTGGCCTCGAGTTTTATGCTCTGTCCTCGAGCTCAGCCAACAGAACCCAATTCAAAGGAACCTCGGACCCGAGCTTCCCTACGGGGAATAAACACAAAGCTAATCAGCTACGCGAGGCTGGTGTTTTGGACATCAAGCCAAAGCCAGACACCTCCCTTGTACACACATCCTGCAATGTACGCGAGGGCACTTCAGAGCCCTCCCCGATCGGGTTAGGATTTTTTGTCCCACCCACCTCCCACATTGAATACTATCCAAGTAACTCAGGGCCTCCTAACGTCTAGGACCTGCTGTATGTAAAACAACATTCCAAAGAGACAGTTTGGCAATTCTGGTCACAATTCCTATCCGTGAAGAATAGAATAGTAAATTACCCCGAGGTGTAAGCACTGGCTGCCTTTAGCCACAACTGTTATCACGAGGGCTTGTTAAATGCCCTCGCTCGACGTCGAGTCCAGACTTTGTCCGAGCTCTTAGAGTTGGTGTCAAAATTTTGCACCATTGAAGAGACCTAGCTGACCCAGGGGTCAGTACACTCGGACGGACCAAAGGTGCATGACCTCGCATAGCGGGAGCCACGCTGGCGCCCCATGCCAGCCGAATCACCGCAAAAATTTAAGAAGACGAGGCACCAGACCACCTGACACGTCTCCAACGTATCTATAATTTATGAAGTATTCATGCCATGTTTATAACAATTTTATATGGTTTTGGTATGATTTTATTAGAACTAACCCAGACTGATGCTGTTTTCAGCAGAACTACCGTGGTGTCTTTTTTGTGCAGAAATAAAAGTTCCCGGAATGGGCTGAAAATTTACGTGATTTTTTATGGACCAAAAGAGACCCCCGAAGCATCGGAGCTAGACCAGGAGGTGACCAAGGAGGCCACAAGCAAGGGGGGCGCGCCCTATCCCCCAGGGCGCTAGCTCCCAGCTTGTGGGCCCCTCGGGCACCCCCTTGACGTGGGACCGAAGCCAAAAATTCTTATAAATACCCAAACCTCCAAAAAGAACCCTAGATGAGAAGTTCCGCTGCCACAAGCCTCTGTATCCACTAAAACACATCGGGACCCATTCCGACACCCTTCCGGAGGGGGAAATCATCACCGGAGGCCATCTTCATCATCCTGATGGTCACCATGATGAGGAGGGAGTAGTTCACCCTCGGGGCTGAGGGTATGTACCAGTAGATATGTGTTTGATCTCTCTCTCTCTCTCTCGTGTTCTTGATTTGGCATGATCTTGATGTATCGTGAACTTTGTTAATATAGTTGGATCATATGGTGTTCTCCCCCTCTCTATCTTGTTGTGATGAATTGAGTTTCTACCTTTCAGGTTGCACTATTAGCGGATTGAATACTTTATTGGATTTTAGAACACTTGATGTATGTCTTGCGATGGGATATCCGTGGTGACAATGGGATGTTCTATTGATTCACTTGATGTATTTTTTGGCACTCAACTTGCGGATTCCCGAGGTGACATTGGGGTAATCTATGCATAGGGGTTTATGCACGTTTTCATCCGTGTTTCTCCGGTAGAAATCTTGGGGCACTCTTTGAGGTTCTTTGTGTTGGATTGAATATTATGAATTTGAAGTTGTTTGATGCATATCGTATAATTGACCCACAGATACTTGTGGTGACATTGGAGTATCTAGGTGACATTATGGTTGATTGATATGTATCATATGGTGTTATTTTAGTATGAACTCTAGGGCTGTTTGTGACACTTATAGGAATAGCTCAAAAGATTGATCAGAAAGAATAACTTTGAGGTGGTTTCGTACCCTACAAGCAATTTCATCTTATGTTCTCTGCCATAGGAACTTTGGAGCGACTCTTTGTCAAATGTTGAAGGATTTCCATATGATTTAATTATGTTATCATTGATGAGAGACTTTGCACTAGTGAAAGTATGAACCCTAGGCCTTGTTTTCAAGCATTGCAATGCCGTTTTTTGCTCACTTTTGTTACTAGATACCTTGCTGTTTTTATTTATTCAGATTTAAAAAATGTATTTGTACCATCCATATTACACTTGTATCACCATCTCTTCGCCGAACTAGTGCACCTATAAGATTTACCACTGTATTGGGTGTGTTTGGGACACAAGAGACTCTTTGTTATTCGGTTGCAGGGTTGTTTGAGAGAGACCATCTTCATCCCATGCCTCCTACAAATTGATAAACCTTAGGTCATGCACTTGAGGGAAATTTGCTACTGTCCTACAAAACTCTGCGCTTGGAGGCCCAACACGAGTCTACAAGAAGAAGGTTGCATAGTAGACATCAAGCTATTTTCTGGCGCCATTGCTGGGGAGGTGAGTGCTTGAAGGTATATCTTTAGATCTTGCAATTGAATCTTTTAGCTTCTAATTTTTATCACTAGTTTTGTTTATAAAATAAAAGTAAAAAATGGAATTAAGATTGCCTCATATTATTCATCTTTATAATGTCTTTCGTGAAAATGATGGCAAGGAAAATTGTGCTCAATTGATAGAAGAGGAAATCAACAAAATGTTTGGCATAAAATCTTTGAATGATGAGCATGATTGCAATGCTGTTGGTATGAACTCTTTGAATATCCATTATGCTAATGATATGCAAAGCCATAAGCTTGGGGATGCTATGTTTGATGAAGATGATATTTTTTGTCCCCCAAGTTTTGATGAGCAAATTTATTATGATGAGAGCATGCCTCCTATTTATGATGATTATGTTGATGAAAGTGGGTTTGGAAGAGTGTCAACTCTAGTTAATGATCCTACTATTTTGGAGGGTGTTGAATCTTTTCATAATATTGATAAAAGTGGATTTGAAGAGGTCATGACTTTATTTAGTGATGAATCCACTATTTTGGAAGAGGTTCCAATTGATTATGAGAACAAAGTTGCTATCTATGATGATTATTGTGATGACATGTATGCTATAAAGAATAATGACAACCATGAAACTTGTCATAATGATTTTAATTTTCAATTGGATTATTCCAATCAAGTGTCACATGATAGTTATTTTGTTGAATTTGCTCCCACTATTATGAATGAGAAGAAATTTTCTTATGTGGAGAGTAATGAAATTTCTATGCTAATGGATCATGAAAAGAATGCTTTTATGTGATAGTTATATTGTTGAATTCATTCATGATGCTACTGAAAATTACTATGAGAGAGGAACAGGAACAAATGCTTTTACATATCTCAATAATATCGAGTTTCCTCTCTATGTGTTGAAAGTTTTGAAGTCATGCTTGTTTTGCCTTCCTATGCTAGTTGATTCTTGTTCCCAGAAATTGTTTGCTCACAAAATCCCTATGCATAGGAAGTATGTTAGGCTTAAATGTGTTTGCCATGTGATTCAAGATGGTCTCTTTTTGTTTCAGTTCTCTTATATTCTATGTGAGCATCATTGAAATCATCATGCCTAGCTACAAAGGCATTAAAGAAAAGCGCTTGTTGGGAGACAACCCAATATTTACCCCTACTGTTTTTCTATGTTCACATGATTAGGCTACTGTACTACATGTTTTATTGCTTTTGTTTCAATAAAGTGCCAAGTAAAGCCTTTTGGGATAGTGCGGATGATAGTTGACTTGATTCTGTGCAAAAACGGAAACTTTTGTGCTCAGTCCAGAAATTCTCAAAATTTACTAGAACGTGCTTTTGATCTGATTTGTTTACAGATAATTGGTATACAAATTATCTACATTTTCCTAATTTTTCAGAATTTTTGGAGTAGCAGAAGTATTGTCTTTGTTCATATTACTACAGACTGTTCTGTTTTTGACAGATTCTGTTTTCAATGCATAGTGTGCTTGTTTCCTAGTTTCTTTGGCTTATTTTTCTCAATATAAATTGTGGAAATAATAAGTTAGAGTAGGAATTGTGTGAGAAAAATTATTAATCTTGCTTGATAGTACCAACGTGAATGATTTGTCTTTATAATACAAACCAATCTCACGAAGTTCCGTTAAGTTTTATGTGATTGAGGTTTTCAAGTTTTGGGTGAGATATCGATATGAGAGAATAAGGAGTTACAAGACCCTAAGGTTGGGGATGCCCAAGGCACCCCAAGTTAATATTCAAGGAATATCCAAGAAACTAATCTTGGGGATGCCCCGGAAGGCATCCCCTCATTCGTCTCCAACATTATCGGTAACCTTACTTGGAGCTATATTTTTATTCGTAACATGATATGCGTTTTGCTTGGAGCGTCATTTTATTTTGTTTAGATTTGCTTGATGTTATTTATTATAAGGTTTGATATCTTTTATTTCAATAAAAGTGTCAAGGATAGTCTTCACCATGCACAATTTGGAAGTATATGAGTTGTTGTTTCAAAATAGAAAGTTTGTCGCTATTGCAAAAATTCCCTAGAAAAGCCAGAATGTGATAAAAGCTTGAAATTTTGACACACCATGAAATGATAAATTCTCTACATTGTGGTAAATTTTCAGAATATTTGAGTTAAATAAGTATGGATGTTCCTTAATCCTTTATAGACTATTCTGCTTAGACAGATTGTTGTTATGTTTGCATATGTTTGCTTATTTAATGATTCTATTTGAGGATAGGAGTACTAAACATGCAGAGGCATTTAGTAAGAAATGTCAAATTATAATTTCAGTGATTTTCTACGGTAGGTAATTATAAGGTTTTGCATTGATTTATACTAACTTATCTCACATGTTCTTGTTGAGTTTTGTGTGGACGAAGTTTTTAAGAATAAGGGAAACCGTGATATGAGAGGAATTAAGGAGACACAAGAGCTCAAGCTTGGGGATGCCCAAGGCATCCCTAGTTCATATTTCAAGAAGTCTCAAGCATCTAATCTTGGGGATGCCCCGGTTGGCACCCCACCTTTCTTCTTCAACAATGATCGGTCAGTTTTGGTTGAGCCTAAGTTTTTTCTTCTTCACATGATATGTGCTATCCTTGGAATGTCATTTTATTTTATTTTGCTTGCTTTTTGAATAAAATACTTAAGATCTAAAATTTTATTTATGCGAGAGAGTCTTCATATAGCTACTTAATTATTTGACTACTCATTGATCTTCACTTATATCTTTTGGAGTAGTTTGTCATTTACTCATGTGCTTCACTTATATCCTATGAGTAAATGGTTGAATGAATTGAATATCATAAATCTGAAATTATATATGTTCATATGCTTATCCCATGGGGAGCAATGACTTCACATATAAGAAGTATAGGTTTATGAAGTATTCGTGCCATGTTCACAAAAATTTTATATGGTTTTGGTATGATTTTATTAGAACTAACCTGGATTGACGCTGTTTTCAGCAGAACTACCATGGTGTCATTTTTGTGCAGAAATAAAAGTTCTCGGAATGGGCTGAAAATTTACGGTGATTTTTTATGGACCAAAATAGACCTCGAAAGCACAGGAGCTGGACCAGGAGGTGACCGAGGAGGCCACAAGCCAGGGACACGTCCTACCCCCCAGGGTGCTAGCTCTCGGCTTGTGGGCTCCTCGGGCACCCCCTTGACGTGAGACCAACGCCAAAAATTCTTATAAATACCCAAACCTCCGAAAAGAACCCTAGATGAGAAGTTCCGCCGCTACAAGCGTCTTTATCCACGAAAACTCAATCGAGGACAGTTCCGGCACCCTGTCAGAGGGGGAACTCATCACCAGAGGCCATCTTCATCGTCCCGGCGGTCACCATGACGAGAGGGAGTAGTTAAACCTCGGGGCTGAGGGTATGTACCAGTAGCTATGTGTTTGATCTCTCTCTCTCTCATGTTCTTGATTTGGCACGATCTTGATGTATCATGGGCTTTGTTAATGTAGTATGATCATATGGTGTTTTCCCATCTCTATCTTGTTGTGACAAATTGAGTTTCTACCTTTGAGGTTTCACTATTATCAGATTGAATACTTTGTTGGATTTGAAAACACTTGATGTATGTCTTGCAATGGGATATCCATGGTGACAATAGGATGTTCTATTGATTCACTTGATGTATGTTTTGGCACACAACTCGTGGATTCTCGATATGACATTGGGGTAATCTATGCATAGGGGTTGATACATGTTTTCATCCTTGCTTTTCCAATAGAAATCTTGGGGCACTCTTTGAGGTTCTTTGTGTTGGATTGAATATTATGAATCTGAAGTTGTTTGATGCATATCGTATAATTGACCCACAGATACTTGTGGTGACATTGGAGTATCTAGGTGACATTATGGTTGATTGATATGTATCATATGGTGTTATTTTAGTACGAACTCTAGGGCTGTTTGTGACACTTATAGGAATAGCTCAAAAGATTGGTCAGAAAGAATAACTTTGAGGTGGTTTCGTACCCTACAAGCAATTTCATCTTATGTTCTCCATGATAGGAACTTTGGAGTGACTCTTTGTTGCACGTTGAGGGATTGCCATATGATTTAATTATGTTATCATTGTTGAGAGACTTTTCACTAGTGAAAGTATGAACCCTAGGCCTTGTTTTCAAGCATTGCAATGCCATATTTTGCTCACTTTTGTTACTAGTTACCTTGCTGTTTTTATTTATTCAGATTATAAAAATGTATTTGTACCATCCATATTACACTTGTATCACCATCTCTTCGCCAAACTAGTTCCCTATACAATATACCATTGTATTGGGTGTGTTGGGGACACAAGAGACTCTTTGTTATTCGGTTGCAGGGTTGTTTGAGAGAGACCATCTTCATCCTACGCCTCCTATGGATTGATAAACCTTAGGTCATCCACTTGAGGGATTTTTTTTGCCACTGTTCTACAAAACTCTGCGCTTGGAGGCCCAACATGAGTCTACAAGAAGAAGGTTGCGTAGTAGACATCACCGCCCCAGACAGACTGCTGGACCAACCATGCCCTATACACTCTACATTGCTTAACACCAATCCAACCCACAACCTTCGAGCCTCTTGGGTTGTGAAGCAAGTTGCTAAGGGTGGCGAGGCCCTCCTCGCAAATTGGCATGCTATCAATCACTCCATAGAACCCTCGGAAAGGGCCGAGGTCCTGATGATCTACCAAACATACAAGTCAGGGAACCATAGGAAACAAGCCCTGTAGGATCTCGTCCATGCCCCAATACGTACGCCCCCGGCCGCGTGGTTGGAGACACCGATCACGTTTGAGTAGCAAGATCATCCATTGGTCGATCTAAGATGATGCCCAACCACTTTGGTCCTCAACCCCATAGCGGAGGGATGCCGACTGCACAAGGTATTAATGGACAACGGCAGTAGATTAAACCTCATTTACGAGGGCATGTTGGAAAAATAATGCAATTCAATACAACTCGCATCCAACATAGCTCAATTACATTCAAAGGAATCATCCCCGGCAGGGAGGCCCAATGCAAGGGAAAGATCACCCTCAACATGGTCTTTAGTTCTCTCAGTAACTATAGGTCCGAGGAGTTGACCTTCCATGTCGTGCCCTTCCGACGTGGCTACCATGCCCTACTGGGGAGAGAAGCATTCATAAAATTCCATGCCATACCCCATTACAGGGACATGAAGCTCAAAATGCCCAGCCCTAATGGGGTAATAACCATCACCAGCAACCCTGATAAGGCGCTCAGAGCCGAGAATAAAACAGCTTCGTTAGCCCTCGAGTTGCTAGCCAAAACCTTTGCAGCTGAATAGCTGACTACACTTCGGGCCACGGTCAACTCGGACAATGTCATTCTAGACAAAAGATCCAAATCAACCTCGTTCAAACAAGCCCACAAAATCATCAAGTTTCATGTACATCCAATGGACCCGAATAAAACGGCGTCCATCGGTGCCGAGCTAGATCTAGAAATCTACAAGGCACTACAAAATTTCCTTCGGGAAAATTGGGACATTTTCTCCTGGCACCCCTCGGATATGCCAGGGATCCCAAGGAACCTAACCGAGCACAGTCTCAACACTGTTAAGGGTTCAAAACCTATTAAGCAGGTACTTCAGCGATTTTATGAGCCCAAGTGTCAAGCCATGGGCGAAAACTAGCTAATTTACTTGAAGCCGGATTCATTCGCAACATCAAGCACCCCGAATGGTTGGCTAATCTGGTCATGGTACCCAAGAAGGACAAATCTTGGTGTCTCTGCTTCAATTTTAAAGACGTCAATAAGGCCTGCCCAAAGGATCCCTCCCCCTTACCATGTATCGACCATATTATTGATGCCATAGCTAGACATGACTCTGTGCTTCTTGGATGCATATTCGGGTAGCACCAAATCAAGATGAAGGAATCAGATCAGGAAGCAACAACTTTCATAACACCGTATGGGCCATTTTGTTTCAACACAATGTCGTTTGGGCTTAAAAACGCTGGCGTAACCTATCAGTGCATGATTCAAACATGCCAAAAAGACCATATCGACAAGACAGCCGAGGCCTATGTCGATCACGTGGTTGTCAAAACCAAGGACGCTCGATAGCTCATGAAAGATCTCGATGACATATTTACAAGTCTTCGGGTATATCATATCAAGCTAAACCCAGAGAAGTGCATCTTCAGAGTACCAGCAGGAAAACTGCTCGGATTCATCATTTCCCATAGAGGAATCCAGGCTAACTCAGCCAAGATTCGAGCCCTCTCCGTGCCGGCAGTGCCTACCGAGCTCAAACACGTCTAGAAGCTTGCTGGCTGCATGGCCGCCCTCAGTCGATTCATATCATGACTTGGGGAAAAGGCAGTGCCACTGTACAAACTCCCAAAACAAAACAAGAAATTCAGATGGACCAGCAAGGCAGGAGATGCCCTTGAGGAAATTAAAAGGCTCCTTGCTACCAACCCTATACTCGCAGCACCTGGGATAGGCGAGCCGATGTTGCTATACATCTCGGCCACAAACCAAGTCGTCGACACTGTACTAGTAGTCAAGTGCGATGCTGAAGGATATAAGTACCAGGTGCAACAGCCCGTATACTATGATTTCGACGTGTTAACCCCGTGTAAAATGAGGTACCCCCACTACAAGAAAATTGCCTACGGAGTGTTCGTGGCATCTTGGAAGTTGCAAAACTACTTTCTGGAGTCTTCCATCACACTCGCGTCCGTGGTCCCTCTCAGTGACATCATTAACAATAGAGATGCAACCGACGACATTGCTAAATGGGCCATTGAACTACAACCCTTTAAAACCGTGTTTTGCCCTCGCCGAGCTATTAAATCTCAGGTGCTAGCATATTTCATGGCGGAATGGACAAAGGCCGAACTCCCTAGGGAGTACAACACATACTCCCATTGGATAATGTAGTTCAACGGCTCCAAGATGCTGGCCGGGCTGGGGGCTGGAGTAGTCCTCATTCACCAACCGGCGACAACATATGATATGTACTGCAAATAATGTAAACCGATTCAGACAATGCGGCTGAATACAAGGCCCAGCTACATGGATTGCGGATAGAGGCATCCATGGGAGTCCAACGACTGGAAGTCTATGGTGATTCAAACCTTGCAATATCACAAGTCAATGGGGAATCCGACGCCAAGGATCCCAAAAGGACATCATATCAAAATGATGGTTTATCTATCTTGGCCTGTTTTGAGGGCCCGGAGTTTCACCATGTGCCATGAGACATCAATCAAGCCGCTGAGGTGCTCGCAAGGATGGGCGCCAAGCGTGACCCGGTCTCAGAAAATACGTTTCTAGAACAGCTCTTTAAGCCATCCATGACTTGGCCAGGTGAAAACTTCGCCATGGCCCCCATAGACTATGGAAAAATCAACCTTTCGGCATCCGAGGAAGATGAAGGTATAATAGGAGGCTTAGAGATTGAGGAAACATCCTCGGCTCACGAGGTAATGGAAGTTATTGCACCTTGGACCGAGCCCTTCCTCGGGTATTTACTTCGTAACGAGCTGCCTGAAGACCAAACTGAAGCAAGGAGGATAATTTGCCGATCAAAAGCCTATCGGGTCCATGAGGGCGAACTTTACAAAAGAAGCGTTACGGGCGTCCTCCAGAGGTGCATACCCGAAGAGGAAGGATGCCAGCTCCTAGCCGAGATACACTCCGGCATGAGCGACCATCACAACGCAACCCAATGTAAGGCTTTACAAGCTGGGTTTTATTGGCCTAATGCCAAATACGATGCGCAAACCCTGGTTCAACAATGCCCCGACTGTCAGGTTTTTGCCAACCAGAGTGACATGCCCCAACGACTCTTTGAACCATCCCAATCACCTGGCCTTTCACGGTATGGGGGCTCAACATGGTAGATCCTCTTATAGGGGGTTCAAACAATAAGAAATACTTACTCATCGTGATTGATAATTCACAAAATGGATCGAGGCAAAGCCGGTAACAACAGCCAAAGCATCGCAGGTCCTTGAATTTATCTCAGGCATAGTACACCGTTATGGCGTCCCCCATAGCATCATCATGGATAATGGCACAATTTTTACGGCCAATGAGGTCAAGGCTTGGTGCGTTTGGATGGGCATTCAACTTGACTATGCCTCCGTTTACCATCCCCAAACCAATGGACAAGTCGAACACGCTAATGAACTTGTACTAAGTTGTATCAAACCATGTTTAGTCCGCTCCTTAAAGGAGGCCGACTGCCAGTGGGTGGAGGAGCACGACTCCATAATATGGGGCCTGTGCACCACACCTAACCGGTCCACAGGCTACACACCTTTCTTCATTGTGTACGGAGCCGAGGCCATCCTGCCGTGTGACCTCATTCATGACGCACCTAGAGTGCCCATGTATGAAGAGAGGGAGGCCGAGTTGGATCAGCAGGATGACCTCGATGCTTCTACTTGTGAGCCGCGTCGGGATTTCCTCAAAGAGGAGAGGATGATGCAGTACAGTAGAGTTAAGTATTTCCCTCAGTTAAGAACAAAGGTTATCAATCTAGTAGGAGAACCATGCAAGACCTCGTGAACAACACCTACACACAAAAGAACAAATACTTGCACCCAACACACACAAGGGATTGTCAATCCCCTTGGCAGTTAATTGCAAGGATCAAATCTCATAGTGATAGATAGATAACACTGGTACGACGAGCTGCTATACAAATAGTTTTTAACCCCTTTCCACGACGGCATTTGGAACTGTCACCAAGTGAGTGACTGCGATAGGGGGTCCTTACCACACGACCGAGAAACCGTCGGGGATAGGGAGCCTTGATGCATATACAGTACTCACTACTCGTTTGTGCTCGCATTGCCATCATAGTCGGTATTCTGTGGTGCTACGTTTATGATGAGAGGCCCATCACAAGCGGTTCACTATTATAGGATGTGTATGATAAGCAGACAATCGCACACATTTGCTTTTCCCAAACCGTATGCGATAAATAATTAAGAAGATTAGCGAATTGTCATACGAGTGTCGGGCAGGATTACGAAACGTCGGACTGTCGTAACATCGTCATACATGACAACTATCCCAGATGCTATTCTATGGTGCAAAGTTTACGATGCATACCACATCGGAAACATTTCATGGTTGCGAATCATGTACGATAAGGCAACAATCACAAACGTTTAGTTTGCCCGCACCGTTTGTTATATTGTCTGACATCGCACATGCTTTGCAAACGGCAATTGTGTGCATGCTTGCACACATTTCCTCTTTGTGAACCGTGTCGGATTATGGTGTATATCGCAAACATTTGTGTTTTACGAACCGTGTGTGCCATAATGACCTACAGAGCGTAATTTCATCATAATTTAATTGCTGCTATTTAAAATTGTACCAGATTTGAATTTGAATTTGAATCTATGCTATAGCTTTATTCATATCCATCAGGTTCAAACAACCAATGCATTATTCGATTCATAGGTACATATGTTCAATAATTACATAAGAACCAAATAAACAATGATGAATCACAGTTGTATACTTGTACTATTAAAGACGGTAAAGAAAGAGGCGAAATACATTCTGGTTGCTGAACAAGGTGAAGCGGAATGCCCATATTGTTCCCTCCTCCATGCAGAAGGCACACATGACTCTAGTACAACCCCTTGTGATGGCCGACCGCCCATCCTTCACGGTCTAGATAATCATCGTGTTCTGGTAGAAATACTTTAACCTTTGCATGCCCACCAATTATGTAGTTTGAGAGGTAATCTTGAGTAAACTACTTTTGTAACCACTGCAAAGGAAAAAGATTCAAGCATTGTCATCTAACACAACTCATTATGGGCAGTAAAAAGAAGGCTACAGAGTTCTTACTTACCATCCCACAGTTCGTTGTTGTCTTGGATAAAGTGTAAACAAATAGTTTAATTGCCATCTTTTGACCCATTTTACTACAATCTTTATCATCTTCCTCAATTGAGGCTGGTTCATCGATATCTCAGTGCCTCATACGCAGAAAGGGTCAAAGCGCGGATCTTTACCAATGAGATATGTACCTAAAAGCACCAAGTTAATATTAGAAGCTTAACAACAATTGCACAATGATGTAGTACAACACTCTTTTATAATATCTTATAACATCCAATATACTCACATATTAGATGAATTAACATATTATATTATGGGCCAGAACGAGTTTATTGTGTTCTTACAAATTATCGGTTGATCAACTGCTGCTGTATCCGTGGGTTAGAGTTAGTTTGAGCTAGTTCGGACTCAAATAGCCCTAAAGTATATCCAAACATGAGGGCTAGTTTGAGCTAGTTGCATCTAACCCACCCAAAAAACTATCCAACCCAAGAAGTGATAATTGGAGCTAGTTCTCCTAGTGCATTTATTGTCAATCTAACCCTGTCATCCAAATACCTCTTTGGATGGAGTTAGTTCAGGGTTAGTCATGAGCTGGAAACTAACTCTAACCTCTAGCCAAGTTGAGTATCCAAACAGGGCTGTGTTGTTGTTGTCGTTGTTGCTGCTGCTCTTCTACGTATATCTAGACATCATCAGAACATTAAGGTAACACTCTTCCTTGTTGCTATGTAGCCTAGGATTGCATATGTAGACATTAAGTATAGTGCATGTCGCTATGTAGCCTCAGATATATTACATATGGCCCTAGTTAACCTAACGATAAATGGGTTGCAGATATATTCAGTTAAAAGTCCGATTCATGGATTAGTCCCTTATCAGCCCCCGGCCTATATGGTACCAGCTACCGATATCCTGAACAGTGAGCATATACAAGCAATGGGATGAAACTAACCTCGATGGAAAACAACAGTCGTTCCCAAAATTGTCCTGTGAAGGTACTAAGGGAGTCCTGGATTCGGGGGTCCTCAGGTGTCCGGCCCAGGAGTATAGGCCGGGTTGGATGGGCCATGCAAGATCAAGCTGAAGACCATTCTCCGTGTCCGGGTGCGACTTATCCATACATGAATGGCAAGATTAGAGTCTGGGTGTATCATTCCCTTCCCTGATGAACCAACCTTGTACAAACCCTAGGTCCCTCCGGTGTGTATATAAACTGGAGGGAGGTGTGTATATAAACTGGAGGGATTAGTCCGTAGAAGCTATCCTCATTACCATCATCGGAATATTCATAGGCTAGATATCTAGGGTTTAGCCATCACGATCTCGAGGTAGATCAACTCTTGTAATCTCTATACTCTTCGAATATAATCAAGCAGGAGTAGGGTTTTACCTCCTTTAACAGGGCCCGAACCTGGGTAAACGTTGTGTCCCCTGGTCCCCTGTTACCATTGATCCTTAGACGCATAGCTTGGCCCCCCTACCCGAGATCTACCGGTTTTGACACCAACATTGGTGCTTTCATTGAGAGCTCTGCCGTACTGTCTACAAAACCGATATATGGCTCGCCTAGTCATCAACAACAATATCACTTCTGGAAGGAGCCTGACTTCTGGGCAGACCCTCCAGCTCGACGGTTTCACCATAGGAGCCTGTACGGTCGTCAAGCCCATAGCACCCCCTACAACCGTCGAACACTATCTTCGCATCAGCCTCGAGTACTCCGAAAAGTTGGATCCGGCAGACATCTCGTCCTTGAACGAGCTGCTGGACCGCATCGCTGCCCTAGGGGTCTCAACAGACTATGATCGGATCGGGCTCAAGCCTGACCATAGGGAAATTTATCGCCCGCCGATCACCCACCTCGTAGTGGTCGTTGAGGAACAGGCTGAAGACACTTCCCTTCCTATGTTGAAGACCAAGTATGTTCGGCCCTCTGAATCCCTCGAGCAGGATACCCTCCCTTCGGACATGACTTCTTGTCTTCTAGACGCTGGCTCGGATGTAGGATCACGGGAGCCCTTGGATCTCCCTGGACCCGAACCGGTCGTCTCAGAGAATCTTCAAGCTCCAAATACAGGTGTGGGATTGGATTGAAATTTTGAACCACCCACCCACCACAATCAATATTCTCCAAGCAACTCAGGTCCCCCAGATATATATGACTGTCGGCATTCTGGGAATGGGAGTCCCAGACTTGCCTACCTGCGCCCCGCAGCGTGGCTCCACCAGTGGCCCAGTACGACCCGTCTTCATCAACCAACACTCAAGACCCTCACGGGGTGGACGACACAAGGCCTCCTCAGGAGCAGCCTCACCAGGCAGGCTCGCGAGGGAGGCAGAGAGATCAAGGCAAGGGGTATCTCGTGAGGTTCCCATGACGCAAGCCATGACGATCAAGGCCAGGCGAGCGCCAGGCGGGCGCCAGCGCGCGCAGTGTCCTTGTTTCCCCTTTGGTGCTAAGGGGGCAAGCGCAGGCGCGGAGTACCGAGGCATCATGCAAAGGTTTCCATATCGGTGCAACAAGACCAAGGCCAGTAGGACGACAGGACGGAGGTCATCGTGGAGCCCAAGACGGCGTCACCACCAGCGCCTTTGACAGGCGAAGACCACCTTTAATCAGGATAGCTTGTACTAGTTGTCTCCTTTCAAATTGGCCATTGTTGGATCCCTTCCCGCTCAATATTTGGGAAGAGGACCAGGGCCTCTATAAATAGGACTAGCCAGCACAGTAGAAAGGACGGATCAATTCCTCCCCGAGCAAACCACCAAGCACAAGAACACCTCTCCTTAGGAGGCTGTTCTTCCCTTGTATTGTTCATCATCAGCCCAAGAGGCAATCCACCACCACCACACACAGGAGTAGGGTATTACACCACAACGATGGCCCAAACCTGTATAAATCTTGTGTCTCTTGTGTTGTTAGTTCGTCGAGCTATCTTAGAGATCGCGGCGAGGCTGAGAGCAAGATTCGATAGGGGGAAATCTTCATGCGCAACCCAGTGTTTGAACCTCAAGGGTTTTGCCGGAACCCGAAATCCGACATTTGGCGCGCCAGGTAGGGGCGCACCGGAGCTTTCCTTCCATCGACCCATGCTCCGCCAACACCACGCTTAACCCTCATGGCGGACATCGCGCCTCCGGCCCCGGCGACCGATGCCAGTGCTGGGGCCAGGGGGCTCCGAGCCTTGCCCCCCACCTTATGGCGGGTGCAGTGGCTGCCCAAGTTCAAGCCAAAGATGCCGCCGCACTACGACGGCACGGCGGACCCGCTGGTTTTCCTGCTGGCGTACGAGGAGGCCGTCCTCAAGGCCGGGGGCGATGACAAGGTCATGGCCAACTGTCTTCCCATGGCCCTCACTGGCGTCCCCCGTGCTTGGTTGCTCAACCCGCCAGCGTCTTCTGTGGCCTCCTGGGAGGAGCTGCACGACCTCTTCCTCGCCCACTACATAGCGCCGGCGCCCCCGGTCATCGCAGCTCTCCTAGGCGGCTCGTAGGCGCCACCCTCAGACCGCCACACCAAGCCGTTCTTTCGCCAGATCAACACGGTCCTCGCGCGACAAGGAGCTCCCCCATGTTGGGTGGCGCCCAAGGCCGACCTGACCTTCAACTCGGAAGATCACCCCGTCACCACCGCCTGCTCGGGTGCACTCCCGATGCTCTGCACGCCCACCATCTGCCAAGTGGCCGTCACCAAAACCCTCATCAATGGCGGTGCCGGCCTCAACAAGTTCTCGGTGGAGGCCTTTAGCCTCCTCCACGTACCGCTGGAGCGGCTCTGACCCAACAAGCCCTTCTCAGGCGTCGGGGGCAGTTCCTCCAGTTCCCTGGGGCAGATCCACCTTCCCGTTACCTTTGGTACCCGCAACAACTACCGCACGGAGCTGGTCGACTTCAACATTGCTCAAATCAGCCTCCCGTACAATGCCATCCTCGGATACCCTGCCCTGGCTCAGTTCATGGCAGCAACCCATCCGGCCTACAACCTCATGAAGATGCCCGGAAGCAAGGGCGCCCTCACCATAGCTGGAGATACCAAGGAGGCTCTTGTGGCGCTCAAGCTTGCCCTCAAGGCCGCCGCGGCGGTGCAGCCCGCCGACGCGGACGTCTCCAAGGCCAAGGAAGCTGCACCGACCAAAAAGAAGCAGTTGTTCACCCAGGACAAGGGGGAGACCAAGCAGGTGCCAGTTGAGGAAGACAGGTCCTCAGGAGCCACCTTCACCATAGGTGCCGGCCTCGACCCCGACCAAGAGAAGGCGTTGGTGAGGTTCTTACACTCGAACAAGGAAGTGTTTGCATGGGAACCCAAGCAGCTAGCAGGGGTCCCAAGGGAGGTGATTGAGCATCACCTGAATGTGTGCCCCAATGTACGCCCTATGAAGCAGAAGGCGAGGCGGCAGTCCACCGAGAAGCAGGCCTTCATCATCCAAGAAACCCGCAAGCTGGAGGTAGCAGGAGTTATTCGCGAGGTTTGCTACCCCGAATGGCTAGCAAACCCCGTTGTCGTGCCAAAAAAGGGGGGAAAGGAACGCATGTGCATCGACTTCACCAACCTCAAAATGCCTGCCCCCAAGATCCGTTCCCGCTTCCCCGCATTGACCAGATTGTCGACTCCACCGCCGAGTGCGACCTGCTGTGTTTCCTGGATGTGTTCTTGGGTTATCACCAGATCAAGATGGTGGTAGAATACATGGAGAAGACAGCCTTCCTAACCCCATGTGGGGTGTACTGCTACACTTGCATGCTGTTTGGATTACGCAACGCGGGCGCGACCTTCCAATGGATGATGCACATTGCCTTGGGCCGGCAGCTCGGGAGAAAGGCTTACGTCGACTACATTGTGGTGAAATCTCGGGAGGCAAGCACCTTGATCCAAGACTTGGAGGAGACCTTCACAAGCCTCCGCCGAGTGGACCTGCGACTCAACCCGGAAAAGTGCATGTTCGGCGTCCCTTCCGGCAAGCTGCTGGGCTTCCTCGTGTCCCATAGGGGGATCGAGGCCAACCCGGAGAAGGTCAAGGCGATCGAAGACATGAGTCCACCGCAAACCCTCAGAGAAATGCAGAAGCTTGCTGGTCGCGTCACCGTGTTAGGATGCTTTATCTCCAAGCTGGGGGAGCGTGCCCTACCGTTCTTTAAGCTGATGAAGAAAAAGGGCCTATTTGAGTGGACACAGGAGGCCGACCAAGCGTTTCAAGACCTCAAGGAATACCTGACCAGCCCCCTAGTGATGGTGGCGCCGTGCCCTCTCGATCCCCTCTACCTTGCCACCACTCCCTACTCCGCCAGCGCAGCCCTGGTGGCGGTTCGGGAGGAGCGCCAGGCTAAGGCCGCATCCAGAGCAGCTACAGCCCCAGCCGGGGCAGCACAAGACTAAGAAAGCCTCGTGAAGACCACGACAATGGCAGCAGGGGACCAAGCTCAGCAGGATGGTGCCCCTGGGGCTGAACAGGCCCCGCCGAGCGACCAGGCACCGGGGGCTCCATCATCTCAGGAGGCACCTCAGCCTCCGGAAGACGCAGGCCACGTCAGCGTTCCACCCTCATCGAGCATCCAGTGTACTTTGTCAGCACGGTGTTGCGGGATGCAAGAGCATGGTACCCCATGCCTCAGAAGCTCTTACTCGCGCTCTTGGTGGCCTCACGCAAGTTGCAACACTACTTTCAATGTCACCCCATCAAGGTTGTCTCGGCATACCCGTTGGAAAGGGTACTCAGGAGCCCCAACTTCGCTGGGAGAGTCGCCGAATGGAACATCGAGCTGCAGGCGTTTCAGTTGGAGTTCAGCACAACCAGGGTCATCAAGGGAGCCGTGCTTGCTGACTTCGTGGCTGAATGGGCGGAAGCACCAGAGCTCAAGGCGGGCGAGGATCGGTCTCTCTCCCCAGGAAGTGAGGCACCAGATGGCTGGGTCATGTACTTCGATGGTGCATTCTCGCGGCAGGGCGCGGGGGCTGGTGCAGTGCTTATATCCCCCACTCAGGACAAGCTCTACTACACCGTACAACTCTGTCTCCAGTAGGGCGAGAAGGTCTCCAACAACATAGCAGAATATGAGGGCCTCATAGCAGGCCTAAAAGCTGCAACATCACTGGGAGTGAAGCGCCTCGTCATCAAGGGTGATTCACAACTCCTCGTCAACTTCTCCAACAAGGTGTATGAGCCGAAGGACGAGCACATGGAAGCATATCTTGCGGAAGTACGCAAGATGGAGAAGCAGTTCTGGGGGCTGGAGTTGCAGCATGTGCCATGCGGCACCAACTAAGAGGCTGATGACATCGCCAGAAGGGCGTCCAAACGGCTGCCTCAGGAGCCTGGTGTTTTCGAGGAACGACTCTTCAAGCCGTCGGCGGCACCATTACTTTCAAGAACGGCACAACCTAAGGAAGAACTCCCTCAGCCACCCGCCACAGGAGCCCCGGCCTGTGGCCCGACCTCAAGAGCGCGCCTACTCTTGGCGCTGCAGCCTCAGGAGGGATGCTGGACCAAGGAATTCAAGGAATACCTGACGCAAGGGATGCTGCCAGAGAAAGAGGAGGACGCGGAGCGCGTGGCCCGGCAGGCCACGACCTTCTGCATCCAAGACGGTGAGTTATACCGGAAGCGACCGAATGACATTTCCCTACATTGCATCTCCAGGGAATAGGGGAAAGAGCTGCTGGCCGACATACGCGATGGAGATTGCGGACACCACTCGTCATCACGGACCCTCATCGGCACGGCATTTCGCAGCGGATTCTATTGGCCTACAGCTGTTGGTGTCAAAACTGGCGGATCTCGGGTAGGGGGTCCCAAACTGTGCGTCTAAGGCTAATGGTAACAGGAGACTAGGGACACGATGTTTTACCCAGGTTTGGGCCCTCTCGATGGAGGTAATACCCTACTTCCTGCTTGATTGATCTTGATGATATGAGTATTACAAGAGTTGATCTACCACAAGATCGTAGAGGCTAAACCCTAGAAGCTAGCCTATAGTATGATTGTTGTCCTTGTCCTACATACTAAACCCTCCGGTTTATATAGACACTGGAGGGGGCTAGGGTTACACAGAGTCGGTTATAGAGAAGGAGATCTATCATCCGAACCGCCAAGCTTGCCTTCCACGCAAAGGAGAGTCCCATCCAGACACGGGACGAAGTCTTCAATCTTGTATCTTCATAGTCCAACAGTCCGGCCAAAGTACATAGTCTAGCTGTCCGGATACCCCCCTATCCAGGAATCCCTCAGTAGCCCGTGAACCAGGCTTCAATGACGATGAGTCCGGCGCGCAGATTGTCTTCGACATTGCAAGGTGGGTTCCATCTCTGAATACTCCAAGATAAATTCCAAACACAAGGACCTTGTCCGGCTCTGCAAGACAAATTTCACATACCACCATAGAGAGAACAATAATCCACGAATCTAATCTGCTGACAACTCTTCGTAGCGTGACATCACGCCACAACCCGACTTTTATTCGAACCATTTTTTATAACCAGGCACCGCACACATTGCGAGGCGGTTTCCTTGGCACGTCTTGTCAAAGCAGAGATCGCGTCCCCCTTATCGTGGGATTCTCATCAATACGGGTGTGGGTAACCCAACCGCACCACCAAACGCGGTGAGTGGGGAACGAGCAGGTTTTATTAGGCAAGCGGCCGGGGAGGCGCAGAGTTTCATTGCCTCTATAAAGAGGAAAGGCCTCTTCCTTTTCACCCACTCCTTCTCCTTCTACTCGTCCATTCTCTTTCGCTTGAGCCCTAACGCCCGAGCGTTCATCTTCTCCACCGACGAAGGTTCTTCCGAAAATGTCCGGATCTGGAGCATGAGGCAAGTGGATTTTGTGCCAGGTGTCTAACAGTTATTCGCCGTTGTTGCCATGTCATTTGCTTGCGTGTTGCATTTTGTCATGTCATCATGTGCATTTCATTTTACATACGTGTTCGTCTCATGCATCCGAGCATTTTCCCCGTTGTCCGTTTTGCAATCCGACACTCCGATGTCATCCGGCGTCCCCTTTTGCCTCTTTTCGTGTGCGGGAGTTAAACATTCTCAGAATGGACCGAGGTTTGCCAAGCGGCCTTGGTATAGCACGGGTAGACCGCCTGTCAAGTTTCATTCCATTTGGAGGTCGTTTGATACTCCAACGGTTAACCGTGTAGCCTGAAACCCCTCTCTCTTTGAAACCCAGCCCCTCTTCACCACATCCCATGAGCCCATCCTAACCCCCTACATGCTCTCGGTCATTCCATCACGATCGTGTGGGCAAAAACCGCTCCTCATTTGGACTCTCATAGTTCACTCTACCTATATATATAGGCCCTTCCCCTCAATTTTCGCGGATGAATCCCCTAACCCTAGCCCCGCTCCTCTCGCCCGCCGGACACGTCCGAACTGGACCGGACATGTCCACCGCCGCTCCCCGCGCCTATCCGGAGCCGCCACGTGGCGCTCCGCCGCCGTCCGCCGCCGCAGCCCGTGAGGGCCCGGGCGCCCTGCTCCATGCGCCCTAGGTCGCGCCGCCCGGCTCCCCGTAGGCGCCGCCGCCCCTCTATCGCCACGCTGCCGCACAACGTCGCTGGACCCCGCATCCTCCATCGCGCCCCTGCATCGAGTGCCCCGCGCTCACCATCCAGCGCCCATCTACCGCCCCACCGGCGTGCTCAGCCGCGGATCCCACCCCGTTCCTCATGCCCGCGCCTCCTCTCATCGCAGCCGGCTCGTCTCCAGCCAGAACCGGGCCGGCGTTGCCTGGATCCGGCTGCCCTGCGTGCCCCGCCGTCGTCAAGCCTCGCCGCCGGCCTCCCCGCTCGCCGGAGCCCCGAGCACCGGCCACCCCGTCGTCGAACCTCCCCGATCTGCACCACCATAACCGTGGACGTCCCCAGCCATCCAACCAAACGTATCCCCGTGCCCGGATCCCTCCGTCCCGGGATTTCCTCGTCCAGATTTCATAGGGTAAAAATTTCGCTGTCCCTGAGATTTTCATCATATGTACCCATGTTCATCATGCCATAACTTTGTGTGTGCTACTCGGATTTGTGCATATAATATATCAAAATGTTCTTTGTGAGATGATCTTCATTTCATTCCATTGTGCCATGCTTGTTTGAGATCATCTTGATTCCCGAATCATCGTTGCAAGAGTGCTATATGATGTTAATCTGCTGAAACTGTTATAACTTGGTGATTTGTCATTTTCGTTGCATTTGATGTGTGCATCCTACGAGCATGAGCTCTACATGTGTTTTGACATACATCATGCCATATTCATAGTGGTGCCACCTATGTATTTTTGTGAGTCTTGTAGTGAGTGCATCGAGCTCGTGAAGTAGGGTACTTGCTGTTGCTGTTTTGCTAGTCTGAATCTGCTATATCATGATGCTATGTAAACCTGCTTCCACAAGTCATTCTATGCATAATCTGGAGATGTTCACTAAGGATTATTTGTTATACATGTCATGCTCTATCCATTCATGCCCCTGGTTGAAATTATAGCCTGCTGTATCTTGTTGTAATCTTGCTCTCAAGTTGCTAAATAATGTTGCTGTCAGCCTGATAACATTAAGTTCAATGTTGCCATGATTGTTGTTAGTGATCCAATCATGCTATGAACTTGATCTTGCCATGCTTAGCTTCATAAACATGTATTCTTACTGTTTGTTGCCTTTTCATGCCATGTATTGATCTGTGGTGAGTGGTACAAGCTCACCAACATGCCTACTTATTGTTGTTCCTGCCATGTATGAATCTGTCATATCATTTGCCATGCTTACATGGGTGCCATCATATCTTCTGTTCCTTTTTGGCTCATGGTCAGTAAGGGACTTTTGTTCTATGAAATTAGTAGATTCTTGCCATGCATTTGTTTGCCATGATAAGTTCCTGTAACATGTTGTTTGATAGCTCTAAACATTGCAACCTGATGTTATTTCTGCAAAGTCTGAAACTGTTATTATTTGCAATCTTGCCATGTCCTTTTGAGCATGTTCTAGTGATTTCTGGACATAGCTCAGTGTTCATGTTTTGTCATGCTTTACCTGTACTTCATGCCCAAGCCTTTTGTTTTCATGTTGAGATGATGTAGCTTGTTGTTTTGATGCTTGCTAGATGCCTAGTTGCTGTTTTGGACAGCTTGTCCTTTAAACTTGTATAGTGTATGTGTTGAACCGTTGCTCCGTTTTGAGTGTGCTCTATATGAAACTTGCTTAGAATTGCATGTAGTTTCATATTATCATGTTGCATCCTTGTTTTGAGAGTGTTTGCTTGATGTTTGTATGTATTTTGCATAAATGCCATGTTTAACTTGTTTTGCTCATATCTTCTAGGTCGTAGCTCCGAACTAAATGAACTTTATATGTAACTTGACTAGAATCTCATGTAGTTCATCCTGGTGCATCTTAAATTGCTGTTTAACAACTTGAACATAAGGTTTATTCAGATCTGGACCAATTTCGAAATTTGCATATGAGGACTTACCGGAATTGTTATATGTTGTTTCCGGCCTCATTTAAACTTGCCTTGTTGTGTTGCCCTTGTATGCATCATCTCTTGCCATGAGTAGCTTCATGTAGTTTTGTCATGCATCATGCTTGGTTGAGCATCATGCCTTGTTCATGTGTGGTGTGTTTACCATGTTGTGTGCTTCTTCTCGATAGTTCCTGTTTCGTTGCGATCATGAGGATTCGTTCGTCTACGCTTGGTTCAGCTTCATCCGTTCGTCTTCTTCATGGGCTCGTTCTTCTTCCTAGCGGGATTTCAGGCAAGATGACCGCTACCCTAGATCTCACTACTATCATTGCTATGCCAGTTGCTTCGTTCTATCGCTATGTTGCGCTACCTATCACTTGTTCCTCAAGCCTCCCAAATTGCCATGTCAGCCTCTAACCTTTTCACCCTTCCTAGCAAACCGTTGCTTGGCTATGTTACCGCTTTGCTCAGCCCCTCTTATAGCGTTGTTAGATGCAGGTGAAGTTGAAGATTGCTCCATGGTGGACAGGATTATGTTGGGATATCACAATATCTCTTATTTAATTAATGCATCTATATACTTGGTAAAGGGTGGAAGACTCGGCCTTATGCCTGGTGTTTTGTTCCACTCTTGTCGCCCTAGTTTCCGTCATACCGGTGTTATGTTCCCGGATTTTGCGTTCGTAACGCGGTTGGGTGATTTATGGGGCCCCCTTGATAGTTCGCTTTGAATAAAACTCCTCCAGCAAGGCCCAACCTTGGTTTTACCATTTGCCTCACCTAGCCCTTTTTTCCTTGGGTTTCGGGAGCCCGAGGTTCATCTTTATTTACCCCCCCGGGCCAGTGCTCCTCCGAGTGTTGGTCCAAACTAGAGCACCGTGCGGGACCATTCCTTGGCAACTTGGATTACGTCGGTTCTTGTACGCTTCACTTATCTGGTGTGCCCTGAGAATGAGATATGTGCAGCTCCTATCGGGATTTGTCGGCACATCGAGCGGCTTTGCTGGTCTTGTTTTACCATTGTTGAAATGTCTTGTAAACCTGGATTTCGAGTCTGATCGGGTCTTCCTGGGAGAAGGTATATCCTTCGTTGATTGCGAGAGCTTATCATGAGCTAAGTTGGGACACCCCTGCAGGGTATAAACTTTCGAAAGTCGTGCCTGCGGTTATGTGGCAGATGGGAATTTGTTAATGTCCAGTTGTAGATAACTTGACACCAGGTACGAATTAAAACGCATCAACCGCGTGTGTAGCCGTGATGGTCTCTTTTCGGCGGAGTCCGGGAAGTGAACACGGTTTTTGGGTTATGTTTGACGTAAGTAGGTGTTCAGGATCACCTCTTGATCATTGCTAGCTTCACGACCGTTCCGCTTGCTCTCTTCTCGCTCTTATTTGCGTTGGTTAGCCACCATATATGCTTAGTCGCTGCTGCAACCTCACCACTTTACCCCTTCCTTTCCCATTAAGCTTTGCTAGTCTTGATACCCATGGTAATGGGATTGCTGAGTCCTCGTGGCTCACAGATTACTACAACTATAGTTTCAGGTACAGGTTTATGCGATGATCATGACGCGAGAGTGATGTTTGCTTGTTTTGGAGTTCTTCTTCTGCTTCTTCTTCGATCAGGGGATAGGTTCCAGGTCGGCAGCCTGGGCTAGCAGGGTGGATGTCGTTTGAGTTTCTGTTTGTGTTTCATCCGTAGTCGGATGGTGCTCTTATGTAAGATGATGTTGTATTCGTGTGGCATTGTATGCCTCTGGTATGTATCCCCATCTATTATGTAATGTTGATGTAATGATATCCACCTTGCAAAAGCGTTTCAATATGCGGGTCTATCCTTGGTGGGACCTTCGAGTTCCTTTTTGGATAGGGTCACATATTGGGCGTGACAAGTTGTATACCCTGCAGGGGTGTCCTCTACTGTCCGGATCCGGAGCAGGAGGCAAGTTGATGGCCTCTACTGTCCAGGAGAAGGATATCAAAAAGCTTCGGGAGGCCGGGTACCTGGCCCAGAAAATCGGCCACCGCCTTCTGGCGGTAGGACAAATTGTCCCTACTCCGGAGTCCCATGAGAGGGTCGTGTTCCTCCCTCATTTTTCCGCGGGCTCGGGTTTCCCCTTCACCCATTTGTTCACGGCATCATGTATTATTACGGGATCGATTTGCACGATCTATCCCCCAATTCCTTCCTCAACATCTCAACGTTTATTGTCATGTGCGAGGACTTTCTCCACATCGCGCCACACTTCAGCTTATGGCTGAAGATCTTCAATGTGAAGCCCAAGGTGGTGAATGGCGAGCACACCGAGTGCGGAGGCGCCATGGTGAGTAGGATGCCCAAGGTCACATGGCCGATAGGTACTTTCAATGATTCTGTCAAGGAGTGGCGGCAACAGTGGTTCTATATCACTGAGCCGTGCGGCAAAAAGTGGGCCGCAGCTCCTGAGTTCCGATCCAGAACCCCTTTGCGGCTCACGTCCTGGCCCGAGAAGGGCTTGAACTGGTCTTCATCTAACGAACTATTGGTGATCCAGACACGTGTCAAAGGTATGGGAGACAAGGCCGTTAAGCTTGTTGACATAGTCCAGGTGATGCTGGTCTGCCTGGTTCTTCCCTGTCAGCACCGAGCCTGCAATTTGTGGGAGTACGACTCGGCGGAACACCAGACCCTGCGAGAACTTTATGGCTCCACACACAAGGACATCTGGAAGGTGCTTTTTAAGTCCGGCAAACTGTGGCCGGACTCCGCCGCGGACCGTGGGTACCAACTGTCCCACCACGCAAGTTCGGTAAGTAGGCATTATATTTTGCCCATCCATATGTTTTATTGTCATATCCCGGGGAAGATGTCCTAACGTGCTTCCCACAATCATCTTAGGGATGGACGAAGTAGGCGGGGCGGATACACTGTCCGTCCCCGCTACCAGAAGAACTAGGTGGACCACTTCTGACGAAGATGCTGGTCCCGGCGCCTTACAAGGTGCCAAAGAAAGAGGCCCATAAAGAGGCCAAGGAGACCAGGGGCGGCCTGCGTCGTCGCGGGGCTTCAGACCCGAAATCCGAAGACTCCAATACCCGTCTCTCCTTTGAAGAGGAAGAGGAGGAGGAAGATGAGTCCCCCACGGGGGGTGGAAAGAAAAGGACAGCCTCCTCATCTCTCGAGGCCAAATTGCCTAAGAGGGGAAAAACGCCCCTGCCAGAGGCGTCCACTACGGCTACCGACAGCAGCCCGAAGGGGGATCCCAGGGCCCAGCCCCTGGAAAACTCGTAAGTGTACAAAATCCAAACACGTCTATGCTTCCAGGATTATCAAGACACAAATAAATTAATTGGTGCCATATTTTTTGTTGCCCGGCCAGGTCTCGCGCCGAATAGTCCTCATCAGAGGATTCCTTGAGCTCAGATGCCCTTAAGAGTGAGACACCTCCGAGGGCCCCTTCCCCGAGGCTCGGGCATGGCACCGAGGTGTCGTCCCAAAAGGAGCTAAACCGGGAGGGGCGTACCTCGGGGGCCGGATACACAGGAGCGGCGGCTCCACTGAGTGTCGATGGCGGGGGTGATCTTGGATTCGGCCCACAACCAGATACAGTCCCAGAGACCTTTAAGGCTTCGGGTTCAGACGGGCATCTCCCCTTGACTAGAGGAGGTGATCCTGCTCCACCGGCGACCTTTGCCCAACCAGAGGTGCAGGACAACTTATTGAAGGTGCTAAAGAGCATTTCCATCATCGATGAACATCGCGCCCTTATGGGCGTGGTGATTGAGAAGGTTCAGGCTGCTGAAATTGGACTGAATGAATCCTGCATCAGCCTTATAAAAGGCTTGGAGGTAAGTTTTTAGGAGTTTTTTAGAAGATTTGTCATAGTATAGATAGTAGCCCCTGATACACTGTCCGGTGAAAGAAGGAACTGGACAGGGGATCGATTTTCCTCCCACAGGAGGCTCAGTGCATGACATATATCTCTTCCTTTATAAACAGGCATCTATGGCGACTGCCGCCTCTCATACTGCGGAAGTATCCAGACTGAAGCAGAGTCTGGAGCGGGCCGAAGAAGAACTTGGCCAGGTGAAGAAGCAGTTGGAGGACCACCAAGGTATGTCGAAACCTTGTTTAAGTTTAGCACAATGAAGTAGCTGTGCCTCATGAAAGTATGTATATTGCGCGCTCTCGGGGCGAACGCCGAAATTGAGGCATTGAAGAAGGCTATGGCCATAGCCGAAAAGAAGGCAGCTGCGGAACAGGCCCTTCACGAGAAGCACGAGGCCAGGGTAATTGAAGCTGAACAAGAGCTTTAGGAGGCCATACAGAAAAGCGAGACTTTGGAGCGGGGTCTGTCATTGAAAGAATCCGAACTCACACAAGTTCTCCAAGCCGCCACTGATGCTCGGGAGGAAGCCCAAGGTGCTCCGAAGGACATTCAGGAAGCGAGGAAGATTGCGGCTGGTAAGGCCTTTTCCTATTTAAAGCATTTGCTGGTGCCGTAGCAGAAAAATTCGAGGTGACAAATTGACTTCTGATTTGTCCAGGGGCGTTTGTGGATCTTCCGTGCAGCATATCTGATGCTGCTCAATTCTATCGAGTTGAGGAGAAGAAGACTGCGGAAAAGCTTTTCTGGTCGCAGTATTTGGCGCCGAATTATCCGGTGCCATTCGTCGATCAGCTGAAGCAGCTGGTCGAACTGCACCAGGCGGCCGAACTAGCTATGAAGGATCTGATTGTCCGGCTATGGCCCGCCGAGCCTATTCCAAACAGTTACTTTCGGCTCGTGAAGTGAATTGTGAGTGCCTGTCCTCGGCGTGACACCATTAAGCGGTCGGTTTGTATAGAAGGTGCGCAAATGGCATTTGCCCGCGCGAAAGTGCACTGGGGAAAGCTAGATGCTGAAAAGCTGATGACCGAGGGACCACCCGAGGGGAAGGAGCACCGCAAGCCCGAACTATATTACGATGTTGTCCTGAAAGGAGCCCGCCTTGTGGCGGAGCAATGTACCAAAGATATTGTATTTCCATGAACGCAATTATGTTGTCCTTTGTAAGGCGGAATAGAGTCACCGTTATTTATGTATTTGCATTTTATATAAAAAGTTTTTCTTCCTTCGCGGCCGTTTTTATATGTTAATCTTGAGAGTTGGCCAGTCGTCGGCTTCTTCCCCCACATAGGAAATACGGGGGTGTTCGGGATACACCTGAACACTCTTTACCCCATTCTTGGGTCCATAAAGGAGGCGTTCAGCACAATGAACCAGACAATCAGACTATAGGGCTTTATTACTCTCACTTAGCCATAGGAATTCGAGTATGGTAGGCGCAGCCCCTAGTGTTCGGAAGACCGCACGAGGGACTCTAACAGCACCTGATCGGTAGATCGATCCGTCGCACTCTGCATTTATGATGGCATTATGCGGAATAAATCCTTAAAGATTTTATAACCTCTCGAACAGCTGACCAGCTCTCGCCTTATCATGACAGTCAGTTTTTGGCTTTCTCTACTGAGGTGCTCATCCGAAAGAACCGGGACACAACCGCAATAGTTCTCCTAGCGCTACCTTTAGCTGATATTGCGGAACGTAAGGTACAAAAACATGGGAGCCGGGCAAACCCAACTAATGACCCAAGACATGATTCGGAGCTGATGCATATAATGCTATAAGTTCGGGATGCCGAGCGACCGAGAAGGTGGTCGGACTTTGTTGCCATGGTGCGGGTATAATGAAGCCCCTTGGCGTTTTAAGGCATAACACGATATTCGGATGCCTTTTTATGACTAAAAAATGTCAATGGTAGATGATAGTGGATAAGTGTCATATAACTCTACATGCTGTATTCAAGTAATATGTTTATGCGTATGGGTACTGTTCATGTTGTAAAATGGAGGTATGACAGCTTACCCTTTGTACGAATCCGATGTATGTCCTGATTGTCTTTGGAGGAAATGTTCAAAGATTCCCCCTTTGCGCGTCCGGCTGAGTTCCTGGCGGCAGGCCTATTATCCGCAAGAGAGATCCTGCAAGGAAAATGCTGAGAGACGTATGTGCGCCATGGAGCAGTTGAACCACATGGCGTGACCTTCCCAACTTATGCTGGGGTGTTTGACTGGCGTCTGGTCGAGCCGAGCTAGCCTGTCATGAAGTAGTTCGGACTCCTTTATTGGTGTCTGAGGGGTTGGCTGCCGAATCGAGGTTTGGCAGGGTGGCACAATTCACTGCTTCAGTGGCCGTATGCTTTTCGGCCCCGAAGTGGGGTTCGGCCGTGCCCGTAATTGTGACTATGTCACGTGGACCTGGTATGGTACCATGTTGAATCTAGCCAACGTGGTTTGCCCCGGCAGTACGTAATAGTTACTGTATAGGGGGATAGTGTCGAAGACTGACTCTCCTGTATGGTGATCATTCGTTGATCCGGAGATAACCTCTAGGGTGGTGTTTATAACGCTCACCGTGTCGGATTGTGTAGGAGTTTCTTTTGCTCTGTGTTGCATTGCTTTGAGACCCCTTTATTGTTTTCGGTGTATGACTGGCCGGCTTGTTTGAAGATCCGGCATTCTCTATTTGTATGATTAGCTGCCGATCCTGGTTTACCATGGATTTGGCATGGGCGATCGAGGATGCGGTCTAGGCCGGATGGGCCCGAATTGCTTTGCTGAAGTGGTTTTTTCCGTCGACCGGGCTGGGAGCCGCGGAATCCGGTGTTGACTGCCATCTCGCGGGCATCATCATTAGTCTTCGAACACTTATGGTTGTTGCGTCGATGTTTATGGGTGCTATATCTGGCCGCTGATGTGCTAGGGGTTCTTTCTTTGTTGCTGTGAGCCAGCCAGCTATCTTCGCCCGCGCAAAAGTCGGTAATGAGTGTTGTTAGGGCTGACATGGACTTTGGTTTCTTTTGGCCGAGGTGTCGGGCGAGCCACTCGTCCCGGACACTGTGTTTGAAGGCTGCTATGGCTTCGGTGTTCGGACAGTCGGCGACTTGGTTCTTTTTTAGTAGGAACCGGGTCTAGAGTCTCCTGGCTGACTCTCCGGGCTGTTGGGTAATGTGACATAAGTCATCAGCATCCGGTGGTCGCCTATAGGTACCTTGGAAGTTGTCGAGGAATGCATCCTCAAGATTTTCCCAGCTGTCGATGGAGTTCACCGGCAGGTTATTCAGCCACTGTCTAGCTCGTCCTTTAAGCTTAAGGGGGAGGTACTTGATGGCATGTAGATCATCACCGCGGGCCATGTGAATGTGGAGAAGGAAATCTTCGATCCATACCGCGGGGTCTAGTGTGCCGTCGTATGATTTGATGTTGATGGGTTTAAACCCTTCTGGGAATTGGTGATCCATTACTTCGTCAGTGAAGCAGAGGGGGTGTGCGGCGCCTCTGTGCCAGGCTATGTCATGACGTAGTCCGACTAAATCTGGTCGGTTATGTTCGGCCCGGTCGGACTTATTATTAGTGTATTCGGCATGACGGTCGTTGTCATGTGCTGTGGCGCACCCCCCCGATCCGTATATTGATCATGGTTGTCCTGCGTTGTTTTCCAATATATTTCGTAGGTCCTGCGTATTACCCCGGGCCATAGTGAACTGGCGTGGGGGTGCGGGCTGGTGTTCGTTCTGATACGCCGTTTTATCCCGGCCACGATGTGGCCGGTCAGCCTCGTCTTATGCTGGTAGTGCAGGCTCTACGGCCTTTTCCTCTAGCTGGGGTAGCAACTTGTGTTTTGGTTAATCCTTGGTTGGGGGATCGAGTCCGTATTCCTCGGCCGCCAGGACCTCAGTCCATCTGTCTGCGAGTAGATCTTGATCAGCTTGGAGCTGTTGTTGCTTCTTTTTCAGGCTTCTTGCAGTGGATATAAGCTGGCGCTTAAAGCGCTCCTGCTCTATGGGATCCTCCGGTACGCTGAATTCGTCATCACCGAGGCTCACCTCGTCTTCGGAGGGAGGCATATAGTTGTCGTCCTCCAAGTATCCGTCCGTCGCCTGTTCATCTGGGCTGACCTGCCCGTGTTCTTGTTTGGCCTGCTCGAAGGTAGGCCGATCAGGATTGTATTCCTCTTCGGCGCCATCCCGATTGTTTTCTTCTCTAGTGCCGGTGTTGCTGTGGCGGGGCTTGGAGCGGCGCCGATGACACCCATGCTTTGATTTCTGCCGGGGTTATCTTCTGTTGCCTCATTGCCATTGTTTTCGTTGGGGGTGTCCACCATATATATATCATATGAAGAGGTGGCAGTCCAGCGCCCTGTGGGCGGTGGTTCCTGTTCTTCTCCAGCATCGTCGTCTATACAGTCGATGTCTTCGGAGTCGAAGTTAAGCACGTCGGTCAAATCATCGACCGTGGCTATGAAGTGGGTGGTGGGTGGGTAACGAATTTCTCCGTCGCCTGCTTCCCACTCGAGCCGGATATAGTTCGGCCAGGACTCTCCTGACAGAGAGAGAGAGACCTTAATGAATTTAGCACATCAGCAAAGGGGGAGTGCTAAAAGATATCCACGGCGGTGAACTCCATTATTGGAGCCCAATCGGACTTGATGTGCCCGGGCACTCACAGTTCGGAGCCCACGTCCGGACACAGGTCCGGGGGTCCGGTGATGCAGATCCCCTTAATGGCGGAGTCTGTGTTCGGCTCTACCGCCGAAGAGTATGCGGCCTCCATGGTGGGGTCCATCCACCCATCCTCGGTTGACGCGATCTGCCCTGGATTTTGGTCCGGAGCGGCTGCAGGGGCGACATCCCGAATACTGTCCGATAGCAGATTTAAGTCATGCTCGTCGTGACTGTTCGGTACTCCTGATGCAGTCCCAAATCTGTCGAAGATCAAGTCTCCGCAGATATCGGTCGTGTAATTCAAGTTCCCAAACCTGACCTGATGGCCTGGGGCGTAGCTGTCGATCTGCTCCAGATGGCCAAGCGAGTTGGCCCGCAGTGTGAAGCCGCCGAACACGAAGATTTGTCCGGGGAGAAAAGTCTCACCCTGGACTGTGTTGTTGAAGGTTGGGGGAGCCATCAAGCCTTACAGTGACGGCACAGAGGAAACTCTCAATGAAAGCACCAATGTCGGTGTCAAAACTGGCGGATCTCGGGTAGGGGGTCCCGAACTGTGTGTCTAAGGCTAATGGTAACAGGAGACTGGGGACACGATGTTTTATGCAGGTTCGGGTCCTCTCGATGGAGGTAATACCCTACTTCCTGCTTGATTGATCTTGATGATATGAGTATTACAAGAGTTGATCTACCACGAGATCGTACAGGCTAAACCCTAGAAGCTAGCCTATGGTATGATTGTTGTCCTTGTCCTACGGACTAAACCCTCTGGTTTATATAGACACCAGAGGGGGCTAGGGTTACACAGAGTCGGTTACAGAGAAGGAGATCTATCATCTGAATCGCCAAGCTTGCCTTCCACGCAAAGGAGAGTCCCATCCGGACACGGGACGAAGTCTGCAATATTGTATCTTCATAGTCCAACAGTCCGGCTATCCGGATACCCCCCTATCCAGGAATCCCTCAACGGCACTCAACGACGCGACCGAGCTGGTGAAGTCCTGCGAGGCCTACCAATTCCACGCCAAGAAGATCCATCAGCCAGCTCAGGGTCTGCAGACCATCCCGCTCTTGTGGCCATTCGCGGTCTGGGGGCTGGATATCCTGGGCCCATTCCCTCGAGCGCCTGGAGGCTACCGCTACCTCTACGTCGCCATCGACAAGTACACCAAGTCGGCGGAGGTGGAAGCCGTCTGCACCATCCCAGCAGGCTCCGCAGTCAAGTTCATCAAGGGCCTCGTGAGCCGTTTGGTGTCCCTAACCGCATCATCACTGACAACGGTTCGCAGTTCACTAGCAATCTCTTCAAGACGTAGTGTGCTAACCTTGGAACGCAAATCTGCTACGCTTTGGTGGCGCACCCCAGGAGCAACGGCCAGGCCGAACACGCCAAGGCGGAGGTCCTGAGGGGCCTCAAGACCAGGACCTTCAAGAAGAAGCTGGAGGCCTGCGGCAGGGGCTGGCACGACGAGCTCCAGTCCGTGTTGTGGTCCATTCGCACCACCGCCACCAAGCCAACGGGCGAGACCCCATTCTTCCTCGTCTACGGAGAAGAAGCGGTTCTCCCTCACGAGGTCAGGCATTGCTCCATGCGGGTCCTGGCGTTTGATGAGGCGCAGCAGGACGCCATGCAAGGGATGGACCTCGTGCTGGGGGAGGAATGCCGCCGTGAAGCCACACTACGGGCGGCAATATACCAGCAAGCGATGCGGCAGTATCACTGTCGCAACATCCACCCCAGGACGCTCGAGGTGGGTGACCTCGTCCTGAGGCGGGTAATCTCCAGGGAAGGGCTGCACAAGCTCTCACCCATGTGCGAGGGCCCGTTCAAGGTCGTCCATGTCTCCAGGCCTGGCGCCACGCGCTTGCAGACCTAGGACGGGGTACCATCCCAAACGCTTGGAACGTCCAGCACCTCCGGAAGTTTTACCGCTGAAGAAAGGCCCAATGCCTATGAAGAAGGCCCAGTGCCTGTGAAGCTCACCGCCCATGACACTCCCACGTAATAATGAGTGGGTCTGTACACGCCCCGGAGTCTCAGGAGTGCCGCCCTTGGGCCTCGGGGGCTCCCTCCCATGCCCAATGGCAGCACTTAGCTCCGCGCTGGTGAGAAGACTTGAAGACTAGACTAGGTGCCGGACGCGGCTTTTCATTTGCTTTCTGCAGTTGGCTCCCTCTTCCTTGATTGAACTTTGATTGAAGTTGCTTCTGGTGTTCTTTGCCGGTTCTATTCCGTCACCTTCTGCCTCCATTTCATGTCTTCAGCTTTTTGTCTGACTTGCTCTCTCTCGCAAGCCTCGCGAGGGGGCTGTACGGGTGCCCTCGTGAGCCTTTTTCTTCTGATTTTCGCGAGGCCTTCTCGTTCGAGTTTGCAGCGGGAGCACCCCTCTTAGTCCGTGCCCCTTGGGTACCGTGATATGAAGCGTCGGGCCACGGCCGGCAGCCCTTGCGACCATGGTTCGGAAAATGATAGTCTCTCAACAAGTTTTTACAGCTCTTAAGGCGCCCGACGAGGCCTGAAGCGGGCACCTCGCGAGGCATAAACTACTCCAAACGTGCCAAGCTAAGTTATCCCTACACACTGACGTATAACAACGACGCCATGACACAACACAGGAACAATAAATGCAGCATGTTAACTAGGAAATCATAGTTTATCGCACGCCCCCACAGGGCCCCATACTTGTCTCTCTCAATGTAGGAAGGAAAGAAAATAAAACAAAAGCAGCACGCGCCTTGCAGTAGTTCACAAGGAGGGATCTACGGCGTCCTCCTGAGCTCAACCAGACCCTCACCTCGCGCTTCACCGAAGCGCGGCGGCCGGACGACCTGCTGCCGCCCTCGAGGTGGGCACGACGGCGAGGCAGTTGACCGTAGCCGCCGCTGGAGGAGGTGCCACCGGAGGAAGAGCCGCCGTAGCTTGACGAGCCGCGGTTGCCGCCAGGAGCAAGTTTGCCTTCACCCTCATCACGACCGTCACCAAGACCGAGCACCTCGTTGCCGTCGTTGTCTTCAGGGCAGCACCCAACACGGTGGCCATCTTCTCCGAACACCCTCACGTAGAGGGTCGCGTCGCCATCGAACTTGAAGTGGAGGGTGTACCGCCTGCCCAGACCGTGCGCGTGGGCGAACGTCTGCCAGCCTCGGGCCAGGGCTGCGTTGCCGGCGATGGAGACCTCCACCGATACCCAAGAGGCCCTACTGCAGCAGCCGTCCGCCTGCAACCAGAGCCTGCCTAGGCCAGCGGCCAGCAGCTTGCCGAAGAAGAAGCGCGGGAGTTGAAGCCAGTTGCCGGCCGGGTTATCCGACCACACGATGAATTCCAGCAGCACCTCCGCCGAGTGGAAGCACGGCCGGGGAGGCTGCACGACCACAGCACGCCTTCCTCCACAAACCGGGCTGCCTCGACATGGGCGAGCCCCACCACGTGAAGGGCCACCGCCGCGGCCACAGGGAGCCACGACGTGGGTCACAGAGTGCTTGCGAGGGCGACCGCGTCCGCGCTTGGTCAGAGGAGAGCCAGGCCCTTCCTGGCGAGCCTTCCCCTTCTCCGCGACCGAGAACCTCTTCGCAGGCGCCATGGGGGGCGCTACAAGCAACATAGCGAGGGAGGAGAAGCAAGCGAAATGGGAAAAGATGGGCGACGGGGGCTCTTGCCCCTCCTCATTTATAGCCCAAGGGAGGCCAACCGCCGGCCTCCACGATCGCAGGTAATGATGACCCTTTTTGCATGCAGCAGGGACTCGTCAAGTCGGGCAGTTGCCGAGGCCACATGGGGAAGCGGAGACGCCCACGTCCAATCAGTCGCCACGCGTCGACCAATGCCGCAAGCTTTTGGGGCCCGCGGTGCTCCGCACATGCCCCTTAGCTTTGCCGCTAAGCCAAGTCCGAGCGCGCCTTGGGCCCAAGGGCTACTGTCATCGTTCTGGGAACGGGGGTCCCCAGACTTGCGTGCCTGCAGCCCGCGACGTAGCTCCACCAGTGGCCCAATACAGCCCGTCTTCAACAACCAACACTCAAGACCCTCATGAGGGGCCGAGCCTCGCGGGGCGGACGACACAAGGCCTCCTTAGGAGCGGCCTCACCAGGCAGGATCACGAGGGAGGCGGAGAGATCAAGGCAAGGGGTACCTCATGAGGTTCCCGTGACGCATGCCATGACGATCAAGGCCACCGCATGCAGTGTCCTCATTTCCCCTTTGGTGCTAAGGGGGCAAGCGCAGGCGCGGAGTATCGACGCATCAGGCAGAGGTTTCCATATCGGTGTAACAAGACCAAGGCCAGTAGAACGGCAGGACGGAGGTCATCGTGGAGCCCAAGACGGCGTCACCACCAGTGCCTTTGGTAGGCGAAGACCACCTTTAGTCAGGATAGCTTGTACTAGCTGTCCCCTTTCAAATTGGCCATTGTTGGATCCCTTCCCGCTCAATATTTGGGAAGAGGACTAGGGCCTCTATAAATAGGACTAGCCAGCACAGTAGAAAGGACGGATCAATTCCTCCCCAAGCAAACCACCAAGCACAAGAACACCTCTCCCTAGGAGGCTGTTCTTCCCTTGTACTGTTCATCATCAGCCCAAGAGGCAATCCACCACCACCACACACAGGAGTAGGATATTACACCACAATGGTGGCCCGAACCTGTATAAATCTTGTGTCTCTTGTGTTGTGAGTTCACCGAGCTAGCTTAGAGATCGCGGCAAGGCTGAGAGCGAGAGTCGATAGGGGGAAATCTTCGTGCTCACCCCAGTGTTCTAACCTCAAGGATTTTGCCGGAACCCGAAATCCGACAATGACCTGATGTATGTGCAGCAGCAACCTCAGTAAACGGTCCACCACTTTTGGGCTAGATTCCTGCTTGTTAAAAACAGGATCAAAGACTGCCTAGATGACGACGTAGTTTCGCTCTTTCATCGTAATTGCACCGACGAGGGAATATTGAATGCCCATGACCATCACATATAGAGCTTCACAGAACTATCACAGGTAGTGCAAAAATACTATGCGAGGGAAAGCACATGGAGGGCCTAGAAAACTCAACCAGAGCCCACTGCCTTTAAGCAGTGTGTGGCCCGGACTAAATGGATACACCCTGGCGGGTCACCCAAACACAAGTTGATGGGCGGGAAATATAAACCCTTCACAAGGCATAGGCCCGTTCTTGACGAACTCCTTGACAAGTCCTATCCGATACATGACACTCCGTGCACAGACCCAACCCATAGCCTTCGAGCATGTTGGGTACTCCGACAAGTAGCAAAAACTGGAGAGGCCATCCTCACCACCACTCCAGAGAAATACTCTCTAGAGAGGGGTGACTTTAATGTCCTCGCGGTCTTTGAGACCTTTTCTTCGAATAATCGGCACAAAAGGGTGCTCTGCGAGCTCACAGAAGTCCACCAAGTTACCGCACTGAGCCCATGGAATGACACGGCAATAACCTTTACAGTCGAAGACAAACCAAAGGCTCGGTCAGTCCGAGCACCCGCTGCCCTAGTACTAAACCCCATTGTGGATGGTTTTTGGCTTACCAAAGTGCTCATGGATGGGGTAGTGGGCTTAACCATATCTATGAAGACACGCTTGACAAAATGCAGATGGTTAGATCACGCATCGAGCAAAGCAATACCACCTTTCGAGGCATTATCCCCAGTCGAGAAGCACGATGCTCTAGGAGAATTAAACTAGATGTGGTATTTGGCACACCCGAAAACTACCGATCTGAAGAGCTGCTCTTTCATGTGGTCCCCTTCAACAGTGGGTACCACACAATCCTTGGACAGGATGCCTTCTCACGCTTCCAAGCCATACCCCATTATGGGTATATGAAGCTTAAAATGCCCGGACCCAATGGAATCATCACAATTTCAAGCGACCCGGACAAAGCCCTTCGTGCTGAAAATAAAACCGCATCCCTGGCCCTCGAGGCGTTATCCGAAGCCCTAGCGGCTGAAGAATTAACCACCCTATGGTCCACGGTGGATAGGGATGATGTGATTCTCGATAACATATCTAAATCCACCTCTTTTAAGCCAGCTGGGGAATTAGTTAAATTTCAAGTGCACCCGACGGACCCTAACAAGATAGCATCTATCGAAGCACAGTTGGATTCGGTAGTTGACGCTGCTCTACGCACATTCATGCGAGAGAATTGGGATATTTTCGCATGGCACCCTTCAGACATGTCCGACATCCCACAAAGATAGGCCGAATACAGTCTCAATATAATCAAGGGATTCAAATCCGTGAAGCAGACACTGCGGCGATTGTCTGAACCCAAGCATCAAGCCATGGGACAAGAGCTAGCCAAGTTACTAGAGGCTGGGTTTATTTGGTAAATCAAAGATATGGATTGGTTAGCCAACCTGGTCATGGTACCAAAGAAGGACAAGTCCTGGCGCCTGTGCGTCGATTTCAAAGACCTCAACAAGGCTTGCCCTAAAGACCCTTTACCATTACCCCGCATCGACCAAATCATTGACGTGACTACAGGACACGATTCTTTGTGCTTCCTCGACGCCTATTCCGGATACCATCAAATTAAAATGAAGGAATCGGATCAGGACGCAACAACGTTCATCACCCCTTATGGTCCTTTCTGCTTCAACACTATGCTCTTCGGGCTAAAAAATGCTGGGGCTACCTACCAGCGTATGATTCAAACATGCTTGGAAAAACAAATCAGCAAAACAATCAAAGCATATGTGGATGACGCGGTCATCAAGACGAAGCACGTCGAAACACTGGTGGATGATCTTCGTCTCACCTTCGACAACCTCCGGACATACAACATACGGCTTAATCCGGAAAAATGTGTCTTCGGAGTTCTGGCCAGAAAATTGCTATGGTTTATTGTTTCCCATAGAGGAATTGAAGCAAACCCAGCCAAGATCTAAGCTCTGTCGCAATTGGCTATACCAATAGACCTAAAGCAAGTCCAGAAACTAGCAGGGTGCATCGCGGCCTTAAGCCGTTTTATCTCCAAGTTGGGAGAAAAAGCATTACCACTCTACAAGCTACTACAACGCACTGACAACTTTGAATGGACGGACACTACCACAACTGGATTGGAAGAAATCAAGGACCTGATCGCAAGCAACCCAATCCTAGCTGCCCCAGGTGTTGGCGAGACTATGTTATTATACATTTCGGCAACTAACCAAGTAGTTAGTGCCGTGCTCATCGTCGAACAAGTGGAAGAAAGACATAAATTCCCCACCGAAAAGCCAGTTTATTATGTGTCGGAGGTCCTCACACCTTGCAAATCCTAATACCCCCACTACCAAAAGATAGCCTATATGGTCTTCATGGCGTCCCGAAAACTGCGACACTATTTCCAAGAGTGTTTGATCACAGTGGCATCAGAAGTACCACTTAACGATATTATCAACAACAGGGATGCCACCGGCCGCATAGCTAAATGGGCCATCGAACTCTTACCGTTTGAAATAGTATACATGCCACGTCGGGCAATTAAATCCTAGTTGTTGGCCGACTTTGTTGCTGAATTGACAGAAGCCGAACTCCCTAAAGAGTATGGTTCATACTCCAATTGGATTATGTACTTCGACGACTCCAAAATGCTAGCCGGACTGGGGCTAGCGACATCCTAACATCTCCTACTAGGGATACAATCCGCTATGTATTACAAATTATGTATACAGACTCCAATAATGTAGCCGAATATGAGGCACTTCGGCATGGTCTTAGCATGGCTGTCTCCATGTGTATACACTACAAAAAAGGCACATCTGTGACATTTTGGGCCGAACGATTTTTTTCTATCATACATATGACACTTCTATGACGATAATTGTGAGAAAACCCGGTATCATAATAGATGTGGTGGGCTCCTACTTCTATGACAAAAAATCATGATAGAAAATGGGCTTTTCGTCCTGGGCTGGCCGGAGACGCAGCTGCATGACATTCTTTGGGCCGCCCATGATGGAAAAAATGATGGTAGAAGCGAGGGTGAGGAAAATTTCGGTGAGTTCCCGGTTACGGTGGGCGGTCGGGGGCCGAGCGATGCGTGTTTCTCTCGTACACGTATGTGCGTGTGTGCGAGGCGTTGGCTCTAACTGAACCCGAGCAAGGCATTGGGCTCTAACTGAACCCGAGCGATTGCACTACAGGCTACGCGTTACTGAACCTGAGCAATCGATCGATGGCTGTTAACTAAACCCGATCGAGTGATTCCTTCTCTACTGCTGCTAACTGAAGCCGATCAATGCTGCCTCTC
>NC_041387.1:442544658-442639855 GCF_002162155.2 Triticum dicoccoides | reverse complement strand
TGGATGAACAGGACCCCGTGGTGTGGAGGGCTGGATGAAAAGGACCCCGTGGTGTGGAGGGCTGGATGAACAGTAGACGATGGAGGGGAGCCCGTGGAGGGGTGGTTGAACAGTAGCCGGTGGAGTAGCGCGTGGTGGAGGCTGGATGAACAGGAGCCCGTGGAGGCTGGAGGAGGTCAACGGTAGCCCATGGAGGCTGGAGGAGGTCGACAGTGGAGATGAACAGTATCCCGTGGAGTCCCGTTTTGCGGTACGCCACACCCCTCCCTATGAACAGGACCCCCGTTTCGACCGTAGCGCTCCAACACAAGTCCGTTTCATCCATTTTGCGGTACGCCACACCCCTCCCGATCAATAGGACCCCCGTTTCGACCGTAGGAGGTCCGTTTCCTTCGTTTTGCGGTACGCCAGACCCCTCCCGATGAACAGGATCCCGTTTCGAACATGGCCGGTCGAACACAAGGCCGTTTCCTCCATTCTGTGGTACGCCAGGCCTCGTTTCCATCGGTTGTTCCATCCAAGCCCTCCCGATGAACACGACGACGCATTTCGTTCTGACCCAGCCGGTTGGCTCCCCATGAACACGACGACAACGCTGTTTCTTCGTTCTGACCCAGCCATGTACACGAGCCCTGGCCGTATGTATGCGTGAGTAGGCGTTCGCGACCCCGCGCCTATGTACACATACGTGGCCGTATTTTCTTTCTTGCACCCTGGCCGCTGTACATATGTGTACATGCTATGTGCGCGCCTCTACTACGACATGTACGCGCCTCTACTACAACACGTGTGCGCCTGTACATTGACCAGCATATATGTACGTACACGTTCGCGACCAGAATGACAACGCCATGTACGCTTTGACCAAGTGGGTCCCGACCGTCAGACACTTCCTTGCCTGTGAAGATGTAGCTGTTGGGTCCTAGCAGTCAGGGGGGCGAATCATTTTTTTTGCCCGGACGCACTTCCTTGCGTGCGAAGATGTAGCTGGTGGGTCTCAGCAGTCAGGGGGAAATGTTTTTTCGCGAAATACGGTGGCCCGTCCAGTGGGTCCCCATGTCAGGTGGAGGAATAATTATTTTGCACGTAATAAGGAGGCACTTCCTTGCTGCGGCCGTGGACCCAGCTGTCAGCCTCTCCACGTACAGTCCACGTCCAATGGAAGCCATTCCTTGACCACGTTGACCACACCGTGTCGAGAGCACCAGGGCGGTGGACGACGGCGAGGCATAGGAAGGGGACGACGCGGAGCCGGGAAGACACGGCAGTGGATGCCCACGCGTAGAGGAGTATGAGGGTTCACTGGTTTGCTGCGGTGTGAGGCTGCCGTCGCCGCAGAATAACAAGGGGTGTGGGTGAGTAGAGGGATGGCCTGGCCAGCGGTGGGAGTAGTAGGGGGCGGTGAGGCCCCCACCACATCGCGGCCGGCTACGGGAGGCAGGAGCACGAGGCACGACCGACGCTGGTTTGGGCGGCTGGAGCAAGAAGACCAAAGGTTGAAGAAGCACTATGGCCGTTGGATGGACATCGTACGGTCACTAGAGCTAGAATCGTGCATATTGACTAAGTTGACAAAGCCCTCCGTCCCTGTCAACTTAGTAGGACCACAAGTCAGCGTGCCACTATACTGGGTCCCAGCTAACAGGGGGAGTATTCATTTTTTTTGTGCGTAATAAGGAGGCACTTCCTTGCGTGCGAAGATATAGCTGGTGGGTCCGAGTTGTCAGCGGCGGTAACATTTTTTTCACGAAATACAGAGGCCCTTTCGGTGGGTCCCTGATGTCAGGTGGAGGAATCATTATTTTGCACATAATAAGGAGGCATTTCCTTGCGTGCGGTCGTGGACCCATCTGTCGGCCTCTCCACGTACAGTCCACTTTAGATGCATGTCGGTCGTTGACCATGTTGACCAGGCCGCGTCGAGAGCACCATGGCGGTGGACGATGGAGAGGCTTATGAAGGGAACGACATGGAGGCAGGGAAGACTCGGCAGTTGTTTCCCACGTGAAGGGGAGTACGACTGTACGAGGGTTTACTGGTTCGTCTGCCATCGCCGGAGAATAATAGTAGGTGTGGGTGAGTAGAGGGATGGCTAGGCCAGCCATGGGATTAAGGTGGGGCGGTGAGGCCTGTGCTGCAGCACAGCCGGCCGCGAGGAGGAGGGAGCAGGCAGTCCCGTGAGCACTTGTTTGAGCGGCTGGAGCAAGAAGAGCAGAGATTGAAGAAGCACGACGGCCGTTGGATGGACATCCAACAGTCACTGATTGTGCGTCAACCTTTTTTTAGGAAAGCCTCAAATCTGTGGAAAACAGCATACAACCCATCTGCCATTATTTCTAATAATCTACAGCCCATTTGCTAATTGTTAAGGTTTTTTAGCCCATATTCTTTTTGTTAGCATTACAGCCCATATTGTGGCCATGGTAAAAAATTATACGAAATTTTGCATATTTCGATGTGATACGTCTCCAACGTATCTAGAATTTTTGATTGCTCCATGCTACTTTATCTACTGTTTGGACTATGTTGGGCTTTATTTTCCACTTTTATATTATTTTTGGGACTAACCTATTAACCGGAGGCCCAACCTAGAATTGCTGTTCTTTTGCCTATTTCAGTGTTTCGAAGAAACAAAATATCAAACGGAGTCCAAACGGAATGAAACCTTCGGGAACGTGATTTTCTCACCGAACGTGATCCAGGAGACTTGGACCCTACTCCAAGGAACAACCGAGGCGGTCACGAGGGTGGGGGCGCGCCCTCACCCCTGGGCGCGCCCCCCTACCTCGTGGCCCCCCTGTTGCTCCACCGACGCACTCCTTCCTCCTATATATACCTACGTACCCCCGACATATCAAATACGAAGCCAAAAACCTACTTCCACCGCCGCAACTTTCTGTATCCACGAGATCCCATCTTGGGGCCTATTCCGGAGCTCCACCGGAGGGGGCATCCACCATGGAGGGCTTCTACATCAACACCATAGCCCCTCCGATGAAGTGTGAGTAGTTTACTTCAGACCTACGGGTCCATAGTTAGTAGCTAGATGGCTTCTTCTCTCTTTTTGGATCTCAATACAGTGTTCTCCCCCTCTCTTGTGGAGATCTATTCGATGTAATCCTCTTTTTGCGGTGTGTTTGTTCAGACCGATGAATTGTGGGTTTATGATCCAGCTTATCTATGAATAATATTTGAATCTTCTCTGAATTCTTTTATGTATGATTGAGTTATCTTTGCAAGTCTCTTCGAATTATCCGTTTGGTTTGGCCAACTAGATTGGTAGTTCTTGCAATGGGAGAAGTGCTTAGCTTTGGGTTCGATCTTGCGGTGTCCTTACCCAGTGACAGAAAGGGTTGCAAGGCACGTATTGTATTGTTGCCATCGAGGATAACAAGATGGGTTTTTTATCGTATTGCATGAAGTTATCCCTCTACATCATGTCATCTTGCTTAAGGCGTTACTCTGTTTTTAACTTAATACTCTAGATGCATGCTGGATAGCGGTCGATGAGTGGAGTAATAGTAGTAGATGCAGAATCGTTTCGGTTTACTTGTCTAAGACGTGATGCCTATATACATGATCATACCTAGATATACTCATAACTATGCTCAATTCTATCAATTGCTCAACAGTAATTTGTTCACCCACTGTTGAATACTTATGCTCTTGAGAGAAGCCACTAGTGAAACCTATGGCCCCCGAGTCTATTCTCATCATATCAATCTCCATTACTTTAATACTTGCTTTGTTTTTACTTTGCCTTTTACTTTTCACTTTGCATCTCTATATGAAAAATACTAAAAATATTATTTATCATCTCTATCAGATCTCACCCTCGTAAGTGACCGTGAAGGGATTGACAACCCCTAATCGCGTTGGTTGTGAGTAGCTATCGTTTTGTGCAGGTATGAGACTTCTTCCTGGCCTCCTACTGGATTGATACCTTGGTTCTCAAAAACTGAGGGAAATACTGACGCTACTTTACTGCATCATCCTCTCCTCTTCGGGGAAATCCAACGCAGTGCTCAAGATCTAGCAAGAAGAATTTCTGGCGCCATTGCTGGGGAGTTTGCGCAAAAGTCAACCATACCAAGTACCCATTACTATCCCTATCTCTCGCATTACATTATTTGCCTCTCGTTTTCCTCTCCCCCACTTCACTCTTGCCGTTTTATTCGCCCTCTCTTTCCCAATCTCCTCCTCTCTTTCCCTTTCGCCTTTTTCTCGTTTTCCTTTTCGTTTGCTCGTGTGTTGGATTGCTTGTTTGTCATGATGGCTCAAGATGCTACCAAATTGTGTGACTTCACCAATCCCAATAATAATGATTTCCTTAGCACTCCGATTTCTCCTCTTGCCAATACTGAATCTTGTGAAATCAATACTGCTTTGTTGAATCTTGTTATGAAAGATCAATTCGCCGGCCTTCCTAGTGAAGATGCTGCTACTCATCTGAATAGCTTCATTGATTTATGTGATATGCAAAAGGAAAAAGATGTCGATAATGATGTCATTAAATTGAAGCTATTTCCTTTTTCGCTTAGAGATCGTGCTAAAGCGTGGTTTTCATCTTTGCCTAAAAATAGTATTGATTCCTGGAACAAATGCAAAGATGCTTTTATCTCTAAGTATTTTCTCCCGTTAAGATTATCTCTCTTAGGAACGATATTATGAATTTTAAGCAACCTGATCATGAACATGTTGCACAAGCTTGGGAGAGAATGGAATTAATGATACGTAATTGTCCTACTCATGGTTTGAACTTGTGGATGATTATATAAAAAATTTATGCCGGATTGAATTTTGCTTCTAGAAATCTTTTAGATTCGGCCGCAGGAGGCACTTTTATGGAAATCACTCTAGGAGATGCTACTAAACTTCTAGATAATATTATGGTAAATTATTCTCAATGGCATACTGAAAGAACTACTAAATAAAAAAGTGCATGCGATAGAAGAAATTAATGTTTTAAGTGAAAAGATGGATGAACTTATGAAATTATTTGCTACTATGGGTGTTTCTTCTGATCCTAATGATATGCCCTTGTCTACTTTGATTGATAATAATAATGAATCTATGGATGTGAATTTTGTTGGTAGGAATAATTTTGGTAACAATGCGTATAGAGGGAATTTTAATCCTAGGCCTTTTCCTAGTAATCCTTCTAATAATTATGGAAATTCCTACAACAACTCTTATGGAAATTTTAATAAGATGCCCTCTAAATTTGAGAATAGTGTTAAAGAGTTTATGAATTCACAAAAGAATTTTAATGCTTTGCTTGAAGAGAAATTACTTAAAGTTGATGATTTGGCTAGGAACATTGATAGAATTTCTCTTGAAATTGATTCTTTAAAGCTTAGATCTATTCCTCCTAAACATTATATCAATGAGTCTCTCAAAGCTATGAAAATTTCCATTGATGAGTGCAAAGAAAGAACCGATAGGATACGTGCTTCCAAAGATGCCTTTATTAAAGCGTGTTCTTCCAATTCCTATGAAAATCAAGATGAAGATCTAAAAGTTATTGATGTGTCCCCTATTAAATCTTTGTTTTGCAATATGAATCTTGATGAAACTGAATATGATCTTCCTTTACCTAGAAGGCGTTCTAAGAATTCGGAGTTTTTAGACCTTGATAATGAAATTGATGAAAGTGGGATTGAAAGAAATAAAAACCTGGATGTTGCTAAACCCACTATTTTGTATCTCAAGGAATTTAATTATGAAAATTGCTCTCTAATTGATTGTATTTCCTTGTTGCAATCCGTGCTAAATTCTCCTCATGCTTATAGTCAAAATAAGGCCTTTACCGAACACATTGTTGATGCCTTGATGCAATCTTATGAAGAAAAACTTGAGTTGAAAGTTTCTATCCCTAGAAAACTCTATGATGAGTGGGAACCTATTATTAAAATAAAAATTAAAAATTATGAGTTTCATGCCTTGTGTGATTTGGGTGCTAGTGTCTCCACTATTCCCAAAACTTTGTGTGATTTGCTAGATTTCCGTGACTTTGAAGATTGCTCTCTAAACTTGCATCTTGCGGATTCCACTATTAAAAATCCTATGGGAAGAATTAATGATGTTCTAATTGTTGCAAATAGGAATTATGTGCCCGTAGATTTTATCGTTCTTGATATAGATTGCAATCCTTCATGCCCTATTACTCTTGGTAGACCTTTCCTTAGAACGATTGGTGCGATTATTGATATGAAGGAAGGGAATATTAGATTCCAATTTCCCTTAAAGAAGGGCATGGAACACTTCCCTAGAAAGAAAATAAAGTTACCTTATGAATCTATCATGAGAGCCACTTATGGATTTCCTACCAAAGATGGCAAAACCTAGATCTATCCTTGCTTTTATGCCTAGCTGGGGCGTTAAACGATAGCGCTTGTTGGGAGGCAACCCAATTTTATTTTTTGTTTTTTGTTTTTGCTTCTGTTTAGGAGTAAATAATCCATCTATCCTCTTGTTATATGTGGTTTTATGTTTTAATTAGTGTTTGTGCCAAGTAGAACCTATAGGATAACCTTCGATGATAGTTGATTTGATTCTGTTGAAAAACAGAAACTTTGCACGCACGAATATAATTTTGTTAAATCACAGAAACGAGCTTTTGCGTTGATTCTTTTTGATTCTGTTCAATAGACAAATTTTCCAGGACTTACTATTTTGGTAGAATTTTTAGAGTTCCAGAAGTTTGTGTTAGTTACAGATTACTACAGACTGTTCTGTTTTTGACAGATTCTGTTTTGCGTGTGTTGTTTGCTTATTTTGATGAATCTATGGCTAGTAAAATAGTTTATGACCCATAGAGAAGTTGTAATACAGTAGGTTTAACACCAATATAAATAAAGAATGAGTTCATTACAGTACCTTAAAGTAGTCTTTTGTTTTCTTTCACTAACGGAGATCACGAGATTTCTATTGAGTTTTGTGTTGTGAAGTTTTCAAGTTTTGGGTGAATTCTTTTGATGGATTATGGAACAAGGAGTGGCAAGAGCCTAAGCTTGGGGATGCCCATGGCACCCCCAAGATAATCCAAGGACACCAAAAAGTCAAAGCTTGGGGATGCCCCGGAAGGCATCCCCTCTTTCGTCTACTTCCATCGGTAATTTACTTGGAGCTATATTTTTATTCACAAACATGATATGTGTTTTGCTTGTAGCGTCTTGTATTATTTGCGTATTTGCTTGTTAGTTTGCCACAATCATCCTTGCTGTACACACCTTTTGAGAGAGCCATACATGAATTGGAATTTGTTAGAATACTCTTTGTGCTTCAGTTATATCTTTTGAGCTTGATAGTTTGGCTCATAGTGCTTCACTTATATCTTTTAAGCGTGATAATTTTTGCTCTAGTACTTCACTTAGATCTTTTAGAGCACGCTGGTGGATTTGTTTTAAAGAAACTATTGATCTCTCATGCTTCACTTAGATTATTTTGAGAGTCGTTAATAGCATGGTAATTTGCTTAATGTTAATATACTTGGTATTCAAGATATGTGAAACTTTCTTTTGAGTGCGTTGAATACTAAGATAAGTTTGATGCTTGATAATTGTTTTTGAGATATGGAGGTGATAATATCAAAGTCGTGCTAGTTGAGTAATTGTGAATTTGATAAATGCTTGTGTTGAAGTTTACAAGTCCCGTAGCATGCACGTATGGTTAAAGCTGTGTAACAAATTTGAAATATGAAGTGTACCTGGCTTGTGCATCCTTATGAGTGGCGGTCGGGGACAAGCGATGGTCTTTTCCTACCAATCTATCCCCCTAGGAGCATGCGCGTAGTACTTGATTTTTGATGACTTCTAAATTTTTGCAATAAGTATATGAGTTCTTTTGACTAATGTTGAGTCCATGGATTATACGCGCTCTCACCTTTCCGCCTTTGCTAGCCTCTTCGGTACCATGCATTGCCCTTTCTCACCTTGAGAGTTGGTGCAAACTTCGCCGGTGCATCCAAACCCCGTGATATGATACACTCTATCACACATAAACCTCCTTATATCTTCCTCAAAACAGCCACCATACCTACCTATCATGGCATTTCCATAGCCATTCCGAGATATATTGCCATGCAACTTCCATCATCATATTCATGACATACATTACTCTTTTCATATTGCCAATGCATGATCATGTAGTTGACATCGTATTTGTGGCAAAGCCACCATGCATTATTTTTCATACATGTCACTCTTGATTCATTGCACCATCCCGGTACACCGCCAGAGGCATTCATATAGAGTCATATCTTGTTCTAAGTTTCGAGTTGTAATCCTTATTTTGTAATCAATAGAAGTGTGATGATCATCATTATTAGAGCATTGCCCAAAAAAAAGAGAAAGGCCAAAAGAAAAAAAAAGGCCCAAAAAAAGAAAATAAATAAAAAGGGCAATGCTACTATCTCTTTTTCCACACTTGTGCTTCAAAGTAGCACCTTGTTCTTCATGTAGTGAGTCTCATATATTGTGCTTCAAAGTAGCACCTTGTTCTTCATGTAGTGAGTCTCGTAAGTTGTCTTTTTATACTAGTGGGAATTTTTCATTATAGAAGTTGGCTTGTATATTCCTACGATGGGCTTCCTTAAATGCCCTAGGTCTTCATGAGCAAGCAAGTTGGATGCACACCCACTAGTTTTCTTTTGTTGAGCATTCATAGCTCTAGAGCATCTGTTGCATGGCAATCCCTACTCCTCATGTTGACATCAATTAAAGAGCATCTCCATAGCCCGTTGATTATCCTCGTCAATGTGAGACATTCTCCTTTTTTGTCTTCTCCACACAATCCCCTTCATCATAATCTATGCCACCCATAGTGCTATATCCATGGCTCACGCTTATATATTGCGTGAAGGTTGAAAAAGTTTGAGATTATTTAAGTATGACACAATTGCTTGGCTTGTCATCGGGGGTATAGAAGTTGGGAACATCTTTGTGTGACGAAAATGAAGCATAGCCTAACTATATGATTTTGTAGGGATGAACTTTCTTTGGCCATGCTATTTTGAGAAGACATGATTGCTTTGATTAGTATACTTGAAGTATTATTACTTTTATGTCAATATGAACTTTTGTCTTGAATCTTTCGGATCTGAATATTCATACTACAATTAAGGAGATTTACATTGAAATTATGCCAAAGTATCACTCCGCATCAAAAATTCTTTTTTTATCATTTATCTACTCGAGGACGAGCAGGAATTAAGCTTGGGGATGCCTGATATGTCTCCAACGTATCTATAATTTTTGATTGCTCCATGCTACTTTATCTACTGTTTTGGACTATATTGGGCTTTATTTTCCACTTTTATGTTATTTTTGGGACTAACCTATTAACCGGAGGCCCAGCCCAGAATTCCTGTTTTTTTGCCTATTTTAGTGTTTCGAAGAAGCAAAATATCAAAAGGAGTCCAAACAGAATGAAACCTTCGGGAACGTGATTTTCTCACCGAACGTGATCCAGGAGACTTGGACCCTGCTCCAAGGAAAAACCGAGGCGGTCACGAGGGTGGGGGGCGCGCCCTCACCCCTGGGCGCGCCCCCCTACCTCGTGGGCCCCCTGTTGCTCCACCGACGTACTCCTTCCTCCTATATATACCTATGTACCCCCGACAGATCAAATACGGAGCCAAAAACCTAATTCCACCGCTGCAACTTTCTGTATCCATGAGATCCCATCTTGGGGCCTGTTCCGGAGCTTCGCCGGAGGGGGCATCCACCATGGAGGGCTTCTACATCAACACCATAGCCCCTCCGATGAAGTGTGAGTAGTTTACTTCAGACCTACGGGTCCATAGTTAGTAGCTAGATGGCTTCTTCTCTCTTTTTGGATCTCAATACAATGTTCTCCCCCTGTCTTGTAGAGATCTATTCGATGTAATCTTCTTTTTGCGGTGTGTTTGTTGAGACCAATGAATTGTGGGTTTATGATCCAGCTTATCTATGAATAATATTTGAATCTTCTCTGAATTCTTTTATGTATGATTGAGTTATCTTTGCAAGTCTCTTCGAATTATCCGTTTGGTTTGGCCAACTAGATTGGTAGTTCTTGCAATGGGAGAAGTGCTTAGCTTTGGGTTCGATCTTGCGGTGTCCTTACCCAGTGACAGAAAGGGTTGCAAGGCACGTATTGTATTGTTGCCATCGAGGATAACAAGATGGGTTTTTTATCATATTGCATGGAGTTATCCCTCTACATCATGTCATCTTGCTTAAGGCGTTACTCAATTTTTAACTTAATACTCTAGATGCATGCTGGATAGCGGTCGATGAGTGGAGTAATAGTAGTAGATGCAGAATCATTTTGGTTTACTTGTCTCGGACGTGATGCCTATATACATGATCATACCTAGATATACTCATAACTATGCTCAATTCTATCAATTGCTCAACAGTAATTTGTTCACCCACCGTAGAATACTTATGCTCTTGAGAGAAGCCACTAGTGAAACCTATGGCCCCCGGGTCTATTCTCATCATATCAATCTCCATTACTTTAATACTTGTTTTGTTTTTACTTTGCCTTTTACTTTTCACTTTGCATCTCTATATGAAAAATACCAAAAATATTATTTATCGTCTCTATCAGATCTCACCCTCGTAAGTGACCGTGAAGGGATTGACAACCCCTAATCGTGTTGGTTGCGAGTAGCTATCGTTTTGTGCAGGTACGAGGGACTTGTGCGTGGCCTCCTACTGGATTGATACCTTGGTTCTCAAAAACTGAGGGAAATACTTACGCTACTTTACTGCATCATCCTCTCCTCTTCGGGGAAATCCAACGCATTGCTCAAGAGGTAGCACGGTGCGGTCCGAACTGTTTTTAATCCCGAAATTTTGACTCACATTCAAACTGATTTTAAAAATAATGTATATCAATATAAAATCCAACAAATTCTCCATGCATAAAAATTAATGTAATTTAAAATCTCGAAATGAAAAAAGATATTTGAAACTAATTGTCGGTTTGATGTGTATTAAAAATGTACAGCCCAGTTCTCATTACTTATGGGCCATTTTCTCGGCCAGCCAAATGAAAGCTCTCCTCGTCTTAAAAGATTTGCAGCCCAACAGGCCTGACAAAGCGACTGACTTGGCAAATCACAAAAAACTGGGCTATGGCCGTGGACCCAGTTGTTAGCCTCTCCATGTACAGTACTCTTCCGATGGAATGTCGTTGACCACATTGACCACGCCGCACCGAGAGCACCAAGGCGGTGGACGACGGCGAGGCCTAGGAAGGGGACGACACGGAGCCGGCGAAGATGCGGCAGTGGATGCCCATGCGGAGAGGAGTACGAGGGTTCACTGGTTTGGCTGCGGTGTGAGGCTGCCGTCGCTGCAGGGCCTGGCTAGCGGTGGGAGTAGTAGGGGGCGATGAGGCCTCAACGGCAGCACATCCGGCCACTGGAGGCAGTAGCAGGCGGTCTCCCCGGCGCTGGTTTGGGCAACTGGTGCAAGAAGAGCAACGATTGAAGAAGCAGCAGGACCGTTCGATTCAAATCCAACGGTTACTGCTGCTAGAATCGTTTTTTGACTAAGTTGACAAGCCCTGCGTACGCATCAACTTAGTAGGCCCACAGGTCAGCCTCCCAACCGGTGTGCCCCAGATGTTAGTGGGAGGAATCATTTTTTTCGCGTAATAAGGAGGCAGTTGATTGCGTGCGGCCAGGCCAGCGGAGGGAGTAGGGTGGGCCGGGGAAGCCTGCGCGGCATCACAGCGGGCCACAAGAGGAGGGAGTAGGCAGTCCCGCCGATGCTAGTTTAGGCGGCTGGAGCAGGAAGATCAGAGATTGAAGAAGCACGTCGGCCATTGGATGGACATCCAATAGTCACTGCTGCTAGAATCGTGTGTTCACTGACAAAGCCTTGCGTAAACAAGTCAGCCTCGAAATCTGTGGCGTGTACAGCCCATTTGCTATTACTTTTATATTTTTACTCATTTTCTAATTCATATGGAATTTATTGCAGCACGTTTTCCATTTTTATAATTGCTAGCCATTTTCAGGTCAGTACTAGGGTCAAAAAATTAAATAAATATGTGGGAAATTTTGAAAATTCGCAAATTTTTGCTGGGGAACGAAATATTCTTAATCCAAAAATTAATAGCCATACTAAAACAAATTTAAAAATAAATTAGTACTATGTCATGTTAAATCCAATGAAATAAGTATAAGATATCAGTGAAGAACAAAAACAAAAAAAGAAACTAATATCCCATTTGCTATAATTTTTTTGGATTTTTCAACCCCTTTTGATATTACTTTTAACAGACATTGACCATACTCTTTGGCCAGGCCGGAATGCATCCCTCCTCGTCTTGAAAGATTTGCAGCCCAGTAATTCGGAGAAAACAAATAGGCCTAGCTTGGGTATTCTTCAAAAAGAAATACTGGGCTACCTATTTTGCCAAAGAACTGGTGCATGAGCATTTAACTTTATTTACTTATTTACTTATTTATGTTTAGGGGACCATGAGCATGTACCTAGGCCGGATTCATGTGAGAGACTCCCTTCCAGTTAATTATGGTCTTCTCTATAGGGCCTTCATCAGTGGGCTGCATGTTATCAACAAGTGGAAAATGTGTTCCGTACGAAAAATAGTATGAGCTACGTACGGTACGGGGCACTAAAGGACTGAACCGTGCAACGAATTCCAAAACATTGTGTTTGTCGTTCTAACAACACATTTATTCAACCAACAGACAAAATATACTACTGATTGTACATTGAAAACAACAACAACAACCAGGGCTGGGGGTGCAACAAAAGCAGTAAGCAGGCCAGAAGAGTGAAGACGCAGCTCTCTCTTCCAAACCAAACATTAGCCATCATTACAAAAGGGCTACCAAAAAAGAACAAGTGTATGCATCAAACTAAATAAAGATCCTACTACACAAAGTGTACGCATCTAACTAACTGTCTCAGTTAGACGTTACTATTTATTAAGCTGTGGAGATTGGATGACGGCTTGAACCAGATGGGTGCCTGGCGGGGGAAACTCTAGCCAGCAGGTCGAAGTCTGATACTTGCGACCCTCTCTCCTACTTTGGGCTGCAGAGCATGGCAGCACATATCAGGGTATGGTGCATGCAGAGACGCATGGTACACTGTGTACACACAGTTTTGCCTAATGAACGAAACCGCGCTGCCATCATGATCCTTGCCGTCGGTTATCTCCTGGTTAATCGGATAATTCAGTCCGACAAACAGAGAGCGTGTACCAAGGCTACTTACAAGCCTCCAGTCAAAAATTCCTGAAGGCCCAGAGAAGCTGGGATCCTGCTCAAAGACCTTGCAGTGACTGTGATTGTATTCCGCGAAACAACACGTCCGGTACGTGCGAACGATCATCAAACTTTCGCCGTCGTCTAATCGAGCCAGGAGCCACCTGCAACTGCCATGCCGCTTTTGTTTGAAAGGTTCTGGGATTAGGAAGGGTAGGGACACCAGGCGGCCTACAACATCATATCAAGTTGGAGTCAAATAAAAAAGGGCTCTTGATTTAGTCAATCTTAAGAAGAACATGTTATGAGCATGAATATTTTTTCAGTAAATGTTGACAGTAATATAAGCAAGCCATTATGGTATCATAGGAAAGTAACATACTGCTGTAATAGTCGTTTGTAGCGATGACTGGAGTAGGCCAGCAATACGTCCAGCCATAGAAGGAGTTGTCAGCGTAAATGAAGCCCTTGTGTTCAATGTATGATCCTGCGATGGACGTGCAGATTTATCCACTTACCATAGTGACCTGTCAGATAGGCGAGACCGCGGTTGAAGAACGCAATTACCCTAAAGTCTTTATAATTCGCAGATCTTGTGGGCACTTGGCAGATTACAACCTTGAGCAAATCAAACTTGGTATCATGTTGTCTACTATAAGATTCCAAGTATTCTGGGCCGCGGTGCCAAAGCAGTGCAGTGTTAATCGAAGGAAGGGGGATCAATCGCCGGGTGTAGACCTCCACGAGTATCCAGCTACCACGACCGTCGACGAGCACCATTCAAGACGTGTTCATGCCGACCTAGTACATACCGTTAATGTAGTTAAGGCTGATGGGGATCGGATCACAGTCTAGGGGGTTGATGCTCGCCACCCTACGATCGTTATGCTGCATGCCACACCATTTCGGAAGATCAGGCGACATCAGCAAGCAAGGAGCTGGCTTAAAAAGCTCCGGCCTGAGGGCTTTGAGTAAACGGTAGAGCCCCGACGTGCACGCGGCGAGCGGCATGGTACTGAGATTGTCCACATGCGAAACAACGAGCTTGATTACCTCTGTGGGGAGTGAATTCCAGCCACTCTTTTGGCAGATGCTGCTCGGTTCTGCCATTGTTTGTGCTTGGGTTTCGGACGACGGGGGGAGGCGCCTTAGCGGGGATGGAAGATTGGACGAGATTATGTGCGTAAAAAGACGGAGAAGCGAATATGTGCTGCGGGAAGTGGACAAGTGATGATGACTACAGCATGCCGCTTGACTTATGAGACACATACCAGCAGTGTAGGGTCATATCGATGCCAGACAACTTTCTTGAGTGATCACAGTACTGGTACTCCCTATAGTACCTACTACAGTACTATCCCCTAACTTGCTTGAGTAGAGTAGTAGAGTAGGACTCTACTCTACTACTAGCACCGGAGGAGTAGTATATTCTAATCTAAAATAGTGACAAACTTCAATGCCTGAGCGTGGAACGACTACGAACCATGCTCAAAGACCGTGTCTACGTGGTGTTTGGACTTATATGCAAAAAATAGCAAGATGCCCGTGCATTGCACGGCACACCATCATCACCAACTCGGTTTTTCTCTACTGCTACTCCTATAAAAGACTCAGTTGGTGATGATGGAGGCGAGGAGGCGTGTTCAACCGGGCGTGCAGTGAACGACACAGCACTATTCGATTTCTTATAAAAAACAAAGAATAGTAGTATAGATAGAGACATAGGGAGGAGCACGAGGTTGTGGGAGATAAGGATGAATGAGGCAAGGCCTTATCTGTAAATGTGGAGAGAGGTGCGGGTATCTTTTGTAAAATTGTCATAGTTGGCTTTCTATCCGTCAGATATAGATCGGATGGTCTATATTACAAGATGGCAGGCATACCATCATCACCAACTCGGTTTTCTATAAGAGTAGATATAGATAGATAGAGACTAGGGAGTACTAGTAAGGACATCATCTACTGCTTCATGTGCTACTCCTGCGCTCCATTCGGCGGCCGCAACGTCCCCTACAGCCACTCCCTCCTGCGCTCCATTCGGCGGGCGATGTTGAAATTTGGGGAGCGCACTCTCGCGACTGCTGGCAGCCACGACTTCACCAACGATGATTTCTTCCCCGACCTCGGCAACCTCTTCCTCAACGACATGGGCGACAACCTCAATGCCAACGGTGCTACTCCAGTTGCACCGTATGTGTTTATGTCCTTCCTATTTGAAATCGTGGTAGAATTCATGTTTCTACTCTGTATCCTACTACTATGCTAGTCCACATGATTAGTTTCATCTCTGTTATAGCCGTCATGATTTATTTTGTGCTTATTTGGATTAAATCTCGTAGTAACTTGCTCATATATTCAACTGGCAGAACGTCCCCTACAGCCACTCCCGTTTCATGGATGGCCTGGTCGATGCCTCCAAGGAGCCCTTCGTCCACTGCTATGAGTGCCCGATGCCGTTTTGTGGCTCGCCGGTGGACATTGTGCATCGCCTCACGGATGCGTGCAGCGGTCACTGCTGGCCCTTGGCGGAGAACATCAAGTACGAGACGTGCTACCCGTTCACCATGCCGGAGTCGCTGGAGGATCACCACCGCCTGCTAGTCTCAAAGGAGGACAACAACGTCTTCCTCTTAATCGTGGGCACCGGCGAGGCCCGCGCAGGCCGCCGCCCCGTCTCTGTAGTGTGCGTTAGGGGTGACGCCGTTGACGCTGACACTGACATGAGGCCGATGTACGGGTGCGTGGTCAGTGTTACTACCCCTCCGGGTCACGTGGGCGGCGACACCGGCCTCATCGAACGGACTTGGAGTCTGGGGAGCTGGGACTATCCCGCCGATGTGTACTTGGAAAACCCATGGCATCCTTTACCCACCAACGTGATGCACGGGGACTCCAAGGAAGTTCACCTGGACATACGCATTATCAAGTTAAATGTTAATCATTAGTCTTCGCCCAATGTAATCCGCTGTCTAATCATGTGGAGACTTCCATGCATGATCTTGCTCTATTGGAGTATCGCGCATGAATAAAAGTGTATCCGTTTATGGTTTAGTCTAGAATCTTCCATGTATGAATTTTTACTACAGTGCTGGTGAAAGACTTACGATGAACCATTTCTTACATCTCCTCTGCCCCCTTGCAAGTCATCCTAATTTAATCCCTCCGTCTAGGTGTATAAGGGCATGGTTAGTATTACTTAATAGTATAGCCAACTGTTGACTATAAGAAAGTGCCATGTCATCTGTAGCCAACATGTATAACAATTGGTACTCAAAAACTAATTCTTAAAGATCATTTCTTGCAAAGCACAATAAGTGTTATTTCTTCACAAGTTTTGGATGCAGGTTGAACAGTTGAATGCTTTTGTTTGCAAAAGATACCTTTTTATCTATTTCACCCGGATGTTTGTGAGCTCTAGTGATGAAATAATATCCGAAGAAACCTATCGATACCCGTTACACATGAGATGACCCCCACATCCTTTGTCAAAATAAACAACTCCCCGATCAATGCATTTCACTATTCGGTGCAACGCACGGGCACCTTACTACTATAGATTAGTACAACCAAAAATTGAACTAACATTATATATAGTACGATAAATGCTGATGCATGTCACCTAAACTTATATCATTCAAAACTATGTTCAAATACGAATCCAACGATATAGTTTTTGTTGACATGCACTTACATTTTGTTAGTTAAATCTTCAGTCAAATTCAATGGGGGACTAATAAACCACGACCGATGTAGTACAAGTGTAGAGGGCGGCGCTGCACGGGAGTCTCACCCCGCTAGTGGCGCGGCAGTAAAGCCGTCATATCACAAAACCCAACCACTCCCAGTAATAAGTGGCCTGGTAAAATAAACGGACAAGCAACCATCACATCCCTCCGTCTTTTTTGCATTTCATCTCTGTGCATTTACTTTCTCCAGTTCATCTCGCACACTCGATCCCTAGCTACTACTCCTAGGGCCAGTTCTTTTGGCGGCTTCCCTAGCTTTTCCCATAAGACTAGTCACAGTGGAGGGTAACAATAAGGCGCCTCACTCATTTATTTGGGCTTCTAAACTACTACTCTGTCCTGGTTTATTCCTCACCATTGTAATTTGTGCTAAATTTTTACCAAAGATTTAACTGATAAAATGTTACTCCCTCCGTCTAGGTGTGTAAGTCATCTTACGAAAACCAAATAACCCCAAAACACTTAGGCGTGGTGCATTAACTTCTACCTTGTTTCTTGTTTCTTGACATATCAACCAATAAGAGATAAAGAGTGTGCATGCTTTTAATGACTTGAGATATCAAACACGACATGTAGTGGTTAATTCATTGCATGCAATACTATTAATTAGCAAATAAACATTAATGTTTCTCGTTTTCTCCTCCTCCTTGGTCACGGTGCACAGCCTACGATGACTTACTCACCTAGACGGAAGGAGTAGTGCATGTGACATGCACTAACATTTCATTAGTTAAATTTATGATCAAAATTTGACACAGATTACAATGGGGACCAATAAACCAGGACGGAGGTAGTAGTTATGGGATTACTAATCTAGAAGCCTAAAAGAACTGGCCTCTGGTACTCCTACTAGTAGTAGTACTCAAGTTGGAATTCCAATTGCACAGCACAACTTGTTAGGCAAAAAATTCGATACAGGGTGTAGGAAGCGATTTGGGAATTTGCATGCCTTTCCAACCAGTGAGATACTCCGTACAAAGTACGTCAGAGAAATAACCACAGAGAAGGAAGCTAAAAGTAAACAATCAAACAAGCATTTTTGCATTTGTTTTGCATTGAATCGTTTCACAAGCTTGACTAGTGTTGTTTTTCTACTTTTACAAAAACCGCATCGTAATGTTAAAATGTGCATTTGCACATACATAAGTAATAGTAGTACTCCCTCCGTCTAGGTGTATAAGTCTTCCCTCCTTCTTGGTCATGGTGCACAACCAAAGATGACTTATTGACCTGGACGGAGGGAGTAGCACAGTCTGCAAGCATATATCGAGAGAGACGTGTAGTGCGATAGTATATAGTAAAGTTTGTGCTATATGCACGTACTTGCAAAATGCGTACGAATACACAAGGTTTCCAAACTTTCCCTTGTACATACTTAATTAAGGACGCTAAAAATTCTTGAACGTTCGGGATTTATCATTTGCGTCCCAAAACTAATGAGATCGCCTTATGAAACAAAAATTATACTCCTCCTAAAAGCCATGGCACTCGCAGGAGCGCTTGCGGCGCGCCACGAGTGCCCTAGTGCGCGGCCGTTTCCCAGCGCGCCGACACAACGCCTATTCCTCAGCCTTGCAACTCGCGAGGTGCTGATTGGCGGCTTGCCGGCGGGCGAGCGCGATCTCACCGGTGTGGTGATCCGGCGCCAACAGGTACTCCTCCTCGCTGGAATCATGCACCCGCTCCACGTACCGCCAAGCGTAGATGAGGCGCTTGGGCCCGACTGCACTCAGGGCGTCCGCACGGGCGTCCTCCGCCACCCTCAGGGCCCTCGCACGAGCCTTCTGCCAAAGAGCCAATTGCCTGACTCTCTCGGACCCAACATAGGCCTCCCAGGCAGCTTGTTCCGTGGTGCGCTTCTTTTCCTCGGCCTTCTTCTCCACCTCTATTTTGGCGCGCTTTGCTGGAGGCAAAGCCTCCCACAAGGCGACATCCATTTCTTTCCAAAGCTCCTCAAGGCTGGGGGGCTCGGCGGGCGGCGTAGCATTCTCCTCGTAGCGGGGAGCCGACGCGTCCTCCGACACGCGTGCTGGCGAGATTGGGAACGCCGACGCGTCCACCTCAACGCGTCGCGGCGAGGAGCGGAACACCGAGGCATCGTCCTTGACTAGTGGCGGCGAGGAACGGAATGGCGACGCGTCGCATCACGGCGAGGAGCGGAACACCGACGCGTCCTCCTCGACTAGTGGCGGCGAGGAACGGAATTGCGACGTGTCGCATAGCGGCGAGGAGCGGAACACCGACGCATCCTCCTCGACTAGTGGCGGCGAGGAACGTAACGGCGACGCGTGACCGTCCGCGCGGTGCAGCAAGTGTCTCCTAGGGCTTGGGAGGGGCGATGCCATGGTGGTCGACGTGAGAGGGAGGGGGAGGAGATAGCGATGAATGTGAACGTGAGAGGGAGGAGATAGCGATGTCGTGGGGGGCGCAGTATTTATAGCGAGCAATGGCACACCTATGTAAGATATGGACTGAGCTGCACTGACTTAACTGCATATCCAGTTGCGTCACTGACATGTGGGCCAGACCCCTGTTGGTCCCATATGTCAGTGACCCAATGCACCTGCAGTTAAGTAACAACTACGTGGGCATATTTTGTTGGAGTAAATTACGGGGGAGGGAAGGGGTGGAAATATTACTGGTGACAATGGATTGGACGAGCGTCGGGGAGGAGAGTCATGCATGCAGATTTTTTCACACGGGGTGGAGTGGTGGGACCGCCGGAGGGAGAAGGAGAGTTTGGCAGGCATATTGTTTCCACACATGGAGAGGAAATATTTTGGAGATGAACGGGCTTCTTGCAGGTATGGGGAATGGTGCATAATAAGTCATCTTGCATGCCGGGCTAGGTATAGTCTCAAGTCATTAAAAACATACATGCCCCACACATGTTCATATTTCAAGGTGCACTAAATTATCGCATGCGATGATTAAGGCTGGCCATAATGGTGGTATCTTAGCTGGTATCATGCACACGAGAATAGCAAACATTGCTGATGTGGCAAAGAATTAAAGAAGAGAGGGGGGGGGTTAGAGTAACTAGTGTTCATGCATGCATTGGTAAACACATTTTTTTGTGAAGAACAACAGCATTAATTGAGTACTTTTGCAGACATCAAAAACTATTGTGAATGTTAAATCAATATTTTTACACTCATTATAAAACGTAGTTCTTATACTAATTATAATCAGTATTGTAGATATTGATATTTTTAGTATAAATTTGGTCGTGGGATTTCATTGATGCCTGTCAAAGCATGGAGGAAGCGGAGCTTAGGGCTTGCATTGCCGGTCTCTACATAGGTATTTCTCTTCATAATCCTGTAATTTTAGAGACTGATTGCGCTTTTGTGTTAGCGTCTCTTGCATCGGGGGACTATGACAGGTCTGCTATGTGTGACCTGAAGATGAAAGCGTTGAGCATCTTGAAGTTGATCAACAATCTTCAATTGTCAAAGATTAGTCATTCGGCCAATAAGGTGGCACACTTAATCGCTAAGTATAGCTTTGACAATAGATTAGATGGTATTCTTGTAAATAATGTACCGCCCTGTGTGGTGAATATTGTAAGTAATGAGTGTACTGGTGTGGCTGGTTAATTAATATAAGGTGGTGTTCAAAAAAAGTATAAATTTGGTCAAACACTTTGCAAATGGTTGACGGGAGTAAAAAGGACCAGAGGGAGTATCATGCATGCGGAGTAGGCCAAAAATTGCTCATTTGTAGCCGGTCGAAGTCTCAAAGGGCGAGACCGCGCAAGGGAGGCGAAGGTCATGGGAGGCGCGATGATTGACAGAATTAAGAGAAGTTACATCCACGCGTCGGCATGGCGTGCGTATAGGCAGAAGCTATACCATCAGGCCTACGATATGGGTCTAGTAAAGATGACATCTAGTGGGTCCCGCATAGTTCTCGAGAACTCTTTGGGGGCTTGCAGCCATTTATCCATCGGGCAAGCCAGCAACCCCACGCCGTTCGCACACCCTACTCGTCCCCGTGTTCTACCTTACAACAGTTCGCTCCCAGTCATCCCGTCCTTTCACATTAGTTCACTCCCAGTTTTTTTGTGGGGTACAACAGTTCAACTTCTCCTAACCCTCCTCCAAAATCAATGGCCTCCCAAATCTCCATGGTTGCCGCTGAGTACCAGGTTAGAGCCATCACCGGCGATCAATTCATCGTCATCTACACACGTGGATCCGCGACGGTGAAAGCATGGCTTGCTCGCTTCCTACGCATGTTCAACAGTTCAACAGATGAGTGGGTCGCTGGGCTAGATGTTGAGTACACCACAGTCCTGGGATGAGAGAAGGATCTAAAGGACGAAGAGAGGATAAAGCCCTCCCTGATCCAGGTTTGCGTACATAAGATTTGCTTGGTCTACCACATATGCCATGCCAACATTTAGTGCCAGGATTTTAAGAACTTCCTCAAGGACAAAAGAGTGAAATTCGTTACTGTAGACTTTAAGAACGACAAAGAAGTCCTGGGTCGGATATGCCTCGTTGTAGGCAACCCCTTCGACCTCCAGAAGGCAAGCTTGGTGTCCTCCTCTCAACCTTCAATGCTGACCCTGGCAACATCCATGATTGATCCTTCGTATGCTAAAATGAAGAAACCTCATCACGAGTTTCATCATGCATGGGAGTCGAAGACATTAGATGAAGATCACATCCTGTATGCAGCAATGGATGCCTACCTTTGTTTAAATATCTACAAGGGTTGGATGAAGAAGCAGAGCCCAGTGTCCGGTTCAAGCAAAGAAGCGTCGATGAAGAGGAAGAGGAAGAGGGACGAGGACGAAGTCGAGGACGTGGACTCGGACTCTGAGTAGGTGGCAGTGCCATCACTCCTGCTGGTTCTACTGCAGTGTCAAGTGGACTAGTTGCTTAGTTTATTTTCAAGGGTGTGTTGTGCTGAGGCCCCAGCAGAACTATGTTTATGTTCTTTCTCGTTATTTGAACTCTTTAGTACATACAGTAGTACTAGTACTATGTCTTACTACTGTTCTTCTTGAAGTTGGTACTACTGCTTGTATCTTCGTTTTCCTATTGTACTTAATACGTTTGTACTAGTAGTATAATTTGGGTCAGTCGATTTGTGAAAGAAGTTCGACGGAGCGAAGGAAGAAGACGACAGAAGAGGTGGAAGAAGCCCTTCTAGCCATCCATGTTGCATCAAACGGCTCACATGAGTCGACTGACCCAAATTGCTCCTTTAGATTGCAAGATCCACGTGGCATTCAAGGTCTCGAAGGTAGATTCAGCGTCTGCACCTGATTTGCCGGCTCGACGCGCGAGCGACCGGCTTCCACCGCGACAGCCACCATGCACGCCTCCTCCGCGCGGGCGGAGACGACAATGACACGCTAGTTCCTCCTGGCCGGAGTGTTGGAGCACGCACTCATCCTCCTCTTTGTACGCTGCGTGCATAGACGCGGCTCCACCAGCTGCTCGCGTGCTTGGCAGTGCGGCGGCATCACGAGGAGGGACTGCAGACGACATGAGCGGGCGAGTCTTCGGCTTCATGGCACAGGGATGGCAGCGACATGGCGGTGATGCGCGAGAAATTGTTGGCCAGAGCAGGCGGGCGCCGGCATGCGCAACGGCGGCGGCGGCATATTGATGAGTGCGCGCGTGGGAGCTTACTTTAGTTTTATATAAGGTTGGTCAAACTTAAAAGAAAACCGTACTAGTACACGTAAACATTAGACTTAGGCAGCGCTTTTATTAGTTAGTACCACAGCCATGATACGGAATCCTGTGCAAGCGCGTGAACCACGGCCGCGCGGTCGATCGAACGGTGCGTCACCGTGTCGCGCTCGAAGGACATCCACCGAACCTTTTTGTGTGTGTGAAAAAAATCCTCGAATATTACTCAACTTTTTTTCCTGGGAAAGTTCTTGACGCTGCAGTATTTCCATATATTTGAATTTAGCTCCAGTTCATGTTTATTTGGATTTGGACGTTTTAGGTGCGCCCTGGTTTTTTTAATACCGATTTTGTGTGTGTGACTGAGAGAGAACATGTGTATGTGTCCATATGTGTGTTGTGGCGGAAGGGCAATGTGGAGAGGTGTGCGTGTGATACAGACATAGAGAGGTGTGAATGTGCAAATGATCATGCATGAGTGAGACATAGACAGATGCCGATACGTTGTGTATACATGAGAGAACGGTCTTCTAGTTTACTTGTGTGTGTGTGTGTGTGTGTGTGTGTGAGAGAGAGAGAGAGAGAGGAGCATCCGTAACACAACAACCATCTCTCTCGATTCGTCCGTCCCTTGCACGATCGCATGCAACACATGCATCAACGCGCACATTTTGACACCCTCACCCGGCCCCTTCCCACCTCAAGTCCCGCACAATCTCTTCATGAATACCCATTTCTCTCCTTAGGTTTGTTTTCTCTCAATATCTGACACACACACACACACACACACACAGAGAGAGAGAGGCACACGCAGCACAACACACACACACACCCTCCCCCGAGCACACAATTCATCCCCATCCAAGGTTATACGGCGACCACTCTTGCTTGTGCTTCTTTGCACCCCAACATGCACATCACCTCAATCTTCAAAGATGGCATCGAGCAGATCGAAGATGGCGACCACACCGCGCTAGAGAATGCGGGGTCATTTGGAAGCAGGGTGATGTGACGACGGCTGACTGACTCCTCCCCCCACCCTCTCTCTCTCTCTCTCTCTCTCTCTCTCTCTTGCACAAAATTACTAATCCCTCTCTCCCCCCGCACAAAATTTTCAATCCCTCAACCCACGAGATCCTTCCCCTCTCGTCCATGTTTTTCCAGCTCTCTCATCAAACATGTTGTCTCTTCTCCTTCCACGTATACAGAATCCGGATGCACAAGCATCTCACGTATATTACATGTCTCCATCTTTCTCACAGACCTAACTTCTTCCTCTCTCTTTCTCTCTCTATCTCTCTCCCTCTGTCTCATTAGGTTTGTCTCCTACTCTCTCGTCCACACACATACAATCTTTCCCGCCCTATCTGCTCCATCTTCAAAAGCTCTCTCTGCACGTTTCATTCACACATTGGGATATGTCAAAATGTTGCTTCTATAATGGCTGATGTAGAGTTATGGTTGTTTTTGTTGCATCCTACAAATTAATAACTATGAAATGCATTTAGATTCTCATTTGACTGAGATTATGTGAGTTTGAGCATGTTGTGAAGTACTATAGACCTTGTATACATCCTGGGATTTGACAATGATTTTAACTATTGAATTGTATAGACCATTAGATTCGAAGTCAATAGCCTAATATATTTATTTCACAATTTCAAAAAATGATTAGTTCACTACAAACTAAGAAAACAAATGTGTACTCCCTCAGTTTTTATTTAAGTCTGCGTATTAGCATTGGTCAAAGTCAAGTTTTGTAAACTTTCAGAAAGCTGATAACAAAAAATATTAACATATACAATAACAAATAAATACCATTAGATTAATTATTGAATGTACTTTCACATCATACATATTTGTTATGGTAAATTTTTATATTTTTCTATAAACTTGGTCAAACTTTAGGAAGTTTGACTTTGGTCAAACCTAATATGCATAGTTTACTACTACTACTCGCTAGTTGCTTAGCCAAATCACTCAACACGCCACACGGGGAGTCCAGTGTCACAAAATTTTGAGGTCGGCGGGAAAATCTCCCGCGACCCTGACTCGAGCAATGGGAAGTTACCATCATAGCCTTCAGAACAGGCCTTCGGATGACGCTTGGTAGGGAGATGTTTTCGTAACTTCAGGTTCACCCAACCCAGCCAACCCCACCCCGGCACCCAGAGTAGTACACCTGAATACTCCCCATTTTCTATCCCCACCGCAAAATAGACTTCTCCACGGCACCGCAGCCTTCATGCTCCTCCCTGATACGTCTCCAACGTATCTATAATTTTTGATTTTTCCATGCTATTACATTACCCCTTTTGGATGTTTATGGGCTTTATTTTACACATTTATATCATTTTTGGGACTAACCTACTAACCGGAGGCCCAACCCGTTGCTGTTTTTTTGCCTATTTTAGTATTACGAAGAAAATGAATATCAAACAGAGTCCAAACGGAATGAAACCTTCGGGAGCGTGATTTTTGGAACGAACGTGATCGAGAGGACTTGGAGTGCCATTCAAGAAGCAGCCGAGGCTCCCACGAGATAGGAGGGCACGCCCCTTGTCTCGTGGGCCCCTCGGGGGGCCACCGACGTACTTCTTCCTACTATATATACCTACGTACCCCGAAAACATCCAGGAGGCGGACGAAACACAATTTACACCACTGTAACCTTTTGTATCCGTGAGATCCCATCTTGGAGCCTTCACCAGCATTCTACCGGAGGGGGAATCGGCCACGGAGGGCTTCTACATCACATCATTGCCCCTCCTATGAGTTGTGAGTAGTTTACCATAGACCTACATGTCCATAGTTATTAGCTAGATGGCTTCTTCTCTCTTTTTGGATCTCAATACAATGTTCTCCCCCTCTCTTTTGGAGATCTATTCGATGTAAACTCTTTTTGTGGTGTGTTTGTCGAGATCCGATGAATTGTGGGTTTATGATCAAGTTTATCTATGAATAATATTTGAATCTTCTCTGAATTCTTTTATGTATGACTGAGTTATCTTTGCAAGTCTCTTCGAATTATCAGTTTGGTTTGGTCTACTAGATTGATCTTTCTTGCCATGGGAGAAGTGCTTAGCTTTGGGTTCAATCTTGTGGCGTCCTTACCCAGTGACAGAAAGGGTTGCAAGGCACATATTGTATTGTTGCCATCGAGGATAACAAGATGGGGTTTATATCATATTGCTTGAGTTTATCCCTCTACATCATGTCATCTTGCTTAAGGCGTTACTCTGTTCTTATGAACTTAATACTCTAGATGCAGGCAGGAGTCGGTCAATGTGTGGAGTAATAGTAGTAGATGCAGGCAGGATTCGGTCTACTTTTTATGGACGTGATGCCTATATACATGATCATGCCTAGATAATCTCATAATTATTCGCTTTTCTATCAATTGCTCGACAGTAATTTGTTCACCCATCGTAATACTTATGCTATCTTGAGAGAAGCCACTAGTGAAACCTATGGCCCCCGGGTCTATCTCTTATCATATTTGCTTCTAATCTACTTTTATTTGCATCTTTAATTTTTGGGTCTATATTATAAAATACCAAAAATATAATGATCTTATCTTACTATCTTTATTAGATCTCACTTTCGCAAATGGCCATGAAGGGATTGACAACCCCTTTATCGCGTTGGTTGCGAGTTCTCAGTTTGTTTGTGTAGGTGCGTGGGACTTTTGAGGAGCCTCCTACTGGATTGATACCTTGGTTCTCAAAAACCGAGGGAAATACTTACGCTACTATTGCTGCATCACCCTCTCCTCTTCGAGGAAAACCAACGCAAGCTCAAGATGTAGCAAGAAGGATTTCTGGCGCCGTTGCTGGGGAGGTCTTCACTCAAGTCAAGACATACCAAGTACCCATCACAAACTCATCTCCCTCGCATTTACATTATTTGCCATTTGCCTCTCGTTTTCCTCTCCCCCACTTCACCCTTGCCATTTTATTCGCCCTCTCTTTCCCAATCTCCTCCTCTCTTTTTCGCTTGCCTTTTTCTGTTTGCTTGTGTGTTGGATTACTTGTGGCCATGGCGCAAGATAGTACCAAATTGTGTGATTTCTCGAATACCAACAATAATGATTCCCGTAGTACTCCGATTGCTCATCTTAATGATGTTGAGTCTTGTGAAATCAATACTGCTTTGCTGAATCTTGTTATGAAAGATCAATTCGCCGGCCTTCCTAGTGAAGATGCCGCTACTCATCGAAACAACTTTGTTAATTTGTGTGATATGCAAAATAAGAAAGATACGGATAACAATATTTTCAAATTGAAGTTATTTCCATTTTCACTTAGAGATCATGCTAAAGTTTGGTTTTCGTCTTTGCCTAAAAATAGTATTGATTCTTGGAACAAGTGCAAAGATGCTTTTATCTCTAAATATTTTCCTCCTGCTAAGATTATCACTCTTAGTAATGATATTATGAATTTTAAACAACTTGATCATGAGCATGTTGCCCAATCTTGGGAAAAAATGAAATTGATGCTTCGCAATTGCCCTACTCATGGTTTGAATTTATGGATGATCATACAAAATTTTTATGCTGGTTTGTACTTTGCTTCTAGAAATCTCTTAGATTCAGCCGTGGGAGGCATGTTTATGGAAATAACGTTGGGAGATGCTACCAAACTTCTTGATAATATTATGGCTAATTATTCTCAATGGCACACCGAAAGATCTTTTAGCAAAAAAGTGCATGCTATAGAAGAAATAAATGTTTTGAGTGGAAAGATGGATGAACTTATGAAATTGTTTGCTACTAAAAATACTCCTCTTGATCCCTATGATATGCCTTTGTCTTCCTTGATTGAGAATAATAATGAATCTATGGATGTGAATTTTGTTGGTAGGAATAGTTTTGGAAACAATGCTTATAGAGGAAACTTTAATGCTAGACCGTTCCCTAGTAATTCCTATAATAATTATGGAAATTCCTACAATAATTCTTCTGGTAATTTTAATAAGATGCCCTCTGATTTTGAGAATAGTGTGAAAGAATTTATGATTTCTCAAAAGAATTTTAATGCTTTGCTTGAAGAAAAATTGCTCAAAGTTGACGATTTGGCTAGGAACGTTGATAGACTTTCGCTTGATGTTGATTCTCTTAAACTTAGATCTTCTTCCCCTAAGCATGATATAAATGAGTCTCTCAAAGTAATGAGAATTTCCCTTGATGAGTGCAAAGAAAGAAACGCTAGATTGCGTGCTAAGAAAGATAGCTTTATAAAAGCGTGTTCTTCTAGTTTCCATGAAAATAATGATGAGGATCTTAAAGTTATTGCTGCGTCTCCTATTAGATCAATGCTTTGCAATATGAATTTTGATAATTATGGGCTTGATGATGAGTCAACTTTACCTAGAAGGCGTCTCAAGAATTCGGAGTTTTTAGATCTTGATGCTAAATATGGTAAAAGTGGGATTGGAGAGGTCATGACTTTAAATAGTATTGAACCCACTATCTCGGATTTCAAGGAATTTGATTATGATAATTGTTCTTTAAAAGGTTGTATTGCCTTGTTGCAATCCGTTGTTAATTCTCCTCATGCTTATAGTCAAAACAAAGCTTTTACCAAACATATTGTTGATGCCTTGATGCAATCTTATGATGAAAAACTTAATTTGGAAGTTTCTATACCTAGAAAACTTAATGATGAGTGGGAACCTACTATAAAGATTAGAATTAAAGATCATGAGTGTTTTGCTTTGTGTGATTTGGGTGCTAGTGTTTCCACAATTCTGAAAACTTTATGTGATATTCTAGGCTTCCATGATCTTGATGATTGCTCGTTAAATTTGCACCTTGCGGATTGCACCATTAAAAAGCCAATGGGAAGGATCAATGATGTTCTTATTGTTGCAAATAGAAATTTGGTGAACATGGATTTTATCGTTCTTGATATAGATTGCAATCTTTCTTGCCCTATTATTCTTGGTAGACCTTTCCTTATTATGATTGGCGCGATTATTGATATGAAGGAAGGGAATATTAGATTCCAATTTCCATTAAAGAAAGGCATGGAGCAATTTCCAAGAAATAAAGTCAAATTACCTTATGAATCTATCATGCGGGCTACTTATGAATTTCGTGCCAAAGATGGCACTACTTAGATCTATCTTCGCTTTTATGCCTAGCTAGGGGCGTTAAACGATAGCGCTAGTTGGGAGGCAACCCAATTTTCTTTGTGTTTTTTGATTTTGCTCCTGTTTAGTAATAAATTTTGCATCTACTTTCTGTTTTTATCTTTTAATTAGTGTTTGTGCCAAGTAGAACCTATAGGATAACCTATGCTGATAGTTGATTTGATTCTGCTGAAAAACTGAAACTTTGCGCTCACGAGAAAACATTCAATAAATCACAGAAACGTGATTTTGCATTGATTCTTTTTGCTGCTGATCAAAAAAAAGTTTTCCAGTACGTCCAATTTTGGTAGGATTTTTAGAGTTCCAAAAGTTCGCGTTAGTTACAGATTGCTACAGACTGTTCTGTTTTTGACAGATTCTGTTTTTCGTGTGTTGTTTGCTTATTTTGATGCATCTATGGCTAGTAAAATAGTTTATAAACCATAGAGAACTTGGAATATAGTAGGTTTAACACCAAAATAAATAAAGAATGAGGTCACTGCAGTACCTTATGTGGTGGTTTTGTTTTCTTTCACTAACGGAGCTTATAAGATTTCCTCTTGAGTTTTGTGTTGTGAAGTTTTCAAGTTTTGGGTAAAGCTTTATGGACTATGGAATAAGGAGTGGCAAGAGACTAAGCTTGGGGATGCCCAAGGTACCCCAAGATATTCAAGGATAGCCAAAAGCCTAAGCTTGCGGATGCCCCGGGAAGGCATCCCCTCTTCGTCTTCGTTCATTGGTAACTTTACTTGGAGCTATATTTTTATTCGCCACATGATATGTGTTTTGCTTGGAGCGTCGTGTATTATATTAGTCTTTGATTTTTAGTTTACCACAGTCATCCTTTATGTACACACCTTTTGGGAGAAGCCTATTTGATTAGAATTTATTAGAATACTCTATGTGCTTCACTTATATCTTTTTGAGCTTGATAGTTTTTGCTCTAGTGCTTCACTTATATCTTTTAAAGCACGGTGGTGATTTATTTTGTAGAAATTGCTAGTCTCTCATGCTTCACTTATATACTTTTGAGAGTCTTTTAGAACAGCATGGTATTTGCTATGGTTATAAAATTGGTCCTAGAATGGTAGGCATCCAAGTTGGGTATAATAAAAACTATCATAGGAAGTGAATTGGATGCTATGATCAATTTGATACTTGATAATTGTTTTGAGATATGGAGGTAGTGATATTAAAGTCATTCTAGTTGGGTGATTATGAATTTAAAGAATGCTTGTGTTGAAGTTAGCAAGTCCCGTAGCATGCACGTATGGTTAAAGTTGTGTAACAAATTTGAAACATGAAGTGTACCTGGCTTGTGCATCCTTGTGAGTGGCGGTCGGGGACGAGCGATGGTCTTTTCCTACCAATCTATCCCCCTAGGAGCATGCGCGTAGTGCTTGATTTTTGATGACTTCTAAATTTTTGCAATAAGTATATGAGTTCTTTTGACTAATGTTGAGTCCATGGATTATACGCACTTTTACCTTTCCACCATTGTTGGCCTCTTCGGTACCGTGCATGGCCCTTTCTCACCTTGAGAGTTGGTGCAAACTTCGCCGGTGCATCCAAACCCCGTGATACGATACACTCTATCACACATAAACCTCCTTATATCTTCCTCAAAACATCCACCATACCTACCTATTATGGCATTTCCATAGCCATTCCGAGATATATTGCCATGCAACTTTCCACAATTCTGTTTATCATCATCATGACATACTTTACTTTTGTCATATTGCCATTGCATGATCATGTAGTTGACATCGTATTTGTGGCAAAGACACCATGCATTATTTTTCATACATGTCACTCTTGATTCATTGCACCATCCCGGTACACCGCCGGAGGCATTCGTATAGAGTCATATCTTGTTCTAGTTTCGAGTTGTTATTCATATGTTGTAATCAATAGAAGTGTGATGATCATCATTATTAGAGCATTGCCCAAAAAGAAAAAAAAGAAAAGAAGAAGAAAGGCCAAAAGAAAAAAAGGCCCAAAAAATAAAAAAGGGAAAAAAAGGAAAAAAAAGAAAAAGAAAATAAATAAAAAGGGCAATGTTACTATCTCCTTTTCCACACTTGTGCTTCAAAGTAGCACCTTGTTCTTCATGTAGTGAGTCTCATATTTTGTGCTTCAAAGTAGCACCATGTTTTTCATATAGTGAGTCTCATAAGTTGTCTTTTTCATACTAGTGGGAATTTTTTATTATAGAACTTGGCTTGTATATTCCTACGATGGGCTTCCTCAAATGCCCTAGGTTTTCGTGAGCAAGCAAGTTGGATGCACACCCACTAGTTTTCTTTTGTTGAGCATTTGTTTATAGCTCTAGTGCATCCGTTGCATGGCAATCCCTACTCCTCATGTTGACATCAATTGATGGGCATCTCCATAGCCCATTGATTATCCTCGTCAATGTGAGACTTTCTCCTTTTTTGTCTTCTCCACACAATCCCCATCATCATATTCTATTCCGCCCATAGTGCTATATCCATGGCTCACGCTCATGTATTGCGTGAAGGTTGAAAAAGTTTGAGATTATTTAAGTATGAAACAATTGATTGGCTTGTCATCGGGGGTATAGAAGTTGGGAACATCTTTGTGTGACGAAAATGAAGCATAGCCTAACTATATGATTTTGTAGGGATGAACATTCTTTTGCCATGTTATTTTGAGAAGACATGATTACTTTGATTAGTATGCTTGAAGTGTTACTATTTCTTTTATCAATATGAACTTTTATTTTGTATCATTTGGATCTGAACATTCATGCCACAATAAAGAAAATTACATTATAAATTATGCTAGGTAGCATTCCACATCAAAAATTTCTTTTTTATCATTTACCTACTCGAGGACGAGCAGGAATTAAGCTTGGGGATGCTTGATACGTCTCCAACGTATCTATAATTTTTGATTGTTCCATGCTATTATATTACCCCTTTTGGATGTTTATGGGCTTTATTTTACACATTTATATCAGTTTTGGGACTAACCTACTAACCGGAGGCCCAACCCATATTGCTGTTTTTTTGCCTATTTCAGTATTTCGAAGAAAAGGAATATCAAACGGAGTCCAAACGGAATGAAACCTTCGGGAGCGTGATTTTTCGTACGAATGAGATCCAGAGGACTTGGAGTGCAAGTAAAGAAGCAACCGAGGCTCCCACGAGATAGGAGGGCACCCCCCCCTATAGGGCGTGCCCCCTGTCTCGTGGGCCCCTCGGGCGGCCACCGACGTACTTCTTCCTCCTATATATATGTACCTACGTACCCCGAAAACATCCAGGAAGCGGACGAAACACAATTTCCACCACCGTAACCTTCTGTATCCGCCAGATCCCATCTTGGAGCCTTCGTCGGCACTCTGCCGGAGGGGGAATCGACCACGGAGGGCTTCTACATTAACATCCTTGCCCCTCCGATGAGTTGTGAGTAGTTTACCACAGACCTACGGGTCCATAGTTATTATCTAGATGGCTTCTTCTCTCTTTTTGGATCTCAATACAATGTTCTTCCCCTCTCTTGTGGAGATCTATTCGATGTAAACTCTTTTTGCGGTGTGTTTGTCGAGATCCGACGAATTGTGGGTTTATGATCAAGTTTATCTATGAATTATATTTGAATCTTCTCTGAATTCTTTTATGTATGATTGAGTTATCTTTGCAAGTCTCTTCGAATTATCAGTTTGGTTTGGCCTACTAGATTGATCTTTCTTGCCATGGGAGAAGTGCTTAGCTTTGGGTTCAATCTTGAGGTGTCCTTACCCAATCACAGAAAGGGTTGCAAGGCAGGTATTGTATTGTTGCCATTGAGGATAACAAGATGGGGTTTATATCATATTGCTTGAGTTTATCCCTCTACATCATGTCATCTTGCTTAAGGCGTTACTCTGTTCTTATGAACTTAATACTCTAGATGCAGGCAGGAAACGGTCGATGTGTGGAGTAATAGTAGTAGATGCAGGAAGGAGTCGGTCTACTTGTTATGGACGTGATGCCTATATACATGATCATTCCTAGATAATCTCATAATTATTCGCTTTTCTATCAATTGCTCGACAGTAATTTGTTCACCCACCGTAATACTTATGCTATCTTGAGAGAAGCCACTAGTGAAACCTATGCCCCCCGGGTCTATCTCTTATCATATTTTCTTCCAATCTACTTTTATTTGCATCTTTACTTTTTGCATCTATATTATAAAATACCAAAAATATAATTATCTTATCTTACTATCTTTATTAGATCTCACTTTCGCAAGTGGCCGTGAAGGGATTGACAACCCCTTTATCGCGTTGGTTGCGAGTTCTCAGTTTGTGTGTATAGGTGCATGGGACTTTTGAGGAGCCTCCTACTAGATTGATACCTTGGTTCTCAAAAACTGAGGGAAATACTTACGCTACTATTGCTGCATCACCCTCTCCTCTTCGAGGAAAACCAACGCAAGCTCAAGACGTAGCACTCCCCTTTACATCAGCATAGTCGTCCACCGCAGTGCATCTGCCTCATCGACGACCTGGTACGCCGCACTGGAGCCGGTCCACTGTCGTCGTCATACACGGATCCTCTTCCCAAGCATCGTCTTCCACGGTCTCAGATCTGCTTCCTGGAAGCCGACGCCAAGCGCAGAAGTACCACCGTCGTGGACAATGAACTGACTCCCGTTGCCGACCATGACTCACAGAGGCCGCCATAACCATCGTTCTCCTCCTCGATTGGTAATGTGTGTATTGAATCACTTAGCAGTACATGCGCAGTTCCAATTTTGTGCATACCTACCCTTCAAATTTCATGGGTGCTATTGTTCCCGTAAAAGTAATTGGTTATAGCCTCCATTGTCCAACAAAATATCAGCTTGTAATTGTGCGTTACTCCTGTATCGCGCTGTGCTTGGGTAGGTTTTTCATCTGCAACCAGGAGTGTGGCAAATGATGGAAAGGTTTTTAGAACTAGCAAGATGCCCATGCGTTGCACGCATCAAGATGCATTTGTATGAGTAGTTTATCTTGTGGGATAAAAGGATGAACGAGGGAAGGCCTTATTTGCAAATCTGGAGAGGGGTATGGGTATCTTTTTGCAAAATTCCCATTTGTTTCCTTCCTACCTGTCAGATATAAATCGTACGGCCTATATTGCAAGAAAAAAAGGTATAGAGAAAAAAAGTAGACAGTAGAGAAGTAGAGATAAACATTAAATATTAAATATAAAATAAATATAATAGTAGAGAAGAGAGAAGAGATAGCAGAGACGTCGGCAAAGGATCGCGCGCGTGGGAAAAAGCGGGCGGGCGTGCGCTAGTTTTGGCGCGCGGCGTCCGGCGCGCTTTATAAAATCCAACGCCCTCCCACCGCTCTGTGCCTCGCCACTGCTCTCTCCCCGCTCTGTGCCTCACCACTGCTCTCTCCCCGCTCTTTTTCGCCTCGCGGCCGCCGCGCCACCATGCCGCCGCGTCACCGGGAAACTTGGGGATACCACGGCGTCCGCGCGCGCCCCTCCGGCGGCTTCTCCACCGAGATCGGGTTCCGCGGGATGCGCCTCAGCCTCGGCAATTTCGACACCGCCAACGAGGCTGCCCGCGCATACGACGCGGTGGTGTGGCGCCTCCGGTGGCCTCATAGAACATTGAATTTCCCAAATGTGCCGACGCGGGAGCGGGCGTAGGAGCTCGTGCCTCTGCCACGGCTTAGCACCGACGAGGATCGTTGCGACAATCGGAGGCGGGAGCACCGTCTCGTCATCGCCGAGATGGACGAGGAAGCCATGGCGTTGTGGCGCCAACACTTCCCGCGGGACATCATCAACGAGCGCAAGTTCTACGTGCAAAGGAGGGTGGAGATGGATAAGAGGAGGGCGGAGCGAGCCGCTTATCACGAGGACAAGCGTAGGCAAAAAGCGGACACTCAATTCAACATGACGCTAGGATCAGCGTCGCCCTGGGAATCCAACGACGATCGGTATCTTCATGCCTACAGTCAGACGTCGGAGTAGGACATCACTGAGGAGGAGTCAGACGATGAGGAGTAGTTGAATTATCTTTTTTTATCTATCTATGATGAGAACTGTCCTCTACTCTCTAGTCTCTACTTCTCGATCTCAGCACTATAAACGCTTTTTTAAAGCACCACGCGTTGCGATTCTGTCGGAGATGCTCTAACATGGTAGACGAGTGCTTTAATGTTGCCCACAAGATGCGCGAGTATTACTAGTAGTATACTTTTCTTGCCATGTTGAGATTTTAAAACCACGAGTGCGAACATGCAGAGGAGCAATGGAGAACAAACACAGGATACTCGGGACATCTTCAAGGAGCGTGGCAAGTTAAAGAGGAGCTGCACCGAACCTGTAAAATGAGCTTTGGTAAGTAACACCCTTTCAATTACTTTCGTTTAGCCTCGTGTTCTTCAATGTGTATATGTTGTAGTTTCTGTTTCTCTTAAGCGTGGTGTTCTTCGATGTGTAATAAGAAGAGTCTTAATCGTCCTAATGCTTTCTTTTTTAGCTTGATGTAGGAAGTGGGTGTTCTCACCTTGTAGTCTGTTTTTATATATTTTTTCCTTTTGATTTCACTTCTCCGAGTTCTGTTTATCTGGCTTCTACTAAATGGATCTAGGTTGCTCTGAGTATTGATCTAAAAAAGAAGTAACTTCATGTCAGGATGCAGTTCCTGCGAGGAGGGAAGTATGGTCAACCTCGAGATCATGTTCCCAAAATGAGGTTGGATTACACACAAGGTGCCAGTTCCCTAATGATGTTGGATTAGACACAAGGTGCAAATTCCCAGATGATGCTGGATTACACACAAGCCAGGTGGAATCGTCAGCTGTTCGTGTCCTCGTGGCATTAGTAAAGGATAAAAGAAAGCATGCAGCAGCCCTTGAGAATGTAGTTAAGTTCCTGAAGAAGCGAAAAGAGCAATCAGATGCTCTCTTCACCCAAGCCAAAGAAGAGATGGAAGAAGCCAGAAATAAGCTAGAAGAGGCAGAGCAGGCTAGGCATCTCCCGCTATCTAAAACTGTTGTCAATACAAAATTTCCTTCATAATAGCTAGGTTCAAATGTTTATCCAGTCAGCATGCCTGTTGTGATGTCCGTGCATCTACTGATGTGGCACAAAATGTTTTTTGGGTCATGTAATAACATCAATTACTTTCCAAACAATAATAGACGAAGCATTGGACATGGTATAGTTCACGCACAAGCCCGACATTCCAAGTTCAACTTCCACATCAAACTCATGTTCACAAATATCTGCACATTCATACATAATGTCCACAACCATGATTCACTTCAAAGCGAATAAAATGTGAGGAGAGTTATAAATAAAGAAAAACCTCTACTAGTTCCTGCTACCAGTGCGAGCACAACAAGTCAAGACCATGCATAAATTAATTATATTTTAGTCATTTTTTGTGTTCTAAAATGCCTGCCAGCTCGCGGAAGGACGTGTTGCCGGCACACGCGCGGATTCAATGAAGGCAGGCGGGGCAGTCTTAAGCTGGTTGCACGCGGCGAGGAGAAGTGCTCAGCCAGGCCTGCAGCGAGTGCGGCCCTCTTGGTCGGCGCGTCAGTTCAATGCCTGCGCTACGAGAGGTCGCGTCCGTGTCAGAGCAATCACTCCCTCCAGTCCTTTTTTTTGGGTATAACAAAATCTCGTTTTCCATTCACATTTTACAAGTAAAATTTGTGGACAAACTTTGACCCAAAGTACGATGGGGACTAGTAAACCAGAATGGAGGTACTAGTTTTTATAATCAAAGAAGGGTTTCCCCTTCCGATTTTCATTACTGAAAACCAGCATCTAAATCTAAACCATAGTATTTGCCCTAGAACTACTAGGTTCAACATCTCGCAACATAAACCCATACAACCATACGCCAAGGAGGTACATAGTACTATGAATTCCATTTTCGCTCCATATCAATCGTTCTAAAAACTACTTACTACTTATAATGCACCATTGAAAATCAGAACTCTTAACCCCGCTAAAAAACGATATTCTAAATGTGGCTACTCGATCTATGGCACTGGCGAGCCACCGCACTCCAAGTCGTTCACCTGTGGTCCCGACCATCAACTCCTACGGATCAAATTATCATGCGAACTGACTATTCCTACAAAGGTGCTCCACCACGTACCCAGTACCCGCGAATGCAGCAATCGTGCACCTAGGATTTTAGGGTTTATTTGTTAACGTCGCCTTTACGTAACACTCATGTGTGCGAGACAGCAAGAGGCCGACTGCGTGCGTGCCCCTCTTCTCTTCGTATATGTACTCCACCGTTTGTCTGGTGTCCAAAAAATTATAATAACTACTATCAATGTGCCAATGCGTTGCCACACAATCAAAGTAGATTAATACATATTCACCGATTTGATAGAAAAAAAGGTCTAGTTTTGAAATACATATATCACTAAAAATATGTTATGTTTCACTCAAAATATATTCCTTTGGTGGTTTTGATGAGATAAGGGAGGAATGTTGTTGGTTTCAAGATTCGTGAAGTGGTATATGTCTAATTTCTACTCTTACTAGCAAGATGCCCGTGCGTTGCACGAAACATCAAGATCTTGTGGGAGAAAAGGATGAACGAGGGAAGGCCTTATCTGCAAATGTGGTGAAGAGTGTGGGTAAATTTCCATATTTTCCTTCCTATCCGTCAGATATAAATCGGACGACCTACATTGCAGGATGGCAAGCCCACCATCATCACCAACTCTATTTTTTATCCCTACTCTTATAAAAAGCATTGTCGGTGATGATCATGTGCCTGCCATCCTGCAATATAGGCCGTCCGATCTATATCTGACGGATAGGAAGGAAACTATGGCAATTTTGCAAAAACATACCTACACCCCTCTCCACATTTGCAAATAAGGCCTTCCCTCATTCATCCTTTTCCCCCACAAGATAAACTACTCATACAAATGCATCTTGATGTTCCGTGCAACGCATGGGCATCTTGCTAGTTGTTGCAAAAAGCCCATGTGTGTGTGAGAGAGAAGGAGAGTGGAGGAGGACGGAGGGCATGTGTGACAAAGACACAAGGAGTGTGTGTGCGATAGGTATCAGCTTAAAATGAGGCGATAGTGTGTGTGTGTGCACGATCGAGAGGGCGTGTCTCAAGAAGGGAAGAAAAATCTACATAGATACAAGGAGCGGGAGAGAGACATGTATGTGATAGTGGAAGCACGAGTGTGCGGGTGTATAAACCTATCTAGAGTCTAGCTAGTCGATAAATGTTTGTGAGAGAAATACGAGTCGGGGTGCGAAAGCGAGAGTTTTGTGTGTGAGAGAGAGACGGTAGTCGGGAAGGGGAGTGGAAGCTGGAGTTGCGTGTGTGTGTCTATGTGAGAGAGAGAGAGGAGACGGTAGTCGGGGTTGTCTAATCGGTAAACAAATGAATAATATCAGTTTGGGATGGAGACGAAAAGGAGACCACAACAAATATTGTGTCTACATGAGAGAGAGAGAGAGAGTAATTTTAGTGGTATGAGTCATATGTAGAGACATATAGGGTGTGTGAGAGAATCCCATAGAGAGAAAGACAAAGTGAAAGACGAATGGAGACTGTGTGTGTGGCGGTGAAAAAGAAAGCTTAGGTATCGAGTGATACCAGAGAACAGTAAAGACGTGAGAGATAATGAAAACCGTGTAATGTATAATGATAGGGAGAGTGTGCACTTCTCAAGGGAGACGCCGAGAGAACATGTTTGCGAGGATAGGAGAAACATGACGTGAGCATGCGGGTGAGCTGGAGAAAAGAGAGTGATAGCTACCTGAAGGAGCATGCATGCGACAGAGATGGGCGTGAAAGGAGCGAACAAAAATGGGATTCAAATGTTTGAATTCGAGATGATGATACATGTAATCCATACTCGAACCAAAATTGATCTATCAAACATGCATACTCATATGAATTCACACACATCTATGTTATTTAATATGTAGATATTACTGATCCATACATTTTAGTAGAACATAATTTGGTTAATTTTTTTTGAATTCAACCTTAAGACTTTGAGATCGTTGTATATGTAAATCATATTATACATATAAAGGAGCATAATTCTTTGTTGTGCTTTTGAAAGTATATATAAAAAAATGATGTATATAGAATGTAATTCCAATTGAAAATGGATCCCCCCGAAAAAAATAGAATACAAATGGGATTCGAATTGAGTTGGCACGGTAAACGTGCACTCTGCAAAATTTGAACGAAGCGGGGAAAGTCGCAATAACCGCCCAAAACCAAAATCTGTGAGATGGAAATTATTACTGCCTATCCCTGCCACGCAAATCCTATCTGCTGGATTTCTATAGGTTTCGATAGGGGTAGGTTTGTAATTTCACCCAAACGTGACGTAACCGCCTCTCACCCAGATTCATACACGGTGGGTGCCAAAACACAGTGTGTCCTCGGCCGAAATCGACTCCCTCCCCGATTCATATTCATACACGGTGGGCGCCAAAAACAAACTCTCGTCAGCAAATATTCAGTGTATGCGAGATTACCGTCCTATCCCCAACCGACTAATATTGTTGTGATGTAGTAGAAATTTGAAATGGGGGCTAAGTTTGTAAATTTCCTCGCATTTGAGACAAGCGTGCCCTGAATACATGGTTCCCCCCTTCCTCTCTACCTCACTTTTCCGCATTCGTACTCTGTGGGCGCCAAAACACCCTCTCCACCCCACCCTCCTCCGTCCGCTGCCGTCTGCTACCCCATCCACCGCCGTCCTCCTCCACCATGCCAGAGCTGATACCCCGCCGCCGCCGTCCATTACAAGAGATCAATCTCTCTCATCTACGGCTTCGGACCGGGATCCTTGCATCCCGTCCTCTCGCTTCATCCCTGCCGTCGTCCACCTTGTCAGCCATGCTCCTACTACCATCTCGTCCACCGCGCCCCGCCGCCACCGTCTACCCTCCTAGATCTGCTTCCATGCCGCCGACAGCCATCGCTATCGTAGCACCGTCAAATTCTCAGCAGATGCGTACACGGCGCCGCACCAGAGGTGGTACTCTTTCGTATCTGCTCAACTTATTTATCGCAGCAAGAAAATAGATCGCCACTGCTTTACCCTGATTTATTATCTTGGTTGCGAAGTTGCCTTTGTCCGGTTTGCACCTTCAGATCCGCCATGGCACGCTCAACACTATACTCCCAATGCTTATGGTTTTCCCCTTTGATATTCCACACTAGTTAAATCATAGTAGACTAAATTTCAAAATTGGGTTAGTCGATTTTTCAGAGCTCGCCGGAGTTGGCCGGTGCGAATGAAGGGGATCGAGTGGTTGTGGGGCCTCGCTGAACAAAGAAAACTCGACGCGGGTGGGGGTTGGGGCGGGGGTGGGGGTGGGGCTGGTGGAGGAACACAAACGGTGGGGGACGGTGGTCCGGCCGGTGGCCCGTGCGGTGTTCTGTATGGGAAGAATCAGAGACGAAGAAGAAGAAGGGTTAGGAGACGTAGGATCTTCATCCAACCGCCTGAAATGGTTGAGAGACAGCTGGGAGTTGCATTCTTAATGCGCTCTGGTTCATCATGTGTGGGCACTGCGCAACCAACATTTTATTATCCAAAATCTGCTTGCTCTTCTTTACCATGTTCCTCTTCCGTTCTTCTTTAATATGTACTCTCTCGGTTCCTAAATACAAGTCTTTGTATAGATTCCACCATGGACTACATATGGAGCAAAATGAGTGAATCTACACTCTAAAATGTATCTGAATACATCTGTATGTGATCCATAGTGGAAATCTCTACCAAGACTTATATTTTGGAACAGAGGGAGTATGATAGTAGTACAGTATGTTCCTTGTACTGAAGATGAGCAGGGACATTTGCAGTGTAGAGGTCTATACGGTCGGTTGTGATGGACACTTTGAGTCTCTTTGATTCATAGGATTTTATAAACATAGGAATAGGATTTGTAGTGACCTGCCCACTTGAATCCTATAAGAATAGCAAGGAAATGCGGGGAGCTGTGTCGCCTTTGAGAGTTACACTGATATTAACAGTACCGCACCTTCAGTTGAAGAGAACTGGTATCCGAAGCCTTTCTAGCCGTACCGGCAGTACTAGAACATATATTCCAGCAAGTTCCACTTTGCTGATTTTACTCTGATGCTTACGGTTTTCCCCGTTATATCTACACTATGATCTGTGTAGCTACTTTGTGTCGCACTATCAGCAGTGCACTCTTGAAGCTAAACACTGCAATGACTTACAAAATTGGCACCAAGGCACTGAGTGCCATTCTGGATGCAATGAAACTCATACGCTCCCCACCTGTTGATTCTTGTTCAGAATATGATCCTAATGACTATTCTAACCTCGAGGAGTCAAAGGCAGATGGCCTATCCTGTTCGCCCATCAAGGTGCCTGTTCTAATTTGGCAAGGTTTTATTGATTGCGGGTATCTTGCATATGTTGTCTTGCATTTCTTCTACTTTGTTGCACCGCCATCTGCTTAGTTTACTCATCATATATGTCGAGATGCCATGCCCATCCATTATCAATACATATTCCATCTGTCATCATACCATGTTTTTTCACTCAAATGTTGTTCTTGTGCATCAGACATCAAAAAGGAAGAGGGTTATTGTCGAACCTGAAGGAGCACCAGCAAAGTTCTTGAAAAACGTGGTGGTGCTGGAGAAATCAGACAGCACCCCACTTATATTGGTTGTACAACCAGTGACACAAAACGTAGGACCGACTCCAGCAGACTGTACCCATACTTCACTGGCCATTCCACTAGCCCTACCACACAGGACCTGCACTCTAGCAAAAGGTATACCGATTTCATTTGCCATAGCACCAGCCGTACCACAGAAAAATCCCACTCTAGCAAAAAGTACAGCAAGTCCACCGGCCGAAGACCTATCCCAACTGTAGAGATGGCCAATTCCTGCAGATTGGAACCCCATTCCATTTATTCCCAGTTTAAAAGACAATGCTTTCAATGTTCTTAGGGACTATGTGCATGTATTCCCATCATGGGAAGATTATAGTGAAGACAAACACCATTTTCACATCTTCCTGTCCAACTTACGTGTAAGTGCTATTATTCATGGTTATTATTTTCCTGTTTTCTGCTGATTGAACACATCAATGATTTACATTACATTGTTGTAACTAGGTGAGGGTCAATCTGGATAGTCATGACGAGCAAAGCTTGCTTGTGCTTTTCAAGTAAGCATTGCAGCAGTATCTGTGTTACCTGAGGACATCACACTTTGATGGCAAGTCTATAAACGAATTTCCGGTGAAGTCTCCTGTGCTAAATTTAGAAGACATTGAATGGAAAAACCTTGTTATGCACTGGTCTTGTTCCCAGGATGCGATACTGTCTATGAAATCACATGACAATTTGAACTTCTACTTTTCTGCATGTGCCTTACGGATCTTTTTTGTAGGAAATATGCCCGAAGAAGAATTCTGGTTTGAAAAGAACGACAAGATATCGCAAGTATGTTGCCCGCTGCTTTGCTCTTGTTAGTACCCGTTGTCCTATATCACAGTACTTGCATACATACCTGGTTCATTATGTGACAGCAGTATGCATGATAGCTTGCTTATCAATTGTTCGCTCCAAATTATCTGATCTGTATGAATGGTTACATTAGTGTAGAATATATCCAATGCCAATGTTTTTTTAGCTCTGCATTGTTCTTGTAAGTACATGCTGTCCTTTATCAGTGTACTTATAATGACAGGTAGTTGTTCATGTACCATCACTCTGCAGCTTATTTTCCTTTGCCCTCCATTTTCTACACATCAGATCTATATTTACTCTTACCATAAGGTTGGTACTGAAGAAGTTTAGCTGTGCATTGCTCTTGGCTATACCTTTTGCCTGTATCGCTGCACTTACATTTATAGCTACTTGGTTGTGTAGCATCACTCTTCATCTTATCTTAAATATTCTCCATTGTTTCGTATATTATCACAACTATATTTACTCTTAACAAAATGTAGAATAAAGGCAATGCTTATGAAGAAGATTCTATGGTAAACTTCTTGAATTGCACCCCATCGGCATGGACAAGGCCTTTATAGAGCCTATTTTCACCAATAATGTAAGTTTGTCGTTCTCAAGCCTTCAAACTTTGTTGTATATATTTGGTTAGGCATGACTGCAACAACTGTTTATTTTTGGTGTTTGCATCAAATTGCATGTTTAAAGTTTATTATGTAGTTCATAAACAAAATTTTGTCCTTCTCAATTTAAGTTTTCAGTTGTACAACCAAGTTCCTTCTTCATACCATGTAAATTAAACTATACAGAGCAAGTGATCTTCTTTTGCACTGCATGTATGCTTCTGTTCTTCATCCGTAATCCAGTGGTGTGGTGAACCTACCCACTACAGCACAATGTCATATTCTGCAATGTCTTAACTATGAACAATGGCATATCATTCTACTATTATTTAAACTGTCTCTTTATTTGCCAGTCTGAAATGGGATAAATTGACAGCACACTAACCATTGATACTTATGAGTTCTTGATCTGTAATCCAGTGGTGCCGTGAAGCTGCCAACTCCTTCACAATGTCATTTCCTGCCATGTCTTGACCTGAACAATACCATATTGTGTTAATGCAATTTTAAACCGTGTCACTTTATTCGATAGTAAGAAATGTGATGAATTGTCAGCACTGATACTTTTATGTGAAAAACCTGTCATCTGTCTGCTAGTTTATCTTTCAGAGTGAGGAAGATATAAGTGTTGAACAAGCGCAGTCTCATCATCTTGCTCAGCTGCTTGCGTTGCAGCTCCCCAACAGGGCTAACCTTTCTTGAACTCTATTGAAGTGTTGTTGGTTTTGTATATTATTTTGTCGGCGTGTTTATTTGCACTGGATGTGATCTTTGATGCAAAGTGTATGTAATCTGCTGTCTGCTTGTGCTTTATTATCATAGTGGCGAACTTTGATGCCCAGTGGATGTAATATGCCGTAATTTATTTATTGTATAGTATAGGTTTTTTCTTATTCATGATGCTGCAGTTATTTTACTGTATATATATCCTGTCTTTGCAGTAAACTGGCCAAACCGTAAAATTATGGTACATAATCGGGCCGTCATGCAATCACGATGTAGGTTGGGCCTGAAACGTGCCGAACAGCTCACGGGTCGGCAGCAGCCCGAAATGGACCCCGACCCATGATTGTGCGAATCAAATCACGGGCTTTTAACAGGCCAAAATTGTCTCGGTCCTTGTTTGGCCCAATCAGATATCGGCTGCGAGCATGCCGGATGCAAACATGGCCGTAGTTAGGCCCAACTATATGATGGGCTTTTAACAGGCTGAAATTAATATAGGGCCAAAATGTTAAGCGGGCCCTTAACAGGCCGAAACTAATATCAGGCCGAATTACTAAGTGGGCCTCTAGCAAGTGGGCCCAAAAGCATAGCGTCCAGTTGACGGGTCGAATCTGATATGGGCCATAATTGAGCCCAAAGCCTCTTAAAGGGCTGGACCTGATTTGGGCCGTAATTTGGCCCATAACGTGGTAGGCTTTTAACGGGCCGGATCTCATATGGGCCATTATTAGGCCCGGAACATGGCAGACCATTAATGGACCGGATCAAATATGGGCCAGCATTTGGCCCAAAACATGGCAGCCAGTTAATGGGCCGGCCTACTAGGGTCCTCAAAATCTTGTGGGCCTACAGCTGGGCCGGCCCATTAATGTCGGTGAAATCTCGTGGGCCTTTAGCTGGGCCGGCCCATTATGATCCGCAAGAATCTTGTGGGCCCTTACCTGGGCCGGCCCATTATGGCACACAAAAATGTTGTGGGCCTTTACCTGGGCCGTCCCGTTATGGCCCACAAAATCTTGTGGGACTTTAGCTGGGCCAGCCCATTATGGTCCGCAAAATCTCGTGGGCCTTTAGCTAGGCCGGCCCATTATGGTCTGCAAAATCTTGTGGGTCTTTAGTTGGGCCGGCCCATTTAAACTTGATGGGCCGGTCCGTGTGTCAACATATCATAGGCGCGTCTCGCCCATTGGATGAGTGACACCTGTGCTAACGCGGACCTGACACGTGTCTCCTCTAGCCAATGATGATTTTACACGTGGAAAATCCCCATTGGTCTGGGCTGTTAACGGGTTATCAGATCCAAAACTCGACCCGATAGCTTAACGGTGTTCCATTACGGTGGATGCCACGTGTCGGTCACCCTTGACGAAAGCACTTCTGTGACGCGCGATTTATCGTCATGGAAGTGGACACTTTCATGATGATAATTTTGGTAATGTCATGGAACACTTCTACGACAGCACATGTATGACTATCTTGATTCTATCATAAATTTGTCATGGATGTACATGCATGACAAAAACGCGACCTACTGTGACAAACATGTATCATCACAGAAGTTTATATTTTTTGTAGTGATACAATGCCTGGAGGTGCGCGGTGATTCAAACCTCGCAATATCCCAGGTTAATGAAGATTTTGATGCAAAGGACGCAAAAATGGTGGCATATCGAAACACCATATTAAAAATATTAGCTCGAGTCGAGGGACTTGAGTTTCATCATGTCGCTCGAGACAGTAATCAGGCAGCCGGCATCCTTTCTCGCATGGGCGCTAAGCACGACCCTGTGCCACCTAACACTTTCGTGGAAAGGCTCTTCAAGCCATCCATAGTATGGAAGTGTGAGAGCAAAGAAGATAGTGCAGACTTGGTCACACCCCCAGTTGCCGAACACAATGCAAGTACCGTGGGAGGTCCGAATATCGAGATAACACCCTCTGCTCATGATATCATGGTTGTTATCGCTCCCTGGACTGAACCATTCCTGGCCTACTTTAATAGGCAGGAGCTTCCTGATGATCAAAATGAAGCCCGATGCATAGTTCGGCCCTCTAAAGCCTTCAAAGTGCACGAGAGTGAACTGTACAAAAACAACACTATTGGAGTCCTCCAAAGGTGTATCTCCGAAGAGGGGGAAGGCAACTCTTGTTAGAAATACATGCTGGCCTGGGCGGTCATCATGCCGTAGCTCGAGCCCTCGTAAGCAAAGTGTTCAGGACAGGCTTTTTCTGGCCTACGACTTGAGCAGACACCGAAGCCCTTGTCCAACGTTGTGTGGGCTATCAACTTTTCGCCAATCAAAACCACATGCCACCCACCGCATTAAAAACAATCCCCATTACTTGGCCCTTCGTGGTCTGGGGGCTTGATATGGTTCGTCCCCTTAAAGGGGGAAGCCACAAAAGACATATTTGCTGGTAATGGTAGATAAATTCACTAAATGGATAGAGGCCAAACCGGTGAAGACAGCTAAGGCAGGACCAGTGATTGACTTTATATTCGGGGTAGTCCACCGTTATGGTGTCCCGCATAGTATCATCACTGATAATGGCTCCAATTTTACAGCTGATGAGGTGAAAACCTGGTGTGCTAAGTTGGGCATTAAACTCGACTATGCATCTGTATACCACCCTTAAACAAACGGCCAAGCCGAAAGGGCCAATGGTCTGATCATGAGTAGCATTAAGCCTAGATTAGTGTGCTATTTACGAGAATAAGACAAGCACTAGGTTGAGGAACTCGACTCCATACTCTGGGGAATCCGGACCACGCCCAATCGAACGACCAGATACACACCCTTCTTTATGGTGTACGACACAGAGGCCGTATTGACCTGCGACATTATTCATGACTCACCTCGAGTGCGCATGTACGAAGAGAGAGAAGCCGAATTAGATCGGCAGGATGACCTAGGCAGACTCGAAGAGGAGCGCGATGTTGCTAAGGCTCGTTCTGCATTTTATCAACAACAGGCCAGGCGTTACCAAAGCAGAGAAGTGCGGGCTAAAACATACAATGTCGGAGAACTTGTTTTATGCCTCCCAAAAAAGAAAAAGGAAAAGCTCAAACCTAAATGGAAGGGGCCCTTCATCATAGATGAAGTACTTACTGGAGGAGCCTATCGCCTTCACAATGCAGCGGATAATCGCCTTGAGCCGAACCCATGGAACGCTGCCCGGCTCCGAAGATTCCACACGTAGTTCGGCCCCCTTAGGTTTCACTTTGACTAGTTTTTTTTCCTTTTTTCTCTCCTTTTTTGATTTTTTCCTTTTTCCTTCTCCATATATGTTCGGATCAACCGCATTATTCGAGGTACACATCTTTAAATGTATACACCCCACCATACATGGGGGCTTCTCTAACGAAGCATATTATTACAAGCTTATAAGCTTCCTTTGTCGATGTCGATTATTTCTATACAACTTTTGCTATTTTATACACCTCTATGACTTAAGTTTTTGCCAAGCTAGGTTGACTTGAACACATGTTTATACCCTACATTCCCTATTGTTTTGCTAGGGTGAAAAGGGAGTACCTCTTTGATTGTTACAACCGGGTTATCCGGATCTGTACCTCACACGGGTGAAGCCAAAGGCTAGTGTTCTGAAGGGAATAATTGGTCGGCAAATAAATGACGGACTGTTTTTTGGAACAAATATGGAATTGGCTACCTGTAATTTGGATAAAAGCCTAGGCATGCATAATTTAGTATGCCAACCCAAGGAAAGGAACGCCTAACGGAACTATTTTCCTTGGAAGATGTTTCTTACGTTAAATAGTAATATAACATAACTCCCCGAACACATGTTTATGTGTTCGAGCAATAGGATAGGATTGCCTGGTTTACGAAGATACTAAACATTTCTTAGTTAAACATAGTATACGGAAACACTCCAACTTCTTGGTTTGGAGGTGGAAGCCGAAGGTCTGCGATGACAAAAAAATACAAGTTCGGCAGGAGATAAGTTCGTTCATAAAGTATATTGATAACTAGAATCGAATGCCTACTCTCTTTCTGTGCCATCTATAATGCTATCCAGCTTATAATCCTCTTGCGATTATTTCGCTGCTATCATTACTTGGTCATATACCAAGTTTACAGGAATTTCCTTCCCATCCGGTCCCTGAGGTCCAACTCGGGCCATGTGATTCGGATCGAGTCCGGTGTAGCGTGTCTTCACCATGGCCCATGCCTCTCGCGCACCTTCCTGGTATGAGGACATCTTCCATAGCTCGAAGCAATGCCGAGCACCCTTAAACATGTCCTCCAACCCTTGCATACTCTCTGGAGGGGCATCGGATGGCCATAAGGCTTTGGCCATATTCTTCATGGCTTTCCGGGCGCGCTCGTGCAACTTTGACAGTTCTTTTACAACGCCGTTTTGAAGCCCAGACACTTCCTCTTCTTGGCAGCCAGTTAACAGTCCTATATGAACCTAATTATAAAATTCTGTATTATATGATTATATCAAAACTCCGGATGGCTTAAAAGTCATACCGAATATGCCCCCCTTTAGCTTTTGGTTCTCCTGTTGCGCATCCAAGAGTCGAGACTTTAAGCTCTTTATCTCTTCGGCCTCCTTCTTCACTTCCTCTTCTAGTTTTTTCTCTTTTCCCCCAGTCGTTGGGGCACTCTTCATTTGTTCAAGCTCTATGACAACAACATTTAGCTATGTACATCTTTGTCGGTGTTCTGGGAATGGGGGTCCCCAGACTTGCCTGCCTGCGGCCTGCAGCATGGCTCAAGCAGTGGCCCAGTATGAGATGTCTTCATCAACCGAAGTTCAAGACTCTCAGGAGGGGCCAAGCCTCGCGGGGCGGACGACACAAGGCTTCCTCAGGGGCGGCCTTACCAGGCAGGCTCGCGAGGAGGCGGAGAGATCAAAGGAAGGAGTACCTCATGAGGTGCTCGTGACGCAAGCCATGACGATCAAGACCAGGCGGGCACCAGCCAGCGCAGTGTCCTCGTTTCCTCTTTGGTGCAAAGGGGGCAAGCGCAGGCGTGGAGTACCGAGGCATCAGGCAAATATTTCCATATTAGTGCAACAAGACCAAGGCCAGCGGGACGACAAGACAGAGATCACCGTGGAGCCCAAGACAACGTCATCACCAGTGCCTTTGGCAGTCGAAGACAACCTTTAGTAAGGATAGCTTGTACTAGTTGTCCTCCTTCAAAATGGCCGTTGTTGGCTCCCTTCCCGCTCAATATTTGGGAAGAGGACCAGGGCCTCTATAAATAGAGATAGCCACCACAGTAGAAGGGGATCGAATCCATCCCAAGTAGAACACCGCACCAGCTCAAGAACGCCCCTCGCGAGGCCGTTCTTCCTTTGTACTATTCATCATCAGCCCTAGAGGCAATCCACCGCACCACACACTAGATTAGGGTATTACACCACAACGGTGGCCCGAACCAGTATAAACCTCGTGTCCCTTGTGTTGTTCATCGTGTAGATTAGATTCACGGCGAAGTTTTGGGGCATGGATCGATAGGGAGTAGATCTTCATGCGCACCCCAGAGTTCGAACCTTAAGGGTTTTGCCGGAACCCGATATCCGACATTTGGCGCGCCAGGTAGGGGTGTGCCCGAATCTTCTTTCCGTTGTTCTGCATTCCGTCGCTTCGTGGCATCCATAGCAGACGCTCGCCGACCTCACACCGAGCGCCAGGCTGCTCTCACCGCCCGCGTTGCCCAGACGGCTCCCATCTCTGGGCCTCCTCATCCTTCTCCGTCGCCTGCCGTCAACGCCGCCACCGGCCCGGCGGGAACAAGCAGCAAGCATCATCGCTGCATACCTCGGTGCGGCGGGAAGGTCACACCGCCACTCCATCGCTGACTCCAGCCGGTTCGTCGTCTCACGCTCGTCGCACTCCCATGGACGCGCAGGCCGCGTTGCTTCTGGCATGTGAACTCCTGCACTACCGCCTCATCGACGACCTCTACGAGGAGTGGCTCGCTCGCATCACCAAGCTCGTCGGCGCCGCAGGGGGCTCTCCTGCGCCGTCCCTCTCGCTACCTCGCCCTCCGTCCTACATGGGCGATGCGGCCCAGGGGGCACCTCCGCCACCTCCTCCCCAAGAAGGCGCCCTGGCTCCAAGGCGCGTGGCCCCTGGACGAGACCCACCGCGTCCAGCGCCCACGCGACAAGAAAGGATCTAGCAAGAAATCCCTCGAGCTCAAGAAGGCGCTCGCGTGCTCCCTGCTCCAGCATGCCAAGACTGCATTCCTGCACCAGCACGTCAAGACCCCGCACTGCCCCTGGCTGCGGCGCATGGGAATCTCCAAGAGCAGGCCCCACGGCTGCAAAGAGCCCTGGTGGCCACCACAGGCTGCGGCGCCTTCACCACTGAGCAATGCAGCGTAGCCTGGCCAGGCAAGTTCGAGCCAGATCTGCCTCCTCGCTATGACGGTACTGCCGACCCCGCGGAGTTCCTGCACCTCTACGAGCTGGGCATCGAGGCAGCCAACGGAGACGAAAAGGTCATGGTGAACAGGTTTCCCATGGCGCTCAAGGATGGTGCCCGCACCTGGCACCTGAACCTGCCTCCCGGCTCGATCTCCTCTTGTGATGAGATGCGCAGCCGTTTCATCGCCAACTTCTAGGGCACTCGCGACCGTCCTCCGGTCGTGGGTGACCTGCACCGCATCAAGCAGTAGCCTGTGAGGACCCTACAGAAGTACATCCAGTGCTTCAACATCGCTCGCCTCAAGATTCCCAAGGTGACCGAGAAGGCCATCATCTCAGCGTTCTCTGACGGCGCCCGCGATGTCAAGATGAAGGAGGAGCTTGCCATCCATGAGGATCTGTGCATATCTATGGAGTTGTTCAACCTGGCGACCAAGTGCGCAAGAGCCGAGGAGGGGCGCCTCTCCCTCCTCGAGCTTCTAGCTGCTGACCCAAAAGAGAAGAAAGCCAAGGCCAAGGACATGAAGCGCAAAGTAGCAGTTGTGCTCGCAGCAGAACCAGACATGAAGCACGGCAGGGACCAGCCAGAGTCGTCCAAGAGTAGCTGATTCTGCGCCTACCACAACCTCTACACCCACAACACCAACGAATGCCAGGAGCTCAGAGCCGTTCGAGAAGGACCCATCGGTCGATGCCCCGAGCGCAATGACTGGGGCTACGGCCGAGGAGGAGGAAGAGGTGGAGGACAATGGGATGACCGAGGCCCTCGCCACGAGTGGCGTGACTGCCCTTGTGAGGATCACTGGCAGGACTAGCCTCGCGAGGGGGCTTGGAGGTATCAGCCTCGCGAGGATCCCTGCGGGGCAATGCAGGCCTTCCTCCTCTGCCGCCACTGCCAAGAAGGAATGATGACCACCACCAGGACGAGGGGGTTGGGGGCTTCCAAGAGCCATGTGATATCGCTTGCATCTTGGGCGGAGCCCAGGCCCCAGCCTCTCAGCGCATCTTCAAGCAATTTGCTCGCGAGGTGAATGCAGTCCTCCCCAAGATCGAGGCCACACGCCCTCTCAGGTGGTCCACGTGCGCCATCATGTTCAGCTCAACGGATCAGCTCAAGTGTGCGGCTACGGCTGGCATCCTCCCAATGCTCTGTTCCCCAGTCATCAGCAACGTGCAAGTCACCAGGACCCTCATCGATGGCGGCATGGGACTCAACGTTCTGTCTGTCAAGATGTTCAACAACCTTCAAGTGCCATATGACCAGCTTCAGCCAACCAAGCCTTTCTCAGGAGTTACTGATGGCTCCACTACTCCAATAGGGCAGGTTCGCCACCCTGTCACTTTCGGACAGCACAAGAACTACCGTACTAAGCTCATCGACTTCGACGTTGCCCACATTCGCATGCCATACAATGCCATCCTCGGGTATCCAGCCCTGGCCAAGTTCATGGCAGTGACCCATCATGGTTACAACGTCCTCTAGATGCCAGGAAGTGGCGGAATCATCGCAGTCCCCTGCAAAGAGAAGGATGCAGTGTGCTCCCTCGAGTGCGCCTTGCAAGCTGCATCAATCGAGGACCCGGACTACAAGAGCGTGAACCCTCCTGAGGCAGTTCCCAAGAAGAAGAAGACATCGCCCAACTCAAGGCCTCAGGAGGTTGGCATCTCCAGAGGTGTCGCATCAGGGTCTGCGCCCGTGCAAGGAGCGCCTCCCTCCATCGCATAGGAAGGCGCGCTCGGCGCCCTCCTCGGGCAGGGCTCGGGGGCTCTCTTCTGGAGGGCCTTAGACTTTGCCAAGATCACGAGGGAGGCGCTCGGGCACCACTTGGAGGCGTGCTTTGCGGCACGCTTCCCTCAGGAAGGCATGGGGGAATGAAGGCCCGACCCTCAGGAGTTCATCACCAAGGCCACTCAAGAGCTTCAAGAATCAAGAGTCATACGCGGCGATCTCCGTCTGCCCGGTGTAGCTCCCCATCCAGGCAAGGATGGCGGGCTGCGCGTCTGCATCGACTACCCAGGGCTCATCCGAGTCACATCTCGTGCCTCTGGCCCTCGCGCATGGGACGCTGCGAGGGTCCGCCGCACAACTATGTTCGCATGCCTTTCGGTCTGCCAAACGCGGCTGCCACTCACCAGCATCATCTGCGGAGTATTCTGGAAGCTCAGGAGGCCATGCATCACGCGGTCCTGGCGGAGATGGAGATGGTCCTCGAGGAACCTCCTGGCCCCCCCTGAGCCTCCCGATGCTCAGGGCTCTGGTGGCTCGTGAGGGTCGGTCTCTTCACCGCGCACCTTCAACAACTCCAACACCCCCTCTACAATGGTATCAGGTGACATCTTTCGAGTTCATTTCAGCTGGGAGCGCCCTTAGGGCTGCATCATTCCCAGGTCGCGTGGGTCTGTCCCTGCGGCATGTATCCGTTTGGCTTATGTCTTTAGTTTACCTTGTTGGGGCGCCCCTCGGGCTGCATCATCCCCAAGCCGCTTGGGCCTGACCCAGTGGCATGTATCTCTCCTGCTTTTACCTAAGCTGATTTGCCCTTCATGCTTAAACTGCCTGTGATAATCGCCTGCTCGATTGACACCTACCTTTGGAGCCGCTCGCACTGGCACAGCGCTTGCGCATGGGTCCATCCCAACGTCAACAAATCCGAGTGGTCGAGCTCTGGCCCGCGACAGCCCCGCAAGCGTCACCTCACCAGGCCCTCAGTTCCCTCACCACTCTCTCAGAGCAACCAATGGTCGGCCAGCAATTGTAATGGCAACCCGTGCTTTCTTGTGTTAGTTTACAGGAGCTTCCTGAGGCTTAAAACAGAAGGCATCGCGAGCTCTCTCTCTCTCTTGCCCACGCAATCCGCTTGCGCGTTAAAAGGGGGGCTCCTGAGCATCGCGACTAAATAGCTCTTACTGGCTCTCCAGCCCTCACCCCTTGGCCTTGTCCACGGCATCGCGACCTGGCATACCAGCGGCGGCTGAGCTCGCTCAAGGGCCGGGACCTGAGGACGCAGAGCACTAAGGAGAGCGTAGGGAAGAGAAGGGAAGCTCATGAAGGCCTAACCCGATTGCATCCCAAGCTGCAGACGTGCAAGTGCGGCGCCTCGCGAATGAACAACTCCATGCTTTTGAGATAAGTCTTGCCCCTGGAATAGCTAATTGATGTGACACAAAACCTCCACTTAATGCGGCTCTATGAAGGAGATGTTGCCTTCCTTTCTCGCCTTTCAGCGGCTGTTTGAATGCTAAAGGGGACCTCCTAAGCATCACGCCTTAGGGGCTCTTACTGGACCTCGGTCCGCTCACCTCCTGGCCTTGACCACGGCATCGCGACCTGGCAAACCAGCGACGGCTGAAGCCTGCCTGGGGACCGGGACCTGTCAGCATAGAGCACCAAGTTGTCGCGAGGCTAGAAAGGGGGAGCCAAGCCGGAAGAGGACAAGCATTTTCATCACCTCATAATAAGGATAATATCTACAAAAGACATTGCGGACCCTTTACATACCCCTGCGGGGTGTTTTCTTGATTCCTCGCAGGGAACAAAAGGCGCGAATCCTAAGGAGCCATACCTACACACACCCCCGTGGCCGACGCCATCATCAACAGTGGGCCACGGGAGGCCGGTGCCAACCCCATCCAGATCAGCTGCGCCAGCGGCCTGATGCAGCTTCCTTGCTCCGAGCATGATGCGAGCTCGGAGCCATGTAGCTGTCGTCGCTCATCTCCGGAGTCGCGAAGAGCTCAGGAGAGTCGCTGGACTACCAAGCATCACCGCTGTTGCCAGAGGAGCCGTCGAGGAAGCGGGTGACAGGCCTAGCCCTTGCCACGTCGATTTCCTGGCTGCGTCCTCTGGGGTAGCACTCCAATCGGCAGCCTTCTATGTCGAAGACCTTGAAGAGCATCAAGGAGGCGCCATCGTATTCGAAATGAATCACGAGGGCACCCCCTGTTCGGCAGACCCGGGCGACCTCGCGCCAGCCTCGGGTCATGTAGACCTTGCCCGGAGCGACGACTTCGACCTCCGCTTCGGTCGCCGGGGTACTGCAGTCGGCGTGCTGCAACCAAAGCTTGAGAGGCCCCATCGGCAGCATATCGAAGGAGAAGAAGGGAGGAAAGCGAATCCAGGAGCTTGGAGGCACGGCGTGGAGCATGATCTCACGAGAGGAGTCCGAGGCGTGGAATCCAGGAGCAACGGCGCGCACCAGCATGGCTCGTCGGCCTCGCCGATGGCGCCGGCGGCGTCGCCTGGCGTCTCCTTCTCTAGGGCCCTCGGCCCGGGCATACAGGGGTAGCAGAAACCCAGGAGGAAGACGCTTGTACCAAGGCCTCGACATCTCCGGCCTTGCAACCTCGTCGCAGCGGCCAGGGACCGGCCGTTTCTTTGGTGGGAGCGGGTCGGGCCCCTCTCGGGGGGCCTTTCCTTTCTCTTCGGATGAGAACCGGCAGATCGTTGCCATTGGCGACAAGATGGAGGAGGAGCAAGGAAGAAGAAGCAAGCGGAGCAAGAAGAGATGGGCGACGGGGGCTCACGCCTCTCCGCACTTATAGTCCAGAGGAGGCCAACCGTCGGCCTCCATGATCATAGGTAATCATGACTCTTTTGCATGCAGCAACGACTTGTCAAATCGAGCAGTTACCGAGGCAGTGTGGGGAAGCGGAGACGCCCACGTCCAATCAAACGCCACGCGGCGACCAAGGCCGCAGGCTATTGGGGCCCATGGCACTCCGCACTTGCCCTTTGGCTTTGCTGCTAAGCCAAGTCCGAGCGCGCCTTGGGCCCAGGGGCTACTATCGACGTTCTGGGAACAGGGGTCCCCAGACTTACCTGCCTACAACCTGCGGCGTGGCTCAAGCAGTGGACCAGTACGGCCCGTCTTCATCAACCCAAGTTCAAGACCCTCGCGAGGGGCAAGCCTCGCGGAGCGGACGACGCAAGGCTTCCTCAGGGGCGGCCTCACCAGGCAGGCTCGCGAGGAGGCGAAGAGATCAAGGCAAGGAGTACCTCGCGAGGTGCTCATGACGCAAGCCATGACGATCAAGACCAGGCGGGTGCCAGCCAGCGCAGTGTCCTTGTTTCCTCTTTGGTGCAAAGGGGGCAAGCGCAGGTGCGGAGTACCGAGGCATCAGGCAAAGATTTCCATATTGGTGCAACAAGACCAAGGCTAGCGGGGCGGTAGGACGGAGATCACCGTGGAGCCCAAGACATCGTCATCACCAGTTCCTTTGGCAGTCGAAGACCACCTTTAGTCAGGATAGCTTTACTAGCTGCCCCCCTTCAAAATGGCCGTTGTTGGCTCCCTTCCCGCTCAACATTTGGGAAGAGGACCAGGGCCTCTATAAATAGATATAGCCACCACAGTAAGGGGATCAAATCCATCCCAAGTAGAACACCGCACCAGCTCAAGAACGCCCCTCGGGAGGCCGTTCTTCCTTTGTACTGTTCATCATCAGCCCCAGAGGAAATCCACCACACCACACACTAGATTAGGGTATTACACCACAACGGTGGCCCGAACCAGTATAAACCTCATGTCCCCTGTGTTGTTCATCGTGTAGCTTAGATTCACGGTGAAGTTTTGGGGCGTGGATCGGTAGGGAGTACATTTTTCGTGCGCACCCCAGAGTTTGAACCTTAAGGGTTTTGCCAGGACCCAATATCCGATAGGCTTGTTTCGAGCTCTTGGGACAATGCGCTATTTTTCTCCTTGAGGACCTGCGGTCATAAACGATCCTCAAATCAGTTAGTTCCCACCATTTTAAGTCTCGGGGGCTACTGGTATCTATATATTAAAATTGCATAAATTCTCACATGTATATCCTTTGAGAACAGGCGAGTAACTCCAGTAAGTCCATCTCGGGCAGCTCGGATATACGCGTCTACGGTGCTGAGAGCAGTAAATTCTTGCTCTGAAAAGAACGGGGCGCGCAGGGTCTCTTTTAAGCAACGATGATTCATCGCGCTCTCCACCTCGGAGTTACTGATAGACACTTCATCCGGATCTTCATGAGGTGGATGAGACGGTGCCACCCCTGTATGCACCCTCGTCCTAGTTGTCAAGTTTGGCGCCGCATTCGCTGCGGCTCAGCTTACAGGTATCTTTGGTACGGTCTGTCGTATACCTCTCCTGAGATGATAGAAGGAGGAGGAAAATGACAATTCGGCTTTATGCGCAGACATGAAGTAACAAATATACCTCTTTGGTGATGGAGCAGGCTCAATAGCACTCTCGGCCCCCTTTCGTTTGACACGCTCACCCCCCAAAGGAGCCATTTTCCTTTTGACTACCCGTGCTTGGGTACGGCTCGCTGAGCACCGATCCTGTGCAACACGGTCCAGTGTGGAGGGTAAGTTGTGAGTGGAAGTGTTTCCCTTTTAAAATGATTTCTAAACACTTACCTTAATGAAGGGATAGAGATCGGGGTAATTGTCCATAATGGATAACTCCGAGCCATCAAGGCTCGCCTTATAATAAACTTCGTCTTCAAATTCTACAAATATATCTGGATCCTCATGGAATCTGGGGTCTTCATGGCGAGCATGGTCCTCTGGTTGAGGAGGGGAGAATAGATGTTCTCGACTACCTTCCTCCATGACTGTTTTGAAGCAACCAGAGTATTTATTTAATACATCCCAATAATTAAAAAAGGGTGCTGAATGACTAAACTTACCCAATCAATGGGGTTGTACATGGAGAAACCTTCCCGACAATTTAAACGGGCGAAGTCTTCTTCTTCCCCCTTATAAAGGTCTACCAGCATGGCAGCTAATGCGGCTTGGTTATCCGAACCCTTTCGCCGGTAGCGAGACACACTGTCCTCCCCGTTGTAGTAACAGAAAGGAGCCACTCTGGATTGAAGAGGCTGGATGCATCGCTTTATCACAATGGCCATGACTTCAACGATGGAGAGTCCAGAATGGGTCAGCAATCTGACCTCGCTGACCAATCTCATCACCTCCGCACTATCCTCTTGTCCGGAGGACTTGGGGCACGAGCTGAATAGCTTCTTCAAGGGAGCACTAGAGAATTCGGGAAGTCCACGCCAGACAGGGTCCGGAAGAGGAACATCCTCAATGTAAAACCATTCCAAAGACCATTCTTCAGACCCCCTCTTCGGAGTCCCGACTAGGTAACCGGATCCGGCTATGTGCCATACATCGGCGCCGCCCACTTCAAATATAGACCATCCGTCCTGGTGGCAGGGGACGAGGCAAAAGAACTTTTTCCGCGAAATGAGCCTTGCAGCCTAAAAATAATTCACAGAGGGCAACAAAGCCGGAGATGTGCAGAATGGAACCTGGTGTGAGGTTGTGCAACTGGATCCCGTAATATTCCAATAGACCCCCGAGGAAGGGGTGGATCGGGAATCCTACGCCCCTCAGAAGGAACGAGATGAAGCACACCCTCTCCCCTTGGCTGGGGTTGGGGAAATTCTCTGCCAATGCACCATCGCCCGTGGAAGCTAATCCTGCCCGTACGGAGACTAGATCCGCGTGGGGAAGATATCCTTGCATCTGGAGACGATTGAGCTGAAGATGGGATATAGAACAACTTTGCCAATCCCCCTCTTGAGGGCCATGAGGAGGCGAGGAGGAGCCAGGGGAACTAGCCATGGTTTGAGCTTTTTTCGTGGTTTGCTCTATTGCTCTTGGGGCGATGGATGGCATTTGGGGATCTAAGCTCCTTATATAAGCGCCGCCCGTGCCTATTAAAGGGTTAAAGTGTAAAAAGGTAATGGACCATTCATATTCGCTCATACGCATGGAAATCGAGGCGACGGCAGGAAGGAATCATAAATACTGGACACATAAGCCAATGCTGGACTATTGTCAATCCGGAGTATGGTGGAGAACCCACCTTGCAAAGCCGACGACATATATCCGCATACTACTTCATCATTGAAGGCAAGTTCAGGGGCTACTGAGGAAGTCTTGGATTCGGGGTCCACAGGTGTCCGGCCCAGGAGTATGAGCCAGGTTGGATGGGCCATGCAAGATCAAGCTGAAGACCATCCTCCGTGTCCGGGTGAGACTTGTCAATACATGAACGACAAGATTAGAGTCCGGGTGTATCGTTACCTTCCCTGATGAACCGACCTTGTACAAACCCTAGGTCCCTCCGGTGTGTCTATAAACTGGAGGGATTAGTCCGTAGAGGCTATCATCATTACCATCATCAGAATATTCATAGGCTAGACATCTAGGGTTTAGCCATCACGATCTCGAGGTAGATCAACTCTTGTAATCTCTATACTCTTCGAATATAGTCAAGCAGGAGTAGGGTTTTACCTCCTTTAAGAGAGCCCGAACCTGGGTAAACATTGTGTCCCTGGTCCCCTGTTACCATCGATCCTTAGATGCACAGCTTGGGCACCCCTACCCGACATCTGCTAGTTTTGACACCGACAGGTACATCGAGAGGCATGTTAAGCACAACAGGCTAAACATCAACCAAATATATCCATGGCAGACAAAATAATCTCCAAAAGATCACTTCTGTGTGCAGGTTTAAGCATGCTAGTAAAGCAAAACAAGTGGAAAGGTGTGTTAATTGCAAAAGGCCTAACATTTAACAACAAGTAGACATAGTCATTCAAACTAGTATTGTGCCGGTCTAAATACACTGGTTATTGTTAAATAAAAATGGAAAGGCGTGTTAACTACAAGATGTAGCAACCAAATTTAGTCATTCATAGTGGTATTGTTGAAACTGGTATTGATGAAATTGAACAACACAGTTCATACTTGCACATATAGAACATCACGTTGTGAGTAACTAGAATAAACAAGGCATACTACGAACAACCAGAGATAGCATTTGAAACTGGACATATGCTAACTACAAACAACCGAACAATAAAAAAACTATAAAAGAGGCATATGCTAGCTATAACAGGCTTAACAACAAGCAAATTTATGCATTCCTATCAGTATGTTTAAAACTGGATTGATGAAATGTACTGCACATTAAATAATTGCACATATAGAGCATCACATTGTGAACAACTGCAATAAACAAGGAATACTACAAACAACCAAATATAGCAATTAAAACTGGACATATTCTCACTACACTACAAAAGGGACTCGACAAAACAAATCATGGGTTCCCCCCTGTGAAGAGGGACGGCAAAACAAATCATGGGTTTCCTCATTTCCCACAGATGGGATCGTTCCCGTGGGAAGAGCACGGACCCTGGATGCGCTCCATGTTGTCGCGGATGGACTCCTTCCCCTTGGAAGAGCAAGAGTGTAGGGTGCCCTCCCTAATGTCGCGAATGGGTTCTTTCCCCTTGGAAGAGCCAGAGAGGGTGCCCTCCTCGTGGTTGCCATCGACGAGGTATGACTTGGAAGCTGTGGATCCCAAGCCAGCGTCGTAGAATGTGTCCTTTAGAAATGATAAAAGGGGCTCAATGGAGATGTAGGATGTCAAACACTTGGCAGCGAGCCAGAGGAAATCAGCGGCGGGGCCATGGATGAGATCAACAACGGTTGAATCTGAGGGGTTGGGGTGGGCCACTTAATCGATGACATAGCCCGCCTCAGGCCGTCGCTGCCGACGACCTCGATGTCATAGCTGGCATCCGCGACATACCCGCATACTCTAGCCCGCTGATTGAGTGCCTGCGGCCAGTAATGGTCATCAGCTTCCTCGGCGACGTCTGGCGAAGAGACCGCGATACACCTCTTTTGATCCAGTCGCTCCTCGAGCTCAACGGGAAGCGTAGTCGAGCTTAGGTAGCGATGTTGTGGAGTGGGGGATGGAGATCTGTGGGAAAGGGGGCGTTTGGCAGGCGTCATCTAAGAAATTCAGGGCGGTATGGGTATGGAGATCAGTGGGTAAGCTGCACGGGCAAACCGGCAGATATTGACAATGGAGGCCTTGCGGCGGCGGCAACCTTGCTAGGGTTTCAAGCAAGGGAGGGTGTGTGTGTGTGTGTGTGTGTGCGTGCGCGCGCGCGCACGCACCTGAGGAGGTTTTGGTTTGTTTGTGTGTGTGTGTGTGTAGAGGGGCGCAGGGGGTGTGTTTGAGGAACTGAAGCGGCTACTGAAAGTTTTTCTACGCGGGAGTGAAATGTCGGGGCTATTGAAAATTTGGATGATGATGCATCACACACGGTCTGGAGATAACAACCATGTGTTATGAGACAGAAAAACCCTCGAGGCGGGCAGATATTTTTGAGGGATGCAGGCGGGAGTGGGAACAAGAAACATCACACACGGTCGAAACATAATAACTGTGTGTTATCAAACAGAAACGAGTTGCAGGCGGGTAGATATGTTTGAGAGGGGAAGCCTCGTGGAGCCCAATGTACTGTGTGGATGTGCAAGATAGGGGCACCGGCATGGCACACGGTTACTGTGAGTGCACCGTGTCTGTTGCGTCATCTGATTTGTCCAATGTTCATAAATTTGGCGAAAAATGACGCGGGGGAGGGTCAGAACACGAACACACTTGCATGTGGACCAAATATATGTATGAAAAGGGTGATTTGATGTTCAAATACCAAATTCAACTTCGATGTGGCACCTATATTGCAAAGCACATGGTATTGCTTACCCCCCTTGTGTCGGCAAGAAGGGAATCCTAAGCTCTGAATGCATGCCCCCCCCCGGAGGTTCACCTAGCAAAGTGTGAAGTAGAAGCCCCCCCCCCCCAAACACACACTTTCAGTCGGCGGGCCAGAGAGGCATCTCACCAAGATGGATCATAAAACGGACCAAGAATAATCCACCTTGGTCATACAACCTCTCTTTCATTGTTGGTCAAAGTGATGGCCGTCCATGCAACCCCGAAGATGGGCTAGCTTGCCAACAATCACGCGAGTAGCTAGTCCCCGGAGACAACCACTGCCTGCGTGTGGCCCAAACATATGTATGGAGAGGTTTGTTTTGAATACACAATGGGACAACTTTGATGTGGCAGCGTACTTTTGAACTATAAATCCCCACACTAAGTGAGGGTTAGGTTGATGATGCATATGTATGTCACACCACACTTCAAGCCGATGATGGGGATTCATGCATGCATGTCTGCATAGTATGCACTCAAACTTAATTAGGTCTGAATCTCACTATGACTTATATTACGATAACATGAACCAAAGGAAGAATCTTCCATGTTAACCTATCTTGTTGTCGGTCAAGGTGATCATGGATGTCCACGCGGGCCCACGAATATATAGGCTTGTCGCCGATAACCACGCGAGGGAGTGTACCTTTCAAAGACAACCACTACATGCATATGTATGGAGGTGATGCGTGCATGCATGTTTGAATACCATTTCACTACATTAATGTGGCGCGTGCGTCGAAAATTGCACAGTCCCCACATAGAGCGAGATCGGTTCACGACGTGTTGTGGTACTAGCCATTTCGACTCGATGGGAGTGTTTCATGCATACACATGCATGTGTGTGCTAAAACTATATCATGTCATCCCAGAGCATGACCTATATATACCATATTACAAACAAAAAAATAATCCTCTCCTAAGTCAAATTAACCTCTCTCGTTGTTAGGCAAAGTAGTGATGGACCAAGCGGGCCCATAGATGGAAAGCATCGATATCGCTGATAACCGCTTAAGTGGGTGCCAGAGGACAACCACCATCGCTTTGCATGTGGGCCAAACATATGTTGAATATGCCAAATGCACAACTTTGATGTGGCACATGCCTCGAAAACCGTAAAGTCCCCATAGAGAGCAAGGTTCATGAAGCATACTACATATGATGGTCCCCTTCCCCCTCTTCGACGCATACTATATGCTCCTACCATAATACAACCCAAAAAGAATCCTCCTTGATGGTGAAATTAATTAACCTCTCCTGATGTAGGTCAAAGTGATGCATGCATCGATGATGACCTCGTGGGCCCGTAGATGGAAGCGTCACACGTGAGTGTCCTAGGATAACCACCGCCTGCATGCATGTCGTCCAAAGAGGTGTTGTGTGATGTTTGAATAGCCAATTTCACAACTTTGATGTGGCACGTGCCTCGGAAACCGAAAAGTCCCGACACTGAGTGAGGTGTACTTGTTCACGGACACGTACATATATAGTATATATGCTAGTCCCCTCCCACCTCTTCGACGCGTACTATATATATACTCCCACCATAACACAAACAAAAAAGATTCTACCTTGCTAGTCAAATTAACCTCACTGCCGATTGTTCATCAAAGTGATGGACGACGACCTCGCGGGCCCACAGAAAGTGTCACACACGAGTATCAAGTGTCGTGTAGGACAACCATTGACTACATGTGGCCAAAACATGTATGTATGAAAGGGTTGTGTAATGTTTTAAATAACGAATTCACGACTCTGATGTGGCACCTCCCTCACAAAAGGGCCAAACCACATGGTGGCTCATGACTCGTAGTGTACTGCAAGCCACCCGCCACCCCCCAGATGCACGCGCACACACACACACACACATCATGAATCCACCGCAACTGTGATGCATGTTAAATTATCCCGTGGTGAACATATGTTACCAAAGGAGGGACGGTTTAATTTGAAAAAACAGAGATCATTAAGATGTTTTAGTACATTGATTGATTTTCTAGGGGTATAATGTGCAAAAATTAAATTTGAGCAACATGCACATGTGACAGTGCACCTAAATGGATTGCAAAAACACATGTGTCTCACTGTGTGTGTGTTTACTCCCCCTGCAAGAAATTTTAAAAATTGAGAATCTTGATTTTTAAATTCTTATACATAAAAAACTTTTGGAATTCATGAAACTTATCGTGTTGTCATATAGACAACAATACAAAGTGGCATTGTACTTTTTTTGTCAAATTTGAGACCAGTTTTGATGCAATCTTTATCTTCTTACAAACGGGATATTATTAATAATTGGGAACCAATATCCCAAATGGATTATTTATTCGAACCGTGAGCGTTAGACCAACAATGGATACATGCCATGCTTCGGTTAAGCAATAAAGCGGCAGCAATAATCATCCAAATAGAAATACAATATACGTGCCGCCACACAACCCGTGTGCCGTGCGAGCAGGCGTGAATTGACGGGACGCATGCGAGCAGTCTAACGCGTAGGCAGACTGGGAGGCGTGCGTGCAGGTGTGTGAATTGACGGGAAGCATGCTTGCTGCACAGTGTCATTGGGAGGCATGCAAGTAGCTATGTGAATCAACGGTAGGCATGCCAGTAGTCCGGTGCATAGGCTCACCGGGAGGTGAGCCAGCGGTTTGACCGCCGCCCGCCTCTCTCCGCTACTCCATATTAATGGCGCGCCCTGATACGTCTCCAACGTATCTATAACTTCTGATTGTTCCATGATATTATATTATCTGTTTTGGATGTTTAATGGACTTTATTATACACTATTATATTATTTTTGGGACTAACCTACTAACCGGAAGCCCAGTCCAAATTGTTGTTTTTTTTGCCTATTTTAGTGTTTCATAGAAAAGGAATATCAAACGGAGTCCAAACGGAATGAAACCTTCGGGAGAGTTATTTCTGGAACAAACGCAATCCAGGAGACTTGGAGTAGACGTCAGGGAAGCAACGAGGTGGCCATGAGGGTCCAGGGCGCGCCCTACCCCCTGGGCGTGCCCCCACCCTCGTGGGACCCTCGTGGCTCCCATGACTGACTTCTTTCGCCTATATATACTCATATACCCTGAAAACATCGGGGAGGACCATAGATCGGGAGTTCCACCACCGCAAGCCTCTGTAGCCACCAAAAACCTCTGGGGAGCCCGTTCCGGCACCCTGCCGGAGGGGGAATCCATCACCGGTGGCCATCTTCATCATCCCGTCGCTCTCCATGATGAGGAGGGAGTAGTTCACCCTCGGGGCTGAGGGTATGTACCAGTAGCTATGTGTTTGATCTCTCTCTCTCGTGTTCTTGATTTGGCATGATCTTGATGCATTGCGAGCTTTGCTATTATAGTTGGATCTTATGATGTTTCTCTCCCTCTACTCTCTTGTAATGGATTGAGTTTTCCCTTTGAAGTTATCTTATTGGATTGAGTCTTTAAGGATTTGAGAACACTTGATGTATGTCTTGCACACTACAGGAATCAGCAGTTTTGCTGTCTGGCGATTATAGATGGCAAAACTTTGTCGTCAGCTGGTTGACGACAAAGTTAGACGGCGAAGCATAAATCGTCAAAGCAAGACTTTGCCGTCAGCTCTTTGTCAGGCAGACGACAAAGACTTTGCCGTCAGTGAACATAGTTTGCCGCCAGCCATAGAGTGTAGATGGCAAAAAAAAGTCGGCTAACGGAGACGGACGTCGTTACAGGTTTGCCGTAAGGCCTTAAGCTCAGCGGACATCAAAGGCAGAAGGTTTGTCGTCAGGTTTCCGTCCAGGCAGACGGCAAACAAGCCAAGTTTGCCGTTAGGCGTCCCAATAGGCAGACGACAAAGTCGCCAGTTTTGCCGTCTAGCGACCAAGGAGGCAGACGACAAAGTATCCAGTTTTGCCGTCTAGTGACAAAAGGCAGACGGCAAACCCCTGAGCTGGGCTGCAGTCCGGTTGCACAGGCTTCCGCCATGTGGGTACTTTTTCTGTCTAGAATAGCATTTGAATGACAGCAAAATCTGTGCACTTTTTTTAGCATAATATATATTAATTTGGCACACAATTTATATCATAATTTGGCATAGTTTGTATACACAATATATATCATCATTTGGCATAGATGACACATAATTCATAGCACTGTTCCATAGCAAATATGACACAGTTCATAGCACTGTTCCATAACACATTCATATCAAATACCACACAGAGTAAACCAAATGCCCATAGCGAGCTAGTCCATAGCAAATATAAGAGTACAAAGTTTTCCATAGCAAGAGTATATTGTGTTCCATGGCAAATGAACAAAGCAGGCATCAGTACATAATATTTGGCACTACAACAAATGTCTTGATGTCCATATCATAGTCCAAAGAGCATCTGTGTGGCAAGCTACAAGATGAAATCATCAACATGTCAAATTTGGCGTAATAAAAAAAGGGCTTTAAATCATCAAGATGCCGAATAGATAAAAGAAAGTACTTGAAGACCTTTTCCAATTTTGAACATCTCAATGTAACATTCTAGATCATGAAGAACTTCAAGAATGGTCTCTAAATCATGAAAACAAATAGCTACTTGTTTCTACTTATAAGATTGATTCATTTTAACACTGTAAATCATGAATATCTTCGAGTGCTCTCTAAATCATGAATGAAAATAGCTTCAATTGGTCTCTAAATCATGAAAATAAATAGCTTCAAGAGTGCATATAGCTAATTAAGTTCATGGTTGAAATGGTTGAAATCCATCATGGTTTCAAATGGTCTCTACTTGTCTCTATCATAAGTTTGATCTTCAAATGGTTCAAATGGTCTCTACTTACAAGTTTTCAAATCATGGAGATCATCAAATGGTCTCTAAATCATAAAAATAAATAGCTATATGTCTCTAATTATAAGACTGATTCAACTTAACACTCTAAATCATGAATAAAAATAACTTCAAGTGGTCTCTAAATCATAAAAATATTTGGTCTCTACTTGTTTCTACTTAAAAATTTGATCTTCAAATGGTTCGAATTGTCTCTGCTTGCAAGATTCTAAATCATGGAGATCTTCAAATGGTGTCTAAATCATGAAAATAAATAGCTACTTGTCTCTAAATCATGAATATCTTCAAGTGGTCTCTAAATCATGAAAATCATGAGATATGTAGGCACTAACCATACTCGATCTCAAAGATTCGGAGAACCACCATGGTCATTGGCGTTTGGGCCTGGTGCATGTGAAGATCCATCATTATTTGACCCATGGCCTGATTGATGCTGCAAAGCATTACATGGTTAGCACAAAACTCGGATCTTATGGACAAGCATTTGAACAAAGGCAACACTCGTAAAAACAAAGATATACATATCTACATTTTAGTTACAATATGGATCAGAATTACCTATATTTAATCCACATCATTATTGTAAATGTACTACGGCAGTAAGCATGAAATCCTTGTGGCCATTAATTATTTTATATGGTAGGCAACAATGTTATGGATACAATTTTCATTTGAACTTTTGACATACTCTAATTGCTCAAACAAGATTTCCTTTAGTTATAACAACAATACTATTTCCATCCTAAGAATCATCAACAGAACTAGATTACAGATTCTTTTTCCCCATCTCATCATGCTAAGGAGTGCAAAATCATCAATAGAACAGAATTTCTAACAAATGCGTGTAGCAAAAATGAGCACACACTATTTTCTCCAATTACAACATCCATTCATGCATCCATCGATCAATACATCCATCCATGCAGCCATGCATCCATCCATCTGGGGCAGAGGGTTAGGAGAGGGAATGCTCATCATGGGGGCAGATGGGGCAGAGGGGGAGATGGTGCCCGGCGGCTGTGCAGCTGCCTCTCCTTTGCAGTCCAGTAGCGGCGGAGGTGGTGCCCTGCAGCGGTGGTGCCTTGCAGCGGCGGCGAAGGTGGTGCCCGGCAGCGGTGGTGCTGGCGCGGCGGTGCTAGGGCACGGGAGGAGATTCCGGCGATGGTGCAGTCGTTGGAGGAGGGGTTGGGGGCGCGGTGTAGGAGGGGGCGGCGGCGACGCTGGAGAACGGCGGCGGCGGTGGAACCCTAGCTGCTCTCTGTTCTGGTGGTGCGGGTCGAGGGGAGGCAAGGCGTGATCTGTTTTTTTTTGTCGGCGCGTCCGACCGGGCTTGATCAGTGGACTGGGCTGTTTGCCATCTGCCACTGGCCTCGCTGACGACAAACCCTTTTTTTCTTCTTCGGGGGGTATTTGCTGCGTAACCGTGTTTTTTTGCCGTCTGCAAGTTAGCGGAGCCGACGACGAACTCACAATCTTAGCCGTCAGTTAACGGATGAGTTTACGGCAAAGTATACTGTCGCTAACGTTCGTCCGGGTGCTGTCTTTGTCGTCAATAGGGTCAGAGATGACGACAAAGAACACGTCTTTGTAGTCTGTCTCATTTTTGCCGTCACCTTTTGCGTATGTTCACCGTTTGTAATTCTTTGCCATCTGTTCTTCGTCTGTTTTACCGTCAGTTATTCTTTGTCGTCACCCACTCACGGCAAAACAACTCTTTGTCGGCTGCCACGATGTTATGCTGATGGCAAAGAATCTCACTAACGGCAAACTAGCTTATTCCTGTAGTGGCATGTGCTTATCTGTGGTGACAATGGGATATTCACGTGATCTACTTGATGTGTGTTTTGGTGATCAACTTGCGGGTTCAGTGACCTTGTGAATTTATGCATAGGGGTTGGCACACGTTTTTGTCTTGACTCTCCGGTAGAAACTTTGGGGCACTCTTTGAAGTTCTTTGTGTTGGTTGAATAGATGAATCTGAGATTGTGTGATGCATATTGTATAATCATACCCATGGATACTTGAGGTGACATTGGAGTATCTAGGTGCCGTTAGGGTTTTGGTTGATTTGTGTCTTAAGGTGTTATTTTAGTACAAAATCTATGATAGATCTTACAGAGAGAATAGCTTCATGTTATTTTACTACAGACTCTTGAATAGATCGATCAGAAAGGATAACTTTGAGGTGGTTTCGTCCCCTAGAATAATCTCTTTGTTTGTTCTCCGCTATTCGTAACTTTGGAGTGACTCTTTGTTGCATGTTGAGGGATAGTTATATGATCCAATTATGTTATTATTGTTGAGAGAACTTGCACTAGTGAAAGTATGAACCCTAGGCCTTGTTTCCTAGCATTACAATACCGTTTATGCTCACTTTTACCACTTGCTACCTTGCTGTTTTTATATTTTCAGATTACAAAAACCTATATCTACCATCCATATTGCACTTGTATCACCATCTCTTCGCCGAACTAGTGCACCTATACAATTTACCATTGTATTGCGTGTGTTGGGGACACGAGAGACTCTTTGTTATTTGGTTGCAGGGTTGTTTGAGAGAGACCATCTTCATACTACGCCTCTCATAGATTGATAAACCTTACGTCATCCACTTGAGGGAAATTTGCTACTGTCCTACAAACCTCTGCACTTGGAGGCCCAACAACGTCTACAAGGAGAAAGTTGCGTAGTAGACATCAAGCTCTTTTCTGGCGCTGTTGCCGGGGAGGTGAGTGCTTGAAGGTATATATTTGGATCTTGCAATCGAATCTTTTTGTTTCTTGTTTTATCACTAGTTTAGTATATAAAATAAAACTAAAAAATGGAATTGAGTTTGCCTCATACGCTTCATCTTTTTAATATCTTTCGTAAAAATGATGGTAAGGAAAATTGTGCTCAATTGCTAGAAGAAGAATGCATTAAAATGTTTGGTACTAGATGTTTGTGTGATGAGCATGATTGCAATGTTGTTAGTATGAATTCCTTGAATATCCATGATTCCAATGATATGCAAAGCCACAAGCTTGGGGAAGCTATGTTTGATGAAGATGATATTTTTTGTCCCCCAAGTTTTGATGAGCAAATTTATTATGATGAAAGCAAGCCTCCTATTTATGATGATTATTGTGATGATACGTATGCCATAAAGAATAAACATAACCATGAATCTTGTCATCATGATTTTAATTTTCAATTGGATGATGCTTCACATGATATTTATTTTATTGAGTTTGCTCGCACTACTATTGATGAGAATAAATTTGCTTATGTGGAGAGTAGTAAAATTTCTATGCAAGTAGATCATTGAAAGAATGCTTTAGGTGCTGGTTATATGGTTGAATTCATTCACGATGCTACTGAAAATTATTATGAGATATGATCATATGCTTCTACATATTGCAATAATATCAAGTTTCCTCTCTATGTGTTGAAAATCTTGAAGCTATGCTTGTTTTACCTTCCTATGCTAGTTGATTCTTGTTCCCATAAGTTGTTTGCTCACAAAATCCCTATGCATAGGAAGTGGGTTAGACTTAAATGTGCTAGTCATATTCTTCACGATGCTCTCCTTATGTTTCAATTCTTATCTTTTATGTGAGCATCATTGTCATCATCATGCCTAGCTAAAAGGCATTAAAGAAGATCACTTGTTGGGAGACAACCCAATATTTGCCCCTACCGTTTTTGTGTGTTCACATGATTATGCTACTGTAGTAATCATGTTTATAGCTTTTGTTTCAATAAAGTGCCAAGTAAGACCTTTAGGATAGCTTACGGTGATAGTTGTGTTGATCCTGCTGAAAATCATAAACTTTTGCACCCAGTAAATTATTTTTGATAATTCACAAAAACGTGATTTTGATCTTATTCTATTTGAGGATAGGAGTATTAAATATACAGAGACATTTAGTATGTAATGTTAAATAATAATTTTAGTGATTTGTTAAAGTAGAGAATGATAAGGTTATTGCGTTGATTTATACTAACTTATCTCACGAGTTCTTGTTGATTTTTGTGTGGATGAAGTTTTTAAGGTGTAGGGAAGCCGTGATATAAAAGGAATTAAGGAGACACAAAAGCTCAAGCTTGGGGATGCCCAAGGCACCCCAAGATAATATTTCAAGAAGTCTCAAGCATCCAAGCTTGGGGATGCCCCGGTAGGCATCCCACCTTTCTTCCTCAACAATTATCGGTTAGTATCGGTTGAACCTAAGTTTTTGCTTATTCACATGATGTGTGCTATCCCTGAAATGTCATTTTGTTTTGTTTTCCTTGTTGTGTGAATAAAATACCGAGACCTAAAATTCTTAAATGCTAGAGAGTCTTCACATAATTGCACAATTATTTGACTACTCATTGATCTTCACTTATATCTTTTGAGAGTAGTTTGTCATTTTCTCTAGTGCTTCACTTATATTATTTTGAGAGTGTTTTACAACAGCAGGGTAATTTGCTTTGGTTATAAAATTAGTCCTAATATGATGGGCATCCAAGTTGGGTATAATAAAAACTATCATATAGGGTGCATAGAACACTATGATAAATTTGATACTTGATAATTGTTTTGAGATATAAAGGTGGTAATATTAGTCATGCTAGTTGGGTAATTATGAAATTGAGAAATACTTGTGTTAAATTTGGCAGGTCCCGTAGCATGCACGTATGGTGAACGATGTGTGACAAATTTGTTGCATGGGGTGTTATTTTGATTGCCTTCCTTATTTGTGGAGGTCGGGATCGCGCGATGGTTAACTCCTACCAACCCTTCTGTCGGGGAAGCTGATCCACGAACACCTATGGGACCGGCAGACCAAGCCCCTTTCGGTTCGGCGGGGGCCGGAGATCACACGAAGAGCAGATCGAGGCGAAGCACACGAGCAGTTTACCCAGCTTTGGAGCTCTCCGGAGAGATAATACTCCTACTGCTGCTTGTCTGATTGTATTGTGTTCTTGCTCGGGAGCGCTGAATGCTACAGTACATTCGTGCTGCTAACGAGACCGAGCGCGTGTGTATTTTGGCCTTTGAACCAAAGCGAACCTCCCCTACGTTGCGCATGGGCCTCCTTTTATATGCTCAAGGGGTCACCGACAGGTGGCAACGCAGAGAAGGGTAAAAGTGGAAAAAGGGGTTGCGGTTGGTACAACCACCTGCACAGTGCATCCTACCTAACCCTGACGGCAGGGGACAAAGGCATTAAATGCCCGTCTGTGTCGCCCAAACAGTGCAGAAAGGGACCGTCAGGGACGCCACCGCTCGCCACGATGGCGATCTTGTTAGCGTCGCATGCCACCGCGCACCGCTGGCTGCACAGCCTCTCGCCACGCGCGCCTGGAAAGGCCCCCAGGGTGACACGTTGGTGGATGTGCTGGAGCGTAGGTATAGAGTGGCCGCCTGCCGCGGCAAGCGCCTTGCCGCGGTAGTTGTCTTGCCGCGCCCGGAAGCTTGTCGCCCGCCGGGCCTTGCCGGGACGCACGGCGCGTCGCGGCAAGTTCCTTGAAATGCCTTGGTTGGCCTTCCCGGCAAGCTCCTCTTGCCGGGGCCTTGTCTCCTTGGCTTGACTACTTTGTTCTTGAATGGCTCCAAGGGAACCACGGAGGACCTTGGCGATCGCCCGGCAAGCCTCGCCGCGGGGCGCTGCAACTGCCCGTGCACAAGTTCGGGATACTAGGGTACCCCTATTCTAGTACACCGACAGGAGCCCCCGGGCCTGGGCCACACACGGTGCCGAGCGCTGTTGGGCCAGGCCCAAAACAGGGCACGGGCACGCGTGGCCTGGGTTACGCCGTATCTTACTCCGTATCCACCGCGCCCTCCCCGAACGGCACGCGTTGAATGCGGCATCGTGGAAGAGATCGTGGGTGGTTTCTTTATTCGGAAGGGCGAAACGTCCGCCCCCTCCCTCTTTATAAGCAGGGGAAACAGGGGCAGTTTTCCCACTTCGCCGGTCGCTACTCCATTCTCGAAAATCTCCGCCGCTCCCCCCTTCTTCCCGAAGCCAAAAGAGAGCAGCGCTCCGCCCCCCATTGCCACCAGCTCCACCGACGCCGCCGATCTCCCTCACCACCTCCGCCATGGCTCCGAAAGCCGACAAGGGGAAGGGCGTGAAGTCGGCCGAGGCGCAGCGGCTCGCGGCGCTGCAAAAGGAGCGGGCCATCTTCCCCCCTCAGCTTGATGCGAAGGAACTGAGGGAGTACTACTACCTCTTCTGGTCGACGGAGACGCGAGCGCATCCGCGCACGAAGGTACTCCCGGCCAGCGCTTCGAGATTGGCTCCGAACGGGTACCCCTTCTTCGCGCTGTTCTTCTACTGCGGGCTCTGCCCGCCCTTCTCTGAATTCTTCTGCGATATCATGAACACCTACGGGTTCCGCCTCCTTGATTTCACCCCCAATGCCGTTCTGACCATGGCAGTTTTCGCACATTTGTGCGAAAACTTTGTCGGAGTCCACCCAAACGTAGCCCTTTTCCGCCACTTCTTTATGCCCCGAGTCGAGAGAGGAGAGCCCCTTGCCGGCGGAATTGCTTGGATCTCGAGGGTCGGCAAGAAGGAAGACTATCTGGAGGGAGAGCTCCGCAGCAAATGGGAGGAGTGTTGAGCAGAGTGGTGCTGGGTCGTCGAGGAGAACCCGCAGCCATTTACCGCCCTGCACCAAGCCCCAATAGTACACGGCAACGATTGGAGCAACGTGGCCCCGAAAGACGACAGGCTGAAGATCGCCGTCACCCGGATCCTATGCCTCAGGCTTGTCGGGCTCACTGTAGGCGCAGTTGGCGCAGATTTCCTTCGCCGCCGCATTGCCCTCCTGCAGGAGAGGGGGAGACCCGCCTGGGAGTTCCAGAACTCGGCGGATATCATGAGGCTGCGCCCGGGCCTCAACTTTAACTTCACTGTTATGGAGCTGGACGCGATGCTCCTGGAGCTGTTCAAGCGCGATCCCCAGCATCCGTTCATGTTGCCGCGGGATGTCGTTCCGCTGTGCAACAATTCTTCGCTCGACCGCATCCATGCAATGATGCCGCTATGCGACTCTCACGGAATCATTCCAACTTGGCAAGAGCCGGCAGACGCCATCGTGCAGGAGTTCTTCGATGGCTTGGTAGAAGTGCCGGTCCGCGCCGATGAGCAGAAGAGCCTCACCCGCGACACCACCGATGCGGAGATGCAGCGCATCGCCACCAGGCTGGAAGAGGCGGCAGCAGCTGCTGCCGCGGGCGTATTTGTATTCAACGTGGAGGAGGCGGAGGCAGTAGAGGCGGCAAGCCTTGCCGAGCGCGAGGAGTTTGCCGGCGAGGAAGAGCTCGCCGGGCCCGAAGATGAGCCGAGCGAGCCCGCCGAGGGTGCGGGCGACCTGTTGCAGACCGGCTCCTCCTCCTCCCCACCTTCAGCCAGCTCGCTGCAAGCGGAGCCCCCAGCTCCAACAAGAAGGTGTCTCCGCAAGGCTGGGGACGTAGCGGGGCGGCAGGCGGGCCAGCAGCCGCCGCACCGCGCGACGCGCTCGACCGCGGCAAGCACTGTTGCCGCGGGAGCACCCCACGCTGCGGCGGCAACTGGAGCGGGGTCCTCCCGGTCCACCGCTACTGCACCTGCCAAGTGGGCAAGGGAGCCTACTCCTCCGCCTCGCCGCACCGGAGGCGAGCCGGACTTCGATCTCTCCGCCCTCAGCTCCGACGTCGAAGAAGAAGAGTAAGATCCCCTTGCTGTACTTGTAATTCTTTGATTTTTGTTGTCTTTGTCTTGTATCTGATCTGCTTGACTCTGAACTCATCCCTTCTCAGGACTCTGGCCCAGAGAGCAGCGAAGGGAGCCAAGGCCCCGGTGATTGTCATCGAGGACGACCCCACCACGATGGCAGAGGACATCTCCGAAACCACCTTGTCGGACCCGGCAACCATTCCTCAAAGCAGCCCCCGGCGCAGCCCCCCACGTAAGTATATGGTTTACTTCATGCTGTCAGGCGCGCATGGGTGCTCTTCTTTTGTTGATATCTGTCTGTTGGTTTGTGTAGGAGCAGAGCAGCCCCACCAGGAGGACCCGGAGGCCGCTACCGAAGTGCTATCTGCTTCGACTACACCGCCAAGGGAGGATTCCCCGGCAAGGGAGCATTCTCCGGCAAGGGAGAATTCTCCGGCAAGGGGCAGTTCTCCGGCAAGGGACGGCGCCAGTGATCCTCCGGTGGTTGAGACCACGACTGCAGATCCTAGCACAGGTAACCCTTTTGCCTGAAAACTTCCCTGGGGTTCTTTCTGATTTTCTTTTTGAATATTCGCTTGACCTTTCTCCCCTCTTCGGTCATCAGATCCACCTGCCACGGAGCCCATGGAAACCGAGGCCGCCGGTGAGGAGAACGCGCGCGGCAACAACGACGACGCTGCGGCCACCGAAGAGGAGGCCGGTGCTGATGATCCCGCCGGCGAAGAGGCCGCCAAGGCTGCAGCCGCAGAAGCGGGTGAGGGATCCGGCGATCACACTAACGGCCCCGAGGCCACAGGAGAGCCAGGCGCTACGCCGACCGCCGATCCCTCCGCCGATGCTGCAGCACCAGGCTCCAAAGAGCCCCAGCCCGACGCCTACTTGAAGGCCGGCGACGGTATCTTCATCAAGCTCCCCTGGGCGTCAAGCTCCAGGGCGCCGGTCGAGGGAGAAACCTTGGATGGGGAAGTGCTCGCCTCCGCTGGGCTGACGGTGGTCGACGCGCCAAGCAGCAGCAGCGACGAGCCTGAGGAGGAGCGGCTGCTGCGGAAGCTGCTGTCGCTCTACCGCGCCCGCCAAGCCAAGCTGGCGTCCCGAGAGGCGCTTGTCGCGAAGGCAGGAGTGGATATTGAGAAGTGCGCGGAGGAACTCCGGGGTCTGAGGCAGGAAACTCTTCGGTCCTTGGCGGAGGAGCGGGAGCAACTTCTCGAGGAGCGGAAAGCCTTCCTCCTTGAGAAGGCTGAAGTTGAAGAGAAGCAACGGCTTGTCGCCGAAAACCTATTTGCGCAGGAAGGAGAGTTGGCGCAGCGCAAGGTGAACCTTGACAGCCACGAGGAGGAGCTTGCCGCGCGTGAGCAAGAAATTGGCGGGGCTCTCAAGGAAGCGAAGGATGCCGCTGCAGCTGCCGAGGCCGCCAAGAAGGAGGTAGATACGAAGGTAGCGCAGCTGGAGGCTGATCTCAGGGCGAGCGGAGAGGAGCTTGCCGCTCTCAAGCGTGAGCGCGAGAAGGATGCTACCGCTCATGGTGAACTGCAGGGCCTTCTCGCAGAGAGGAGCAAGGAGCTCAGCGCCGCCAAGGACTCCAATGCAGATCTCGAGTTGAAGTTGGCCACTTTGACTCAGACACTGGACGACGCCAAGGAGCGGGAGGTGGCCTTGTCGGAGAAGATCAAGGCCGACGAGGCACTGCTGGCGGGTGCTGCTACCTCCCAAAATGCTTTTAGGGAGACAGTGGAGCACTGGACCGAGGGTCTGGTGAATATTGCCGCCGCCATCGACGGGGAGTTGGCGCAGCTGGGGATGGAGGAGCTCGGGTACTCCTCCAACGAGCACCTCCAACCCAGCGCCAAGCTCAGCTTGTTCTTCAAAGGCGTGGCGACGGCCCTCCAGCGACTCCGGGAGAAGATCCCAAAGCAGCTGGCCGATGAGTCGCGCAGGATCTGCGCGGGGGTTCTTCAGAAGGTGCTGGTGAAGGTGGCCTTCCGCAACCCAGGCCTCAACCTCACCAACGTCCTCAAGTCCCTGCCTCCAGATGCTGATCTGGAAGCGCTCAAGGCCCTTGTCGCACCCATTGTGGACAAGGTGAGCGAGATCAAGAGGGTTGAGGACGATCGCGTAGATTAAGCCGCCCGTCTTTTCTTTTTCTTGTCGCTGCTGGTCATGTTATGAAAACAATCTATTAGAGCTGCGACAAGCTATCTTGTAATATAACTCTGTTTTGGGTAGAAATTTGCTATGTTATTTCCTTTACTTGGTTCCTTCCTTTGTATGTTTTTGCCCTACGCTTTTAGGGAACTTGTCAGTGCAGGCACCTGGGCCGCGAGCGCTGAGTGCGGGACATCAGCAGCCTGCTGGCGGTGCCGCTACCGACAAGAAACCTTGTCGCAACTAGTCGCGGCTCACTTAAGTTGTTGAGCGGACTCGAAACAAAGTAAGGGCGCAACTAGCTACGAGTTGGTTCCTCCGCGCACAGGTTTACCATACAAAGTACGGTCGTTCGAGGAAGATAACTTAAAAATTTAAATCTGATTGCTCAGACTTTGGCAACTTAGCTCTTCTTTTTGTCGTTTGCTTCCCGGCAAGGCGAGAACTTGCTTGAACGATGCCTGGTCCACACCACTATCTTCTCCTTTCCCCCCGGCAAACTTGTGTGCGAGGGAACCTTCTTTTCCTTTTTGAGAAAAAGAAAGAAGAAAAAATAAAGATATGGAGCCTTACGGCTCGTTATTGCTTACCGGGGGTAGGTGCTGCACAAAGTGTCAGATAATGCATGCAAATATAAAGTAGAAAGCATGAAATTGACAAGATGTGCAGAGCACATGAGCTTTACTTATGCACGGGATCTGCGCCCGGCTTTGTACAAAGGATTACATGCAACATCGGCAAGACTTGTACAAAAGGTGGTCGCCGGAACAGGTTCCGACAACCGCGCCCTACGGGTAAAACTTACGAAGATGCTCAATGTTCCAGGAGTTGCTCACCGGAATGCCATCTTCGGTCTCAAGGCGGACAGTGCCAGGCCTAGTGACTCGTTTCACCCGATAAGGGCCTTCCCACTTCGGCGTCAACTTGTTGGAATTCTTGGCGGACTGAACGCGCCGAAGAACAAGGTCGCCTTCCTCGAAACTTCTGGCATTAACTTTGCGGCTATGGTAGCGGCGCAAAGCTTGCTGGTATCGAGCAGCTCGCACAGCGGCCTGAAGAAGGTCCTCCTCAAGGAGCAGCGCATCATCTTGTCGCAGCTGCTCTTGCTCAAACTCATCATAAGCGAGCACTCGAGGTGACCCGTATACGAGTTCCGTGGGGAGAACTGCTTCTGCTCCATAGACTAGAGGGAAAGGTGTCTAGCCAGTGGCTCGATTTGGCGTCGTCCTGATCGACCAAAGAACTACCGGCAGCTCCTCGATCCAGTTCTTTCCGCACTTGTGCAGCCTGTCAAAAGTTCTAGTCTTGAGCCCGTGCAACACTTCAGCGTTTGCCCTCTCTGCTTGACCGTTGCTTCTCTGATGAGCAACAGAAGCGAAGCAGACCTTGGCGCCAAGGTCTTGGACGTATTGTATGAAGGTGAGACTCGTGAATTGCGTGCCGTTGTCGGTGATGATCCTATTAGGGATCCCGAAATGGCAAACAATCGACCTGAAGAACTTGACTGCTGACTGTGCTGTCACCTTCCTCACTGCTTCCACTTCCGGCCACTTTGTGAACTTGTCGATTGCAACGTACAAGTACTCAAAGCCCCCGACAGCTCGGGGAAAGGGGCCGAGGATGTCAAGCCCCCAGACCAAAAATGGCCAGGATAAAGGGATCGTCTGGAGAGCTTGAGCTGGCTGGTGTATCTGCTTGGAATGGAACTGACACGCTTCACACTTGGTTACTTGTGCAGTTGCATCCTGGAGGGCTGTCGGCCAAAAGAAACCTTGCCGGAATGCCTTGCCGGCAAGTGCTCTTGCGCCAATGTGGTGACCACATATGCCTCCATGTATCTCTGCCAACAGCTTTTGTCCGTCTTCCCGGTGAATACACTTCAATTTCACACCGTTGAGTCTTCTTCTGTACAGTGTGTTGTCAACAAACTGGTACATACTCGACTGCCGGGCTACTCTTTCCGCTTCTTCTTGCTCTGAGGGAAGTTCTCCTGTCTGAAGGAAATGGACAATCTGTTGTGCCCATGTTGGAGCTTGCGGCTTGACAACAAGGACTAAAGGCACATCTGCTGCTGCGGGAACATCCGCTTCTACGGCAAGAACCTGTGGCTGTGCCGGAGCTTGACGTTCCCCGGCAAGCTTGCCGGAGCAAAACTTGTCGGGAGCGTCTGCTTCAACGGAACAAACCCTAAGGCTTGTCGGAGCAAACTGCTCCTCAGCGTCCTTGGTGTTGATTTTGGGGAACTTCTTGGTGGCGGCTTCGGGGAGCTCTGCCGGAAAATAGTCACCAGAAATCAACTTCCTCTTCTTGCTCTGTCCAGTTGATGGCGTTACAGACGGTTGAGTCAGCTTGAGCACAAAGATCCCTGGTTCCACAGGTAACTTAAGTGCGGCACACTTTGACAGGCCATCGACAATGTCGTTCTGAGCCCTTGGGACATGTTCCATCTATAGGCCGTCAAAGTGCTCTTATAGCTTTCTCACTTCATCAACGTAAGCTTCCATCAATGGACTCTGATAATTCTTGTTCACTTGGCGGACGACAAGCTGTGAGTCACCCCTGACAATGAGCTTCTTGATCCCAAGGTCTGCTGCGATCCTGAGACCGGCAAGCAAACCTTCATACTCTGTAGTATTGTTTGTTGCTTGCTCCTTGGGAAAGTGCATCTGGACTACGTACTTGAGATGCTCTCTGGTGGGTGCAACAAGTAGCACGCCCGCACCGGCGCCTCCCAGCGAGAAGGCACCATCAAAGTACATCAGCCACTCTTTGCTTGCTTCCTTGACGGGGATGCTCGTTTCTGGAATCTCTTCATCTGGTGTTGGCGTCCACTCTGCTATGAACTCCGCCAATGCTCTACTTTGGATAGTTGAGGTGCTCTCAAATTTGAGGCCAAAGCTTGAGAGTTCTAGTGCCCACTCGACAATCCTGCCTGTTGCTTCTGGATTTTGCAGTATCCTCTTCAACAGAAAGCGAGTGACAACTGTGATCTCATGTGCTTGGAAGTAATGTCGCAGCTTTCTCGAGGCCATGAGGAGGCCGAAAAGCAATTTCTGCACACCAGAGTACCTTGACCTAGCCCCTGCAGAAGGGAACTGACAAACTAAACTGGGCGCTGCACCATTCTCTTTTGCAGCTTCTCATGCTCCTGCGCAGATCCATCCTTGTCGGGACCAGAGCTTGCCGGTGAGGTCCTCTGCTTGTCGCTGGATGCATCTGCCGTGGTTGCTGGCTCATCATCCGCCTCTCTCTCCGCTACTAACGCAGCACTAACCACTTGATTGGTTGCCGCTATATATAGCAGCAACTTCTCTTGTGGCTTAGGTGCGACAAGTGTTGGAGTGGAGGACATGTATCTCTTCAAGTCCTGCAGCGCAGCCGCCGCTTCCGGAGTCCATTTCACTGGACCTGCCTTTTTCAAAATTTTGAAAAATGGCAGGGCGCGCTCAGCAGACCTAGAGATAAACCTGCTGAGAGCAGCTACACAACTGGCAAGTCTTCGTACATCCTTGACGCACTTCGGTGCTTCAATCTGCTCAATGGCCTTGATCTTGTCGGGATTGGCCTCAATTCCGCGTTGAGACACAAAGAACCCGAGAAGCTTGCCGGAGGGGACTCCAAACACGCACTTCTCGGGGTTAAGCTTGAGGTTGATCTTGCGCAGATTTACAAAGGTTTCGTCTAAATCTTGAATTAGAGTCGCCTTGTCCTTGCTCTTGACCACTATGTCGTCCATGTAGGCATCCACGTTTCTGTGCAGCTGTGGCTCAAAAGCGTGATGGACTACTCTCGCAAATGTTGAACCAGCATTCTTCAAACCGAAGGGCATCCGTACGAAACAGTATGTGCCACATGGGGTAATGAATGCGGTCTTCTCCTCATCCTCTTTTGCCATGAAGATCTGATGGTATCCTGAGTATGCATCAAGAAATGAAAGCAAGTCACATCCGGCTGTGGAGTCAACAATCTGGTCGATGCGCGGCAAGGGAAATGGGTCTTTGGGACAAGCTTTATTGACATCGGTAAAGTCGATACAAAGCCTCCATTTCCCGTTTGCCTTACGCATGACTACAGGATTGGCCAACCACGTAGGATGGAGCACTCCTCTGACAAGGCCTGCTGCTTCCAATTTCTTGATGTCTTCTGCAATGAATTCTTGGCGCTCCACTGCTTGTTTCCTGACTTTCTGCTTGACGGGCCGCGCATGAGGACAGACGACAAGATGGTGCTCGATTACTTTCCTGTGAACACCGGGGATGTCAGACGGTTGCCACGCAAACACGTTGACATTCGCCCGCAGGAAAGCAACGAGCGCGCTTTCCTATTTAGGGTCGAGAGTGGCACTGATGGTGAAGGTACCACCAGTGCCGTCCTCCTTGGCGGACACCTTCTTGGTCTCTGGTGGAGCTGCCATTGTCTTCTTACACTTGCCGGTGGAGCTCGATGGTGCGTCCTCGACGGTAGCGCAGCACTCCGAAGAGGTGCGCTTGCCGGAGTGGACATCAGAGCTCTTGCCGGACTTGGTCTTCTTCTTCCCCCTGGGGGCTTCAACGGCAAGTGACCTACGATCCGTTGCGGCTGCTGCTTCTTGATAGATCTTGTGGGCGCAGATAAGAGCATCCTTCTTGTCGCCAGGGACAGAGATGACGCTTATCGGGCCTGGCATCTTCAGTACGTTGTATGCATAGTGAGAGGCTGCCATGAACTTGGCCAGTGCTGGACGGCCAAGTATCCCATTGTAAGGCAATGGAAAGTCAGCAACGTCAAAAGTGACCCTCTCAGTCCTGAAGTTCAGCTTGCTGCCAAATGTCACTAGCAATGTGATCTTTCCCTTCGGCTTGCTCCTCCCCGGATTGATTCCTTGGAATGTGCCGGTCTCTTCGAGCTCGCTATCAGGGATCTGGAGTTTCTGGAGTACCGCGGAGGAGATCAAGTTCAAGCCGGCCCCGCCGTCAACTAGCATCTTGGTGACCTTGAGGTTGCGGATAGTTGGTGAAACCAACATCGGCAAGCACCCGACCGCAGTTATGCGATCAGGGTGATCCTCAATATCAAAGATGATAGGCGTGCTGGACCATTTCAGAGGCTTGCGTGACTCGATGGGTGGTTCTGCCGCATTGACTTCCCGCACCCACTGCTTGAGCTGTCGGTGCGAAGTATGCAGAGAAGCACCGCCGTCAACGCACAGGACCTCTGTGGCTTTCTGGAACTCCTGCTCATCAATCTCGTCATCATCCATATCATCATCGTCGTCGTCATCTTCATCCTTGTCGCGGCCGCGGGGAGGTCTGTCTCCTTGCCGCTGCTTGGCCTTGCCGCGGCGTCCTCCTCGGTTGGGACGTTTCTTGCCGGCTCCTCCAGCACCTTCCTGGGCTTTCTCCTTGTCGCGCCGCTCGTATTCCGCTTTTTGCTGCTCTACAAGCTGCTCGACCTTCTTGCAGCTCTGGAGGTTATGACCCTTGGTGCGGTGGATCTTGCAGTACTGCTTGTTGGTGCTGTCCTGCTTGTCGGCGACTGCCACAGCTGCGGCAACCTCCTTGCCGAAGCTACCAGCTTCGGCTTTCTTGCCGGACTGCTCAACAACTAGCACATCTTTTCCTTTCTTCTTCCTGTTGTTTCGCCGCCGGTTCTTCCTTGCCGGGGCAGTCTCCTCACTATCAGATCCTCCTGCTCCTGTATTCTCTCCGGGGAGTTTCCTCCCTTCCTCAGCACGTGCACACTTGTCGGCCAGGGCATATAGCTCACTGACGTCTCTGATCTTGCACATCGCCATCTCCTCCCGCATCCTGCAGTTCCGCACGTTTTGATGGAACGCGCTGATTACCGCGGCAGGGTGAACATCTGGGATGTTGTGCTGCACGCGGCTGAATCTCTGAATGTACTTGCGCAGGGGCTCTCCTTCCTTCTGGGCGAGCAGATGAAGGTCGCTCTCTTGGCCATGAGGCTTGTGGGCGCCTGTAAAGGCGCTGACAAACTGATGGGACAGGTCAGCCCAGGAGGATATGGAGCTGTCCGGCAAGTGCATGAGCCAGTATCTGACATTAGGCTTGAGCACCAGCGGGAAGTAGTTGGCAAGGATCTTGTCGTCCCGTCCCCTGGCAGCTTGCACCGCAATGGTGTAGATGCCGAGGAACTCTGACGGATGCGTCTTGCCGTCGTACTTCTCTGGTACATCTGGCTTAAAATTCTTCATGCTGGGCCACTAGACTTGCCGCAGCTCACGAATGAACGCAGGGCAACCTACCGCGTACGGCAAGTCGCCTGGTTCCCCTGGCGCACGCATGTCAACAGAGGGCCCAGCACGCTTGTCGGATTGACGTCGCGCTTCTCTTCGGCGCTCGATACGAGTACGAGCGTCTTCTTGCTGTCGTTCGTGAAGAACTTGGCGCTAATCGCGACGAGCTCGTGGATCCGATGACGCAGTGGAGTCGCTGTCGAGGTGGATCCAGCGAGTTGGCGATCTTGGCCTTCGGGGTGGAGAGTGCATGGTGGTTGCACCCCCACCGGTTTCGTCGCCACCGGCTCGTGCCTGGCAGTCCTGCCGCGGCCGCGATGCACTTGGCTGCCGTGGAGTGTCGCCGTTGGCAAAGCCGATGAGACTCTGAATGGTGGCCCTCCATTGGTCGATCTTGTCTTCCGCTGGAGGGTAATCCAGGAGCAGTTGAGCTCGCGCCAAAGCTTCTGCTGGAGTGGTGGGTGGCAGTGGCGAACGGTGCGAGGAGCGGGATATGCTCGGACTTCTAACTATGTTAGAAGGAGCAGTATCCCGTCCAAGCGACCGTGTCTCGCTCGTGCCAGCACGTTGGCGTGCATGCTGGTCTTGAGTACCCCGAGATCCACCAGCTCGATCTTGTCCCAACGAACATATGGTACTGCGAATACCATGACGCTGTCGGTCCTGCGCCTCCTGAGATGGGCGCGGTACATGTACGGACGCCGAGGTCTGCGCAGCTTGTCCTTGGACCTGGGAGCATCGTGAGCTTCCTCGTCGACGTCCGTTATTCCGCCGGCGCCTACTCCACCACCCGTTTGCTCCGGCGGTGGTGGAAGTGACGTGGACGGAGCAGCTGCCGCCGAAGTCTTCTTCTTCGGTGGCATGTCGATGAAGAAAATGATGAAACTGCTCGTGTGAACGCCGGATCTGGTTCACGCAATCTCGACGCCCCCTACCTGGCGCGCCAAAGATGTCGGGGAAACTGATCCACGAACACCTATGGGACCGGCGGACCAAGCCCCTTTCGGTTCGGCGGGGGGCGGAGATCACACGAAGAGCAGATCGAGGCGAAGCACACGAGCAGTTTACCCAGCTTCGGAGCTCTCCGGAGAGATAATACTCCTACTGCTGCTTGTTTGATTGTATTGTGTTCTTGCTCGGGAGCGCTGAATGCTACAGTACATTCGTGCTGCTAACGAGACCGAGCGCGTGTGTATTTTGGCCTTCGAACCGAAGCGAACCTCCCCTACGTTGCGCATGGGCCTCCTTTTATATGCTCAAGGGGTCACCGACAGGTGGCAATGCAGAGAAGGGTAAAAGTGGAAAAAGGGGTTGCGGTTGGTACAACCACCTGCACAGTGCATCCTACCTAACCCTGACGGCAGGGGACAAAGGCATTAAATGCCCGTCTGTGTCGCCCAAACAGTGCAGAAAGGGACCGTCGGGGACACCACCGCTCACCACGATGGCGATCTTGTCAGCGTCGCATGCCACCGTGCACCGCTGGCTGCACAGCCTCTCACCACGCGCGCCTGGAAAGGCCCCCAGGGCGACACGTTGGTGGATGTGCTGGAGCGTAGGTACAGAGTGGCCGCCTGCCGCGGCAAGCGCCTTGCCGCGGTAGTTGTCTTGCCGCGCCCGGAAGCTTGTCGCCCGCCGGGCCTTGCCGGGACGCGCGGCGCGTTGCGGCAAGTTCCTTGAAATGCCTTGGTTGGCCTTCCTGGCAGGCTCCTCTTGCCGGGGCCTTGTCTCCTTGGCTTGAATACTTTGTTCTTGAATGGCTCCAAGGGAACCACGGAGGACCTTGGCGGTCGCCCGGCAAGCCTCGCCGCGGGGCGCTGCAACTGCCCGTGCACAAGTTCGGGATACTAGGGTACCCCTATTCTAGTACACCGACACCTTCCCCTAGGAGCATGCGTAGTAGTACTTTGCTTCGAGGGCTAATAAACTTTTGCAATAAGTATATGAGTTCCTTATGACTAATGTGAGTCCATGGATTATACGCACTCTCACCCTTCCACCATTGCTAGCCTCTCTTGTGCCGCGCAACTTTCGCCGGTGTCATACACCCACCATATACCTTCCTCAAAACAGCCACCATACCTACCTATTATGGCATTTCCATAGCCATTCCAAGATATATTGCCATGCAACTTCCCACCGTTCCATTTATTATGACATGCTCCATCATTGTCATATTGCTTTTGCATGATCATGTAGTTGACATCGTATTTGTGGCAAAGCCACCTTTATAATATTTTCATACATGTCGCTCTTGATTCATTGCATATCCCGGTACACCGCCGGAGGCATTCACATAAAGTCATATTTTCTTCTAAGTATTGAGTTGTAATTCTTGAGTTGTAAATAAATAGAAGTGTGATGATTTCCATTATTAGAGCATTGTCCCAAGTGGGGAAAGGAATATGGAGACTATGATTCCCCCACAAGTCGGGATGAGACTCCAGACTTTATGAAAAAAATAAAATATGCCAAAGAAGCCCAAATAAAAAAAGAGGCCAAAGTAGCCCACCAAAATAAAAAAATAAAAAATGAGAAAAGAAAAAAATGAGAGAAAAAGAGAGAAGGGACAATGTTACTATCCTTTTTCCACACTTGTGCTTCAAAGTAGCACCATGATGTTCATGATAGAAAGTGTCCTATGTTGTCACTTTCATATACTAGTGGGAATTTTTCATTATATAACTTGGCTTGTATATTCCAATGATGGGCTTCCTCAAAATTCCCTAGGTCTTCGTGAGCAAGCGAGTTGGATGCACACCCACTTAGTTCCTTTTGTTGAGCTTTCATACATTTATAGCTCTAGTGCATCCGTTGCATGGCAATCCCTACTCCTTGCATTGACATCAATTGATGGGCATCTCCATAGCCCATTGATTAGCCGTGTCAATGTGAGACTTTATCCCTTTTTGTCTTCTCACACAATCCCTATCATCACATTCTATTCCAACCATAGTGCTATATCCATGGCTTACGCTCATGTATTGCGTGAGGGTTGAAAAAGCTGAAGCGCGTTAAAAAGTATGACCCAATTGCTTGGCTGAAACCGTGGTTGTGCATGATGGGAGTATTTTGTGTGACAAAAATGAAGCATGGCCTAACTATATGATTTTGTAGGGATAAGCTTTCTTTGGCTATGTTATTTTGATAAGACATGATTACTTTGTTAGTATGCTTGAAGTATTACTATTTTTATGTCAATACTAAACTTTTATCTTGAATAATTTGGATCTGAACATTCATGCCACAATAAAGAAAATTACATTGAGAAATATGCTAGGTAGCATTCCACATCAAAAATTCTGTTTTTATCATTTACCTACTCGAGGATGAGCAGGAATTAAGCTTGGGGATGCTTGATACGTCTCCAACGTATCTATAATTTTTTATTGTTCCATGCTATTATATTATCTGTTTTGGATGTTTAATGGGCTTTATTATAAACTTTTATATTATTTTTGGGACTAACCTATTAACCGGAGGCCCAAGCCAAATTGCTGTTTTTGCCTATTTCAGTGTTTCGCAGAAAAGGAATATCAAATGGAGTCCAAACGGAATGAAACCTTCGGGAGAGTTATCTTTGGAACAAATGCAATCCAGGAGACTTGGAGTAGACGTCAGGGAAGCAATGAGGTGGCCACGAGGGTCCAGGGCACGCCCTACCCCCTGGGCGCGCCCCCACCCTCATGGGCCCTTGTGGCTCCCCTGACCAACTTCTTTCGCCTATATATACTCATATACCTTGAAAACATCGGGGAGCACCATAGATTGGGAGTTCCACCACCGCAAGCCTTTGTAGCCACCAAAAACCTCTCGAGAGCCCATTCCAGCACCCTGCCGGAGGGGGAATCCATCACCGGTGGCCATCTTCATCATCCCGGCGCTCTCCATGATGAGGAGGGACTATTTCACCCTCGGGGCTGAGGGTATGTACGAGTAGCTATGTGTTTGAGCTCTCTCTCTCTCTCTCGTGTTCTTGATTTGGCACGATCTTGATGTATCACGAGCTTTGCTATTATAGTTGGATCTTATGATGTTTCTCCCCCTCTACTCTCTTGTAATGGATTGAGTTTTCCCTTTGAAGTTATCTTATCCGATTGAGTCTTTAAGGATTTGAGAACCATAATCTCTGGACATGTATAAAAGGTAGCCATAAATTCCTAATCCTACTTCATGGCATGTAAACATTGATTTGATGCCAAATTTTGGCAACTCCCAAATGTCTAGAGATTAGTTTGTAAACATTAATTTGACGCCACATTTTTTTACTATTTGTATAGGTGCTGTCTGACGATGTTGACAACGAGGATGAAGATGGCCAGAGGAGGTACAAGAGGCAAATCCTGAGGGAGCTTTATGTGGGAATGCATAACAGGCATATTAGGACCTGGGACGGCGGCTATCAATGCTCATTTTGCAAAAACAAGCTTCATGACGCGTATCAAAGTGTTCTGGCGCATGCAAGAGGACTGGTCGTTGGCTCCTTCAGGCAGAAGTATTCTTGCAGGGTGGAGCACGATGCGTTCGCCGAGTACCTGGAGAAGCTTCAGGATCATGCCAGCAGATGAGATGAGATGCGGGATCAAACTATGTATGGCTATGTAGTGTCTTAGTGATGGTTGAACTATGTACTTATGGTTGAACTATGCTTGTGTACGCTTATTATCTATGTCTGAGTATGTTTAATCTATGTTTACTTATATCTAAATGTGGGATATGGATGCAATCAGTTCGGTTGATGAAATCTACCTCCGTCCTGGTTTATTAGTCCCCTTTGTAATTGGTGTTAAATTTTGACCAAAGATTTAACTGACAAAATGTTAGTGTAGGTCAGCAAAAATTATATCGTTGGATGCTTATTTGAACATAGTGTTCAATGATCTAATTTTTGGCGACATGCATAAACATTTGTTAGTTAAATATTTGGTCAAAGTTTGGTACAAATTACAAAGTGGACCAATAAATCAGGACGGAGGTAGTACGTCAATCACACACGGTTCGCAAAATTGGAACCATGTGCAATGACTTTCATTTTGCCTGTTACATCAATCACACATGGTTGGCTCTAGCAAACCATTGCCTCTGAAACTCTTTGTGGGACAGAAAATCCTCACCACTCAATTCAAAAAAGAAAAAGAAAACCCTCACCATCCCCATGCCACAAAAACACTCACCCCACCCGCCAACCCCTCCGGTCCCCATTCACACATGAACAAGCTCCTCCGTGTCTATGCATGGCACCGCCTATCGCGGAAGCAACCACTTAGCTTGACGCCTGCCGCTGCCGCCAGGCTGCCGACAAACCCCACCACATTTCGCCACTTCCGCTTGCTGCCGCCTATCACCATCGACTTTCTCGATGCTGCTCACGGTCGACCCATCTCTGCCCGGTTCGGGAATCCGCTGTACTGAGGGTTTTTTCTCATGGACAATAAGGTAAATAATTTAATGAGATACTATCACATCTCTTATCCCAGTTCATCTGCCTCCTTTAACCACCTGGCCAAAATCGCCGTGAATTCATTTTTATTCGAGCTGATTTGAGGGGTTTCTTTCATTCATAGAGTGTACAATGCACGGACACATCAGGACTTTGCGGCCTCCGCCAGACATCCATGAAGTTCCGTCTCACCATACCGGATGACTTGAGGATGCACGCAGTATGTTCAATCTCACCCTAAAATCGGTTGGCATGGCCCACTTTCCTGAACATATACTAAATATTGCTACATTTGGATTAAAGGTTCCACATGCACCATATATGTCAAACGAGATTTTTTTCCTCTTCTTTCTATATTAGGCAAATTAATGATGTATTGTTCTTTCTATTACTCTCATTTCCATGACATCATGTTTACCTATCAATTTAATTATAGTTTTTTGTCCTTCGATTTCAACTGTTGTACAGTTCTTTCAATTTGGGCCCATATTTGCATGTTACCATATTTTCTTTAACATCCTACCATTTTCTGCAGCGCGTCCCTTTCTATGCAACATAATCTATAGTGCACAAGCTTTCCCTTTACATAAATCAACTGCAGGGATGTCATACTGAACACAAACCATGGATTTACAATAACTGCTACTGTAATACTTGATGAACGTGGTGACTCCTATTTTGGCACTGGCCTTCGGAAAGAAATTTCTAAGTTTTATGTACTGAAAGCTGGCACTAAAATTGCACTGCACATAAAAGGGCCTGGCCAAGAGATATATGCTAACTTCCCCAACGATATCATCCGTCTAGACTTTGTTTGAAGTAAGTTTTATTTTCAAGTATCTGCATGTTGACTTACCCAACAAATTGTTATTCCATTTTCTTACTATATTCCTACGTACTAACTTCTAGTTACCAATACACTTTTCTATTGCCATGTTTTAACTAAATATTCCATGTACTCCCACTTCTATCAGAAAGCGATGCTAAAAAGGAGACTCTGGAGGTGGAGAACGGGGCTGCCAACAAGCGGAGGCAGGGCGAGCAAGAACTACAAGCGACTCCAGCAGGCCTAGACATCATCAACAACCTCCCCGATGATATGTTGACAGTCATCATCTCCCTCCTCTCAATCAAATATGGGGCATGGACAACCGTCCTTTCCCGACGGTGGCGCCCCCTATGGAACTCCACCCCTCTTGACTTCATCGACACCCACGAGCTCTGCCATGGCTATTGCAAAAGCTTGTGTGCATTCTCCAAGATCCTCGGCAGTCACCCTGGCCCAACCAGAGGCCTTAGAATGGGCAAGTTTCATTCCAACGTCAAGGACCGAGCCAAGCTTGACGACTGGTTCCGATCCCTCGCCCTAGATTAGCTCGAGGAGCCCACTTTTCATAGTGGGCATATGCGCTCGCTCCCAACGTCCATGCTCCGCCTCGCGCCCACGCTACGCATCACCAAGTTCAGGAACTGCCATTTCCACCCCCTTAATGACGCGCCCGCTCTTATTCTACCACAACTGAAGCACCTTGAGCTCATCGTCGCCTGCCTCCCAAATGGTGACATGGAGCGCCTGCTCCGTGGCTATACGACACTCAAGTACCTTCACCTTCAGGTGATCAATGGGTTGAGTAGCTTCCACATCACCTCCATGACTCTCCGGACTATTTATGTGTGTTGCTGGTGCGGCAAGAAGACATCACAAGATGTGTACCACGGTATGGTCATTGAGGACACACCTTCACTTGAGAGATTACTTGTAGTTGATCAAGAAGGTCCAACAAGAATCAATGTCATTTCTGCGCCGAAATTGACAGTGGTGGGTTACTCATCTGACAAATACTCCTAACCTGTTATTGGATCCACACCCGTTCAGGTACAACAGCCGCCTTCTACCTATCCTTCTAGAAATTAACATTATTTCTAATTTTGAAGATGTATGTTCGTCTGTCATCAAGAAAATGATTTCGACAAGTTTGACCTTGAAACTGCGCATAGTGAAGGTCTTGGCACTAGAATCTATCGGCCCCAACCTGGAGCAAGTTTTCAGTTTCCTGAGATGCTTTCCGTGCCTGGAGAAGCTACATATCGAGGTGATGTTCCTTTCCTGTTAAATGTTAACCATAAGGGAGTTCAATTTTGTGACACCCTTTTTTTAAGTTTACAATGACAATGTACTAAAATTTCTGAAGGATTTTGTGGAGGATTTCATTACATACATGTCCCCTCCCCCCCATATTGGTTGCTTGATCCATATGGTTACAATCCATAAGCATTTCTCCTTTGGATTCATTTGTACTAGTTTTCTTAGGGAACTTTTCATCCACTCCAACCTCTTGTGAAGAAGGCTACATTTTTTTAGATTGTAATCAAATGCCCATGTTAATCATGTCGGATCGAAGATGGCATGTTAGTGCATTTTACAAATCCTGCAAACCAAATAGGCATGTAGTAGTGTTCAAAACTGCATGTAGGCACTAACACGTTTTCTTCTTTTGCAGATAAGATTAGGCCCGGTGGTGGATAATGTGATACAATATAACAATCACGTTGAATGCTTAGATCTGCATCTCTCAGAAATTACTTTGAACTCCTACCGAGGGGCGTTACCGGAGATTATATTCGCCAGGTTCTTTGTTGTTAGATCAAGGGTGCTGGAGGTAATGAGGTTTGCCCTATATTTATTTCGCAAAAATGAATGGTTTGTTGATCAGCGCCGGCGGCTGCGGTAGAATGGAATAGGCTCCAAAAATGCTGAATTTCATTTTGGAACTTCAGATGATAGAGTAATCAGAGGTCATAATGTCAACCCCATACATGACTTCTTAGTGGCTGACCCCTTTGCAAAAATTATGAGGTTTCGAAACCAGACTTAGAAGTGTTAATATTAGTTTGAACCTCTTTGATATCCATGTTCAGTCGATCAACGCGAGCGTTTGCAGCTGATGAGCTGAATTTCATTTCTAATATCAGTTTGCACCTTGTAATCTTCGAATTTGAGCCATATAACTCTAGAATTTGAACCTTGTAATATTTCAAGCTTTTGTTGTACAATCGTTGAAATGGCATCGTATGAGACTCGTATATTGGTAGCGCTATTTTGACCTTAATATGCAATCGACTTAGATTTTATTAACCATTCTCGAATATGTTTACCTTGTCGATCTCATAGCACATGATCTATATAGCTAACTCGACTAAGATTTTCGACATTATTGCACATAGTTGGTTTCTTCAACAGTGTGCCCTGTAGAGCACAGAATTAATTATCGCACTCGAGTGTCCATCATCACTCTTCTGTGTGACTTTGAGCTCATCACCCACGGGTAAACTTATGATCAAATTCATTCCACACAATTTGTTTTTACAAAGCTTTTTTGCCAATAAACACCCATGATTTGTCCCTCTTCTAGCCGATGCATGGCCAAACTAGTTGGCCGGGAAGCTTGCACAGTAAACTGCGTAGTAGGACGGGAACAGGCTCACGATGATACATTGGGTGCCTCTTCGAGCCCATGCATGGTCAAACGAAACGTGTGCGGTGCGGTGTTGTCAAGCGTGCAGTGGAATCCTCCGCTATGAACATCGTGACAAGACGTGACGATTACAAGCCGTCCGGCCCCCGTTTATTACATCGGCCATTTAACCCCTGTGTCTCTTCAACCTTTTGATCGCTCCCCAACATTGCAGGAAGCACACCCACCACAACAAATTCTTAGAGGGTATTCTGCGCGGCTCTAATGGCGCTCCGAGCGGCTGCCGACGACAAGCAACAGTACAACATGCATGCCGTGGTGGACACCCACAGAAGGTTCATGGAGCTCTCGGTGGTGTACACCAACAACCCAGTCTGGGTGGAGCACTGCATCCACATCATGGAGTTGTTGCTTGCCAAGGAGAAGTACAAGGTGGTCGGGTTCGACCTCGAGTACACCCACGCTCATGTCGGGTCTCGTCCCAAGGTCATCGTCACCCAGATGTGCGTGCGCAACCACGTCCTCATCTACCACTATTGCCTGGCCACAAGGCCTTGCAAGTGTTTCACGAGGTTTGTCAACAGCCCCCACTACATGTTTGCTACGGTGTACATCACCAACGATGTAAAGGTGCTCAAGAATTCGGGCATCGCCGGCCAGAATCTTGTCAACATCCAGGGCCAATACAAGATCTGGGGCAGCAAGGAACATGAGAAGGACTCACTGGTTCACCTCGTCGAGGCCATCATCGACCCCTACTACAGAGACATGAAGGATTCCTGCAACAAGGACAAGCATGCCTGGCACTCGGCCTGGATAGAGAAACTCGACAAAGTTCACGTCGTGTACGCGGCCAAGGAGGCGTGCACAAGCTACGACATGTACATGCAGATCGTTGCAGGAGGAAGTGCCTCCTTCCCCAAAACAGCCAGGGATCCAGCCGGAAGCAGAGCGATGGCAAGCATCATCGAAACAATAAGTAGATGATTAGATCCTCGTTTCTCCTAGTTTAGTATGCATGTAATTGCTTACTTTGGTGTGTGGAAATGTTATGTGTGTAGTCACTTGTGTAATTGTATGCTTAATTTGGTTTTGCAATGCTGTCTTTTTAAGTATATATGTTGACGCTCTGTAGACAGAGCAAATGACATCGCACACGGACTAAACAATGGAACCCGTCGATGATGATTTCATCAATCACTGACAATTGTATACCAGCAATGTTTGCTCACAACACACATGGCTTGTTAATAGAAATCGTCTGTGTTATTATCGGTCTTCCCACACGTTTCCGATTACATACCTGTTTGCCGCGTATCGCACACATCTTGTTAAGTTGAACCATTTTTGTTCTCTTGTCTCAACGTGAACAGTTCATCCGAGTGAACTGTATGCCATATATGGCACACACCTTCATATGGCTGCCCATTTTTGTTGTTCCGCCTTATCACAAACAGTTTATCCGAGTGAACTATATGATGTATATCGCACACGCCTTCATCTGGCTGCCTGTTTCTTTTGTTCTGCCTCATCGCAAACATTTCATTTAACTGAACCGTATGCCCCTCATCACACATGCAACTAAAATCTAAACTGTGTTTGATGTATCCTTCATCACAAATGTTTTGCATCTTTTTTTGGCGGTTATTTTACATCATCGTTTATGATTAATGCATCTCACACAGTTTCGTCAAAGGTCTCTGATCGTAGTGTCATGTTAGCAGCATCCTGTAGTAGTGTAAACAGAAATACAAAATAAAATAATGGTAAATAAATTGCAGCAAGTTATTTTTGGATTTTAATATATATGATAAACATAGACCCCGGGGGCCATAGTTTTCACTAGAGGCTTCTCTCTTGAACATGGCATATGGTGGGTAAACAAATTATTGTTGGGTAACTGACAGAAAAGTGCATTGTTATGATGATATTCAAGGCAATAATCGTGTATATATGCATCACTTCCGAGACAAGGAGACTGACTCTTGCCTGCATCTACTACTATTACTCCACACATCAACCGCTATTCAGCATGCAACTAGAGTATTAAGTCATAAAGAGTGACATGATGTAGACAAAGTAAACCCAATTAATATGAATAAACCCATCTTTTTATCCTTAATGGAAACAATACAAATACATGTCATGTCCCTTTCTATCTCCGTGCTCAGTCGAACCCATCACGAAGCACCTCTTCCACGGATAGATAAATCGGTCTAGTTGGCCAGACCAAATGGATAGATCAGAGAGAAATACAAAGCTATAACAATCACACATATAAGAATTTTGGAAAGACTCAAATAATATTTATGAATAATCTGATCATAAACCCGCAATTCATCGGATCCCAATAAACACACCGCAAAAAAGGATTACGTCGAATAGATCTCCAAGAACATCGAGGAGAACATTGTATTGAAGATCAAGGAGAGAGAAGAAGCCATCTAGCTACTAGCTATGGACCCGTAGGTATGTAGTAAACTACTCACACATCATCAGAAGGGTAGAAAGGTTGATGTACAGGCCCTCCATGATCAATTCCCCCTCCGGTAGAGTACTAGAAAAGGTCTCCGGATGGGATCTTCAAAGAACAGAAACTTGCAGCGGCGGAAGAAGTATTTTGGGTGGCTCTCTGGTGTATTGGGAATATTTGGGAATTTATAGAGATGGAATAAGGTAAAGAGGTGCCATGAGGGGCCCAAAAGCCTGGGGAGCGCCCCCTGGGGAGCGCCCTGCAGGCTCGTCACTCCCTCGTGGCTCCGCAGGTCTTCTCCCGAAGCTTCTCGGGTCCCTTCTGGTCCAGAAAAATTCGTTAAAAAGTTTTGTAGCTTTTGGACTGTTTGGTACTGATTTTCTGAAAAGCCAAAAACAAGTAAAAAAACAGCAACTGGCAGTGGGAACTAGGTTAGTCCCAACAAATGATATATAATTGCGTAATAAACATCCAATATTGATACTATAATAGCATGGAACAATTAAAAATTATAGATACGTTGGAGACATACGAGATGCCCTCGAGGAAGAGCAGGATGTGGCTCAGGCACGTTCCGTGTTTTACCAACAACAGGCATGACACTGCCAGAGCAGGGAAGTACGGAGTAAAGCATTCAACAAAGGTGACTTAGTCATGAGGTTCCATCTAGAAAAGCAGAAGGACAAACTTCACCCGGAGTGGGATGGACCATTTATGATCGATCAAGTTCTCACCAGAGGTGCATATCATATCTGAGATCGTGCGGATAACAAACCGGAGCTGAATCACTGGAACGCCGCCTTGCTCTGATGTTTTTACGGTTAACACCAGCCACCCTCGCCTCACCTTCCTAGCAATATTTGAAATAGCCGCAAAATTTCTTTTCTCTTTTAAGTTGTTAGAAGCTTTCTTTTTGCTAGTCATGCTCGGTCAATCCAAAGTGATGTACCCGCATCAGACACATACTACATGTACGACACGTACTATGCTATTGGGTTTTTCAAAGGCAGATTGATTTTTAGCACTATTAGTGCCTCCTCTTAAATATAGTCATTTTTGCCTTTATATGCATCAACTTGCCTTAAGTTTTGGCCAAGCTGGGTTTCCTTGCTCCTATGATTATCCCTTATGTTCCCGATTGTTCGGCTAAGGGGTAAAGGGAGCACCTCTGCGATTGTTGCTACAGGGTCAACCGGATCAACACCTCTGACGGGTGAAGCGGAAAGCTAGCATTCTTAAGAAAATAGTTGGTCGGTAGCGACGAAAATAAGAGTACTCATGTGCAAACACGAATAACCGAGGGTTGTATTCCCACCTCGGATTCACCTATCTGTCTTGATTAGGCGGATCATCATGATCACGTATGATCACCCAAGGAAAGGAACCGATGGAGGAATTATTTTTCTTGGAAGATGTTTCTTACGCTTAAACGTAATATAACATACGCACTAGATCACTTTGTTTTTCCAGTCCCATAGCCGGATTGCCTTGCTTTCCGAAGTACCTGATCTGCTTGGGAAGATCAGAAGTAGGAAGCACTCTTCGGCCAATGCCCAGGGAGGAAGAAGCCGAAGGTTGGCTAACAAGGTTTGCACAACAGTTGCAGTCACAATGACATAAAGTACATAAATACCTAGAGTCATTCCAAAACTTAAAACTTCCCAAGCCCGTCTATTAAAGACTTAAGGGAACTGTCTCACTGCTTTGGGTTGCGGGCATTATGGCATCATACACCAAGCTGGTTGGCACCTCTTTTCTATCAAGACCAAACGGACGAACCTCGGTAAGGTGCTCTGTAACATCCAAAATTTGTAATTTGGAATCTTTTACAATATAGCTAAGCATCTATGCATTTTGATAGAACTGAAGTGGCATTTGGATTTTCAATTTGAGACTTCATTTCAACATGGCATTCGAATTATATACAAAAATATCTGACAAAATACTTTGATCAAAAAGTATGAGGGGAGGTAACATGACACCCCCAAACGTCAAAAGAAATAATGCCAAAATATATGAAAGCCAAATTTGCTTTTATTTGGAATTTTCAAAAAAATGTTTTTATAAAGTATTTTATTTGCCTCTAGAAAATAGTTCACGTTTTAGGATATTTTTCCCTGGTCATTTTGATATATAACATGTATATACTACATTTTTATTTATTTTCTTTTCTTTCCTTTCCTTCCTGTGTAATTTCAAAAAATGGAAAAAGATCTTTTAATTAGAACCCCCCCCCGGCGTGGTCCACATCTCTCTCTCTCCCTCACCCCGCGTCCCACTGGCCAGCCGGCGTAGCCGCACGTGCATCCATGCCGAATATTCAATGGACCGCTCACC